>NW_020175078.1:5109961-5153045 GCF_003031525.2 Neophocaena asiaeorientalis asiaeorientalis
GGGGGGGGGGGGTGGGGGGGGGGGGCAGGGGATTGGAGTTTCTGGTCTCAGCCTGGTGGCCTCAGGCCTGCCCCACTGCCCAAGCTCTCTGCAAGACAGGGCTTTTCTGCTCTGCCTGCAGCACCAGCTGCATCTTCTCTCATCATTACCCGCGCTATCCCCATCTCACAGGTGAGGACATTGCTGGGGACAGAGGAAACTGGTTCCTTGGTTCCCTGTCCTGTGCCTCGGCGGGACCTAGCCCTTAGGCCTGCAGACGGACGGGCTGTGGTGGGCCCCGTGCTCTCTGAGAGCGAGCCCCGGGAGCCCCGCCTCCGGCCTAGCCAGGAAGGCCGCTGCTGCTGAGGGTCCCAATCGGGTTCCCTCCTCCAGCGCTGGGGCAGGGGCTGCACGTAGACAGTTCTGTGTAGACGCTCTGTAGTCTGCCCCCAGTGCATCCAGACTTCCGATCAAACAGAGGGAGACACTCGGGGTTCTCAGAAAGCCACTTTGCTACGGGAGCCGTCTGCAAAAGGGGCGAGTGGCAAGCTCCTCCTGGACCTAGAATTTGGGATACGTGCTCTGGAGACGGAAGCTTCTGGCACCATCAGGGGCTTTCCACAGACATCAGACCAGTGTTCCCTGCCACAAAGCTTCACTGGCTGCAGAGCAGGCTGCCGACCGACTCTGCTGGCCTGGCCTTTATTCTGATGGTGGAATCGAGGCCACCTTTGATCCAGGTCTTCACGTAAAAAGAACGAGAAAAAATAGCATCGTCCACATCCCCACTCAGGAGAGCATCCCTGTAGGCGCGATGCTAGAGACCACGCTCTTTCTCTAAAAAGGGTTTTATACCACACTTGAAGGTAGTAAGACTTACAGGCAGGCTCAGGCCAGCTCAGACCACTGGGCACGGATGAGCACAGTGGCCAACCATGCTCTAGAAGGGTGTGAAGCCAGAACAGGGGCTGGCAAGCCTCGAGCCCTGAGTCCACTCTGTGCCTTATTATTATTATTGGGGGGGGGCGGGTGTTGCGTACGGCCTGCAGGATCTTAGTTCCCTGACCAGGGATCGAACCCGTGCCCCCTGCGGTGGAAGCGTGGAGTCCTAACTGTTGGACTTCCAGGGAAGTCCCAACTATGTTCCTTAAACATCCTCTTCAAGACTGGGGCACATACATACAATGGAATATTACTCAGCCATAAAAAGAAACGAAATTGAGTTATCTGTAGTGAGGTGGATGGACCTAGAGTCTGTCATACAGAGTGAAGTAAGTCAGAAAGAGAAAGACAAATACCGTATGCTAACGCATATATATGGAATCTAAGAAAAAAAAAATGTCATGAAGAACCTAAGGGTAAGACGGGAATAAAGACACAGACCTACTAAAGCATGGACTTGAGGATATGGGGAGCGGGAAGGGTAAGCTGTGACAAAGCGAGAGAGGCTACACTAACAAACATAAGGTAGATAGCTAGTGGGAAGCAGCAGCATAGCACAGGGAGATTAGCTCGGTGCTTTGTGACCACCTAGAGGGGTGGGATAGGGAGGGTGGGAGGGAGGGAGATGCAAGAGGGAAGAGATAGGGGGACATATGTATATGTATAACTGATTCAATCTGTTATAAAGCAGAAACTAACACACCATTGTAAGGCAATTATACTCCAATAAAGATGTAAAAAAAAAAAAAGACTGGGGCAGAACCACAGCTGTGCGGAATATCTAGGGTTGGGATAGCAAACCCCTCAGGGGAAAACACCGCATTAAGAGTTCTTAAGGTTGGGAAGGGGTGACAGGTAATTAACCAGGTTGTGGCCCAGGGAGGGTGTGATAAATATCGAGGCACAGATTCAGCACTGACAGGGGGCATGAGTCAGAGGCCAGAAGAAACTTCACATGGGAACCTGGAAAGTGCAAACACCAAACTCAAAATGCCACTGCAAAGGGAAATGAATGGTGTGACTGCAAGTAACACAAGCAGCACGAGAAAAGAAATCCCAGCAATAGAGAAGGTCCTTCCTGGCTCACTCTGGCCTGTGATCCCACTGCTGCACCTGCACCCCTGCTCAGGGACCCAGCAAAGCCAGGCCTGCTCACGCCCTCAAAGGGGCTGTAATAAAGCACAAAAGGAGATGGGGCTGCAGGAGGGGAAGGTGGCAGGGAAATTTGCTGCGGGCAGTGCTGTGCCAGCTCCCTGCCCTTATTTTTCATTTCTTCCAGACTCCCTGACTCTGTGGACCTAGCTACAGCCAGGGGACCTCAGGGGCGGGTCCGTCCGTGCTTGTGGTTCTGTGCCCATCTCGGCTCCCATGGTTCTTGGGTACCAATTAGCAAACCGAACACCTCCCGCCATCTCCAAGCCCCGACTTCCCGTTATTTATGCAAACAAAACACCCCTATTCGAATTCTAAATATATCAGCAGGCCAGGTGACCTCATCTACTTAACAATAAAAGCGCTGGGCCAACCTTCTCTGGGTGGAGGGGGGCGGTGGGATCATGCTATAACCTTTTCCACATCTTATTCCAACAGCCCACGAGCCTAGAAAGGAAAACCTCATCCCTCGCAACCCAGCTCTGACCCAGAGGCGAGCTGCAGGCTGAGCTGCCTCTCCCGTGCTCCGGCACTTACTTCAGCAAGTCCTTGTCCTTGTTGAGATGCTGGAAGAAGGAAGGCTCACAGATGAGCTGTTTCTCCTGACACACCTGCTTGCAGGACTGCCCGGGCTCAGCAAGCTTTACCTGCAGGGCACTCAGGGGCGGCCACATCACTTGCCCATGGCAGAAGTCCTGGAATGACAATAAAACCATCAGCCAAGGAACCAGGGATGCAAGTGGGGGGTCCCCAGTCTGCCAACTAGTCCCAACAAGGGGGCCGGGCACCTGGTCATGGGAGAGCAGTGAGGGGCAGGAGGCAGGACCAGACAGACTTGGGTTGGAACCCGGCTCAGCTAGAACACGGTCTTGGCCTTGGCTTTCTGTGCACAGCACTGTGCCTGCCAGTAACGGGGGCTATTCATTCGTATCGCCACCTACAATGATGCAATCGAGCTAAAGCCTCAACGCTTGAAAGCCCATCTCCAGATCCACCTTCACCAGCTGTTCTATTCCCTCCGCCCTAATTCCAAAGACATTTTCAGTGTCTACCTAATTTGGCGGTTACCTAATATGACACTGTTTTGTGAGTGCTGGTTTCAACTTTGGGAAGCAAAGGAGCACAGCAAGGAGTCTTGCAGGCATCTGGGAGAGGTCTGCAGGCATCTGGGAGAGGGCTATTGCGGGGTCGTGGTCTTGATAGAGGCTCAGTGCTTGCTGGTTGAAAACAATTGTAACACACAAATTCAACGGCTAGAGAAACAGTCTGAGGATGTGTGATAGGAGGTCAAGTAAGCTGGTATCCCCTGCAGGGAGGGGCGCCCCGAGGCATGGAAGGTGGTGGCATGCTCAGGATGGGGCTGGGTGGTCATTCCTAGGATCTAGAGGGTGCGCAGGAAATTAACACATCCAAGGAAGTCACGGGCGGGGAAGACCAGGAAGTAACCTGTGAGGCATGGTGAACGGGCAGCCTAGTTATGAAGCTGAGTGTTGAGGAGAAAGACGCAGTGGGACCAGGGAAAAGGCAGGTGCGGAGTGGGAACTCTCTCTGCCCTGGGACCCCAGCTTTCATCTCAGCTGTGCCTGGAGCGACCCTGAACAGGTACTGAGGGTGGAAACTCATGCACCACTGGCAACCAGTGCTTGCTCTGCTTGCACGATGTTGATGGAACCCTAGTAAAATTCTTCTGAATCCCCGGGGCTGCCCAACCTGCAGAAGATGATGTCAGGGCAGGAGCCCTGAAGAGCCATGTTTGTGTAACTTTATGGGGGGCGGGCTAGCCCTCAGGGGTACCCAGTGGTTAGGGTTAGGATCCTGGGCTCTGAATTCCACTTGTAGGAATTCACCCCAGACGTATGGGACACAATTGGGCAAAGAAACCTACACAGGACACAGGAATCCCAGCAGTATTGTTAGAAGAGAAGCAGAAGACTTGAAACAACCTAAAGGCTGTATTTAGATGCAAAGAATCTGTTTAGATGCAAAGAATACCAAAAAATGCAACAAGTTCCAATGTGCTGACATGGAAACATCCCCAGGACATACTGAGAAAGAAAAGAAACAGGTTGAAGGCTGGTGTATAGTGTGTTTCCGTTTGCGTTGATATGTATGAACAATCACGCCTGTGTTCCTGCAAGAATATCTCTGGTACCACTGACGAGGGGAAAAGGGTAACAGGGCCAGGAATGGTCAGGGAATTTACTTTTCAATGTATGTCCTTCTAGAATATTCTCTTTTTCCTCCTGCCTACTTTCTCTCCTCTGCATGCATGAGGAGCTGATTAATCCTATCAGGCTTTCAGAACCGGTGCTGGCGGGGGAAGGTTCCATGTCCCCCGCCGGTCACGTGGAGAATTGCAGGAGGGCCGGGCCCTGCTGGGTCCCTGAGCAGTGAGGTGGGTGCAGCTCCAGAATGTAGACCAGAGCTGCATCTGCGGGGGAGCCCTTCTGGGCTGCTTGCATTTTTCTCTTTTAAACCTCAGCTTCCTCCTCAGAAAAATGAAGACAATGATACTGATGATTTCCTATGGCTTCCGCCTCTCTCCACCTCCTTCCTGAAGGAGGTGACGCCGTTACACCGTTAAGGAAGGTAAACGGCAGGTAGGCTTCTACTCCAGTCTCCTCAAATCGGTGCTTGAGACCCCACCAGTAAGGAGAACCCGCCGTCGTTCCCCACCTCACTCGATCCTGCGATGCAGGGATGCACGTGCTTGAGCCTGAGTGGTTAGGCTCAAAGGTTAACAAACAAATCCTTCACTGCACGTAGCCAGGAAACCTAGAGGCTGGATTCGTATCAGCTGAAAACAAAAGATTCCAGAAGGGTCTCATAATTCAGAGATGATAGAAACGCACTGGATTATTTACAGATAATAGGATCCAGTTTAATCTTTTGAAAGTGACAGAGTAAGCAGTCTTTCCTATCTCACAGCCCTGGGTATGACCAAGGCAGGCGGCTCCCCGGGCAGGAAGACGTCTTCTGACTCCTGAGATCCATGATGATCCTGAGTGTAATACACGGACGTGCTAAGGCACGGGCAGCAAAATAACTTTGGTCTAGACACCGTTACTAAGGGTGACAGCATGACTGCAGACCCGTGGCACCCTGAGTGGGAACCCTGAGTGTTCACTGGCGGCCATGGTTCTCTAACCTGGCAGCATATGGAAACTTACTGGCTGGCCTTTGGTACTCAGTCCATCAAATTGGTAGGAAAACACACAATGATCAACGTAGTTATTGCTGATCAAAGCTGAGCGGGTGCACGGATGTTTGGAAAAGGTTAAGTGTTTTTTTTTCTTGTTTGTTAGTTTTTCTGGCTGGCTACTGCAAGCAACTTTGCCTATAATCCTTTAGGAGAAATCTGAAAACCTCTACAGCCTTTAAGTATTATAACAAAGAGAGTCATGATCCAATGGACACCAAAGCCTACTGTGTGACTGTGTGGGGGAAATCTAGATCACTGGACACCCATGATGGCTGAAGGCTCAAACTCTGGCTTCTATAGCTTGGTAAGAACACTGTAGAATGTCGCTCCTTACATGACATCTACAGGCAGTTAGAACCGAGGGTAGCATCTCTACACACCTGTTGAGTTTGGCAGACTCTCACGAAACTTTGCTTCTTATTTATTGTGAGCCTTGTGTGGTTATGTGAAGTAGTCCAAGGGGTACAACCAGAACGAGGAGAAAGATTCTGCCGTGTTAGAATAGGAGGTGACGCGGCCAAGGAATGCGCTTCAAGTCTGACACCCAGATTTGAGGCTTGGCCTCACCAGGGGCGGGGTTTTGGGTATGCTGCCTGGTCCGGTCCTTGTCTGTAGAGAGTGATGCTAACAGACTGTGGGTGATGGAGCTGAGCTGGCAAACAGCAGGGGGCTCCCCTAACGCTCATCACCCTCCTCTTGTCCCTCTGCAGACGCGCTGCCTGCGCCCCGTATCGGGGTTTGGAGGCCCTGGAGCACTGGCAGCTGTAGAAGCAGGGGCAGCCCTGGAGAGATGGAGCGCTGCACCTTACCCTGAGCTAAGGCAGGATGGCTCTGCGAGGTCTGCAGGAGGGCAAGCGCCTCAAAGCTACGCTGCAGGGCAGATCTGCCCCACCTGCTCATTTCAATAAACTGTTGCAGGCGACCTCTCTGAGGTTCCCTTCATCAGGTGAGCTTAGCTCAATTACACGTGAACTCTTAGGCCCCAGGCACTCTTGCTTGTGGCTCACCGAGGGCCGGTCTGGCATCCTCTCAGTACTCTGTTTTAGGGGCCAGTAGGATCAGAAGTAGTGAAAATATGTCGGTGAGAATGTATACTGGGTGCAGCCACTATGAAAAACAGTATGGAGGTTACTCAAAAAATTAAGAGTTGCCATACAATCCAGCAATCCCATTCCTGGGCATATATCTGGAGAAAACACTAATTCAAAAATATATACGCACCCCAATGTTCACAGCAGCACTATTTACAATAGCCAAGACATGGAAGCAACCTAAGTGTCCATCGACAGATGAGTGGATAAAGAAATTGTGGTTGGCCGATAGATAGGTAGATATGGATACAGATATAGGAATACTACTCAGCCACGAAAAAGAATGAAATAATGCCATTTGCAACAATATGGATGGACCTAGAGGTTATCATACCAAGTGAAGTACGTCAGACAAAGACAAATACCATATGATGTCATTTATATGTGGAATTAAAATATGACACAAATGAACTTATCTATGAAACAGAAACAGACTCACAGAAATAGAGCAGACTGCTGGTCGCCAAGGGGGAGCTGGGCGGAAGAAGGACGGATTGGGAGCTTGGGATTAGCAGATGCAGACTATTATATGTATGTATAACTGAATCACTTTGCTGTACACCAGAAACTAACACAACAATGTAAATCAACGAAGCTTCAATAAAATAAATTAAAAACAAAAAAAAGAAATGGTGCAAAGAGCAGCAGGCCCTTCTTAAGGTTTGGTGAACCATCTGGAAAGCCTGAAGGTGAGAAAATTGAACAGATGGAGGCCTGAAGGTGTCCTTAGTCAGTATGACACCAGGTAAGGCAGGAGGGAGTGGGGATCTGAGTTATGATTCTGGCCCCCAGCTAGGAGACTTCATAGATGCCCCTCAAGCTCTCTCTTCCCACTTTCACATCTAAAATGGAGAAAATATCACTTGTCCTTATATAACTCCTGTCAGATTAAAAAAAAGAGGTGACTCTTAAGAAGGTACCTACAGATGTTAAAGATAATACTCCAAGGAAGACCCTTATTTGCTGCCAGGGTCCAGAGGGAAACGTTGAGTTGCCCGGATTATATATGACAATTGCCCACAAGGGCCATCCCTTTGCCCAGCTGCTTGAAGGGCCCAACTGACGCAGCAGCCCGTCATAAGCCTTTTCTCACCCCCAGGTGCCAGCCCCACTGGGTGCTCGCAGAAAGCTGGAGGTCCTCTGTTTCATTCAGCCTCAGCACCAGCTATCAGGGCAATGCCGACATGCCTTGTCTCCCCGTTTGCTCACTCACTTGTTCATTCAATAAAATACTCTTGCTAAGATGCAGAAAAGCATAAGGGTTTGGAGCTCGAACTGCTGGGGTTTGAATCTCAGCCTCTCCATCTAGCAGCTGAATGCTCTTGGCTAGCTCCGTAAATTTTCTGTGCCTCAGTTTCCTCAACTGTAAAATGGAGAATACATCAACGGCCACCTCCTGGAGCTGTCGAGGGGATTAAGTCAATTATAATGTGTAAAGTGCTCAGAAAAGTGCATGATAAATATTAACACCATGGGTTGGCTCTTCTAGGCCTTGGGGGTGACTTGGTGGAAAAAAAAAAAGGAACCAAAAACACCTGCCTTTACAGAGCTTATTTTCAGTGAGGGAGACAGAGAAACAACATAAATCAATTATATGTAATATGTTAAAGGTGATAATTGCTCTAAATAAGAATGAAGTGAGGAAAAGGAATCGGGACTGTGGGGGAAGATGGTATTCAGATAAGTCATCACTGAGAAGGTGACATTCAAGAAAAGACCCGAGGAAGTAAAGGCGTGAGCCATGCAAGTATGTGTGAAGTACATGACAGGCAGAGGCAAAGCAAGATCGGAGGCTCTGACAGCGAAGCTTCTAGCAGGTTCCAGGAGGAGCAGGGAGTTGCATGCAGCTTGATCAGTGTGTGCACGCTGGGGTCGGAGATGGGGTCTGGGAGGTCCCGGGGGTCAGAGTACCCAGAGCTTTGGGGGCCCATGCAAAGCCTTGGCTTTTCCTTGGAGTGAGATAGAAGCTACTGGAGAGTTCTGGGCAGAGGAGTGACTGAGCTGAGAACGGAAGGCAGGAGAAGAAGCAGAAGCAGAGAGACGGGAAGCCATGCAACACTGCGGGAGAGAGAGAACGGCCTCAGGCCAGACCCACATCTTTGTCCAATAAACCTCCATGAAATGCTCATGTCATAGGGTGGCTTTGAAGGTTTTCTCATGCATCCATTCAAAACTTGACAAATGATCATTAAAGCCTACGCTGGGTGCTGGAAATAAGAACGTGGATGAGACAGAGTCTCTGGGTTCAAAGACTCCATCTAGTAAGAGAGGCTGGCATTTAAAAAATGACAGAACAGTACAAAACAGATGTCCAAACAGGATGTAAAGGCCACTGAGAAGAGAGAGAGAATTATTAACTCTGGGGAAGGGAAGGAGGGTAGGGGTAGCAATCAGAGAAGGCTTCCAGGAAATAGGGACTTCTGGGCTGGGTTTTGTAGGCTAAATAGCAGTTAGTGGCTTATCATCAACATGGTGCTTTGCAGATAACTGGCGCTCAATAAAGAGCTGTTGAACTGCACTGAAGGGTTCTGGCATCGTGGGGCTTTGATAGTAGAAGTAGAAAAGAATAATATTCTAACCCAGAAGCTTTATACAACCAGAGGAGACATAAAGAGTAATTTCCAATCTGGTTAACAAGCCCACTTAGAACACAGAACATCTGCATCCCTCTCTAATAATTATTTCAACCAGTCACCAAATTTCCCTAAATTTGCTTGACTATGAAATTCTCCTAGAGTAACTATAATAAGAAAGGTTTATTAATCAACAAATTTATAAGAAAAAGTAATGTTCGGAACCAATGAACACAATGAACTGTGAAAAAGAAGTAAGGATGCTGCCTTTATAACAAAGGCTAAGCAGCAGCATGGAGAAAATGTTATTTATCAAATACCAAAAGAGCTGGAGAAGACTGGGTAGGGGGAAGAGGGAGGCTGCTCCCTAGGAGAGAAGCACCAGGTGGACGGGCTGGCTTGTGCCTCCCTCTCGGTGGCATGTGGTGGGATCTTTTCCACAAACCCCCCACCCCCAGAGTGGAGGTCTGCCCAAACCTTTGAGTTACTACGTCCATGACATATCAGGTGCAAGTAGATTTCTGCGGAAACGCACATTGTCTGGAACCAAGAAGACAGGTTCAGATACAGGTCTGGGGGCAGGATCTAAAGGAAGTAAGGTCAGGAATTTGCAAAAAAAAAAAAGAAAAGGGGGTGGTGGTGTAGGTTCAAGGCCATGAAACTGGGGTTTGCGCCAAGTTCAGCCAGCTACCTTATAGCTGGGAAATCCAGGGCCGAACACAGAAAAAGTGTCCAATACATTGTGACTGGATTAAACACATTTCAGTTGCCTGCTGGCGCCCGCCATTCTCAGCCTGTGCTGTCCTCAAAAGGAGTGAACTCTGTCCACGGGTGGCCCCTGGGGCTGACTCCCAGCAGTGGGTGCGAATTTACATTTCCACAAGGGCAACAGAGAAGGTGGCTGTGAAGCTGAGCTGTGGTGACTAATCTCTATGATGATCTTTACACTGCAAATCAACGAGCCAACCAGCTCACCCGGGAAAGAGTCAGGCGTAAACCGCCCACATTTCAAATTCTTCTACGACTAGGAGTCTGTCGGGAGAAACAAAAAAAAACGTCCACACGCACGCGAATGTTCAAGATAACAGTCCACTTTTCACGACAGCTAAAAGGACGAAATGACCCAACTGGAGAATGGATAAACAAACTGTGGCCTATCCATACAATGGAATACTATTCAGCAGTGAAAAAAGAACGAAGCACCAACACATGCTACAACGTGCATGAACCTCACAAACGTTAAGATGAGAAATCTCCAGGAAAGGAAAATCTACAAAGACAGAACACAGAGCAGTGTTCTCCTGGGGCTGGGGGAACAAGCCAAGACTGACTGCACATAGGCACAAAAGAGCCTTTTAGGGTGATGGAAATGTTATAAAACTAGACTGTGGTGGTAACTGCCCAAGTCTATCAATTTACTAAAAAAAAAACAATCACTGAACTGTACCCTTACATGGAGTGAATTTTAGGGTCTGTAAATTACACCTGAATGAAGCTGTTTAAAAAACTACACCTCGATTGGTTTCTGGGCTCTTGCAGCAGCAAGTAGTTAAGGCTTTCAGAGGACCTACTGTGTGCCAAGCACTGTTCTTTGTCTTAAACATGTATTCATCTACTGATTCCTCCACCAGCCCTATGGGGTAGGTAGTATTATCCCCATTGCACAGAAGAGGAAACAGCACGGAGAGATTAGAAACTTGACGGAGGTGACCGAGACAGTGGGGGCAGAGCCAGGATGTGAACTTGGCTGTCACAATGCAGGGCCCAGCAATGAAATCATTACCCACACAGTCCCTCTGGGTTCAGGAATGGCTGGGCAAACAGCAACCACTGATTTTTCAAAAGAGGAAACATTCCTAGGTGACTGCCAACTTTCTCCCTGTTTCTTTGCCTTTTCCTCTTCCCCTGCAAGCTGGCACCTCCACCATTCCCCCTACCCTGCCAACCAGCTTCACTGCCAGGCTCGAACATGCCCCATGGAGTTCGGGATGGGCCCCGATGAGCCGGATTTCCCAGGAGCTGAAGCTGATTCCACTGAGGCTCTTGGAGCTAACTCTTTTCTCCCCTCCGTATCTCCAGAGTGCTTTTCACATAAATGACACAGCTCCTTGCAAAATAATATGAGCAGAGTCTTCTTGTAGAGTATTTGCAGGGTCTTTACAGAAAGTAGAAAATAGGGCTGAAGAGCATGTGCATGGTTTGCAGAAATCAATCTCAACATCGCCAAGAACTTGCTCTACTCTCCAGCCTGAGGCAAATACCTAAGTCTTTCCCAAGAAATGCACAAGGAGAACCTTAACAGGCCTGGACACACCCAGGTTAGGGAAGAAGAGTGCTTCTGATCTTAGATTACAAGGATTTTTCTTCTGGGCACACACTCCTGCTGCTGGAGACAGTGCCTCTTTTGGAGAGCTGATATAAAACTGCATGCAAGGCTTCCCTGGTGGCGCAGTGGTTAAGAATCCACCTGCCAATGCAGGGGACACGGGTTCGAGCCCTGGTCCGGGAAGATCCCACATGCCGCGGAGCAACTAAGCCCGTGCGCCACAACTGCTGAGCCCACGTGACACAACTACTGAAGCCTGCGTGCCTAGAGCCTGTGCTCCTCAACAAGAGAAACCACTGCAGTGAAAAGCCCGCGCACCACAATGAAGAGCAGCCCCTGCTCGCCGCAACTAGAGAAAGCCCGTGCACAGCAACGAAGCCCCAGTGCAGCCATAAATAAAGAAATACATTTATTAAAAAAATAAATAAATAAAGAGTGTGCAATCCAAATCAACGTTTTTAGTACAGTAAAGGGAGAGAGGGCATTAAGCGAAGAAGCAAGTGGCTTTCCTAAAGCCAGGATTTGTTCCCATTGGTGCTGCCTAGGCTGGTAGGGTAGGTCAAGCTGCTATCAACCACTCTGTACAGAGTATATGTTGAAACCTGGGGCTTTCTCAATTGCTGTCAATTGGCTTCCTCTGGCTCCTGTTGCCTGGGGTGAGTATGATGGACAACCTTGAAAGGGTTCTGGGATAAAAGCTTCCTTATTCCCCTAGCAGATCGCATGGAGGACTCTGAAGGCAGAGATCAGCCTAATTAGGGCTGCGGTGCTCCTACAGTTTAAGAGATGGGAAGCTTATGCTCCCACCACCCCTTCGGAGCTTGAGGCTTTCCTGTTCATACCAGGAACACCGCTCTCTCCCCTCATTGCTCTTTGAAGATATTCTTTTGGCTGCAAAAATAACGAACACCCCAAGCTCTAAAACACTAGAGCCTGGGGCTAACCGTTAGAGGCAGAAGACCCAATCTGTGAACCAGTGGGGTCTTGGCTTCCTAATTTCCCTCTGGTTTGGGGGAACATTATGGCTCTGACAAAACCCTCCCCAGAGGCCTGGGATAAACTCAAAATAGGCCCCTTTATCGCTCATTTAGCAGCACTGAGAGAATGGTGAGTAAGAAATGCCCCAAACACAAGATTCCTAGAATGACTTTTCTAAAACACCAACCTGAAAGCATCACTGCCCTATTCCTGGGTTAAAACCTTTCTTTAGCCTCTTGTCCCAGAAACAAATTCTGAATTCTTCAGCTGAGCCTCAGCATCTTTTCATGATGTGTCTCCTCCTCCAACCTCTTCTCTCACATCATCTCTCTCTTCGGTCACAGCCAAGCTTCCAATAATTCACCACCATTTCTCTTTTTCACCCCCAGGCCTCTGCACTGCGACCTCTCTGTACCACGACTTTGCCTTTAGGACTCATCTCCCGCAGCGTGTTTCCAGACAGACTCTGCCTCCCCTCCCCCAACCGCACCCTGCATCTGAGTTACGTGATCCCAAAGCACCTGGGTAGTCACTATGACAGGTGTAATCAATGTCAGCGGCATCGCCTGTGAACTTGACCTTGAAGCTACCTGAGGATAGGGCCTCATCCTTTGACACCTCTTCTTGCCCAACTCCCAGCACCGTCTGCAGCCCCCTCCAGCTGACAAATATTTTCAGACAGGATGAATGAATAAACAACAGCAGGCAAGAAAGAAATCCCTGGGGGCTTCCGTGGTGGCGCAGTGGTTGAGAGTCCGCCTGCCGATGCAGGGGACAAGGGTTCGTGCCCCGGTCCGGGAAGATCCCACATTGCTGCGGAGTGGCTGGGCCCGTGAGCCATGGCCGCTGAGCCTGCGCGTCCGGAGCCTGTGCTCCGCAACGGGAGAGGCCACAACAGTGAGAGGCCCGCGTACAGCAAAAAAAAAAAAAAAAAAAAAAAAAGATGCTCTCCAAATCATAAGGGCCAAGATGAGCCTCCTGGTTCTTGGCACATAGGGAAAAAAAGCACACACACTCACTCCCCTTCTCATTCATTTATTCATGTCTTCGGCTTTTGTGCACCTTCTCTGTGCCAGGCAGAGGGCTAGGCACTAGGATGTCAAGGGGAACAAGCTAGGTGTGGCCCTGAATCACAGAGTATTTGACAAGGT
Source organism: Neophocaena asiaeorientalis asiaeorientalis (assembly GCF_003031525.2). Classification (NCBI taxonomy): domain Eukaryota; kingdom Metazoa; phylum Chordata; class Mammalia; order Artiodactyla; family Phocoenidae; genus Neophocaena; species Neophocaena asiaeorientalis. Next base: position 5,123,356 of record NW_020175078.1, read on the forward strand.
CTATTTGGGGAATGGGATCTTCCTGTTTGAAAGGAAACCTAGTAATAGATTCACAGAGAACAGGCCACATGAGAACTTCTAAGGACTGGCTGGGATTCAAGAATCTTAGGGAAGAAAGAAAGACAGTCTTCAAATAAATGTGATAAAGAGTCTTTTCAAGTATCATATGATATCACTTATATGTGGAATCTAAAAAAATGATACAAATGAACTTATTTACAAAACAGAAACAGACTCACGGACATAGGAAACAAACTTATGGTTACTAAAGGGGAAGGGGTGGCGAAGGGATAAATTAGTTAGGAGTTTGGGATTAACATACACACACTACTATATATAAAATAGATAATCAACAAGGACCTCCTGTATAGCACAGGGAACTCTACTCAATACTCTGTAATAACCTACATGGGAAAAGAATCTGAAAAAGAATGGATATATGTACATGTAAAATGAAATCATTCTGCTGTACACCTGATTGATGTAGGTTGTACACAACATTCTAAATCAACTATACTCTAATATAAAGTTTAAAAAGTCTTTTTACACCTGGTGGTGAGTAACCATTTTCCCTGAGAGGAAGCAGAGACAGGAAAGGCAGAAATTGGTTCCGTACACAGCTGCAGGGATCCTAGTAGGATCCCGGCCTCCTTGGAGGGTAGTTAAAGCTGTGATGTGTTAAATCTCACTGTCAGAGGCCACGGCCGCCCTGTCTGCACCTTCAGGAAGGGCAAGCAGCTACTTGAGATCAAAGAAGATGGGAAGTATAGCTCTGGGACAGGTGCCAGCACCCGGGGCCACAGCAATGCTGCTGGTGCAGGCCTGGGCTCAGACCAAACCAGCGTCAAACCCTGATTCCAAGACTAAGCCCTGCGACTAAGACTCTCTGTTCCCATTATCCAGAGAACGGGGTGATGATTGCCACCTCCCAGGATTACTGGGAGGGTAAGTGAGATGATGCATTGGGACGTGTTGGCATAAAGTCTGTACGTAAAGGGCTGTTCAAGTAAGGATGATCATATTGTCATTCTTAAGTTGGGTGTCATGTGAGGAGTGACTGAGATAGTGATTCAAATGCTCAGCTCTTGTGGTAAAGTCTAATACTGTAGAATATAGTATGTTATATAATAATACACAAGAATATAATACAATAATGTATAATATAGTAACATCACTAGCGTGTCTTTACTGAGCAGTATGTGTTAGCCCTCTTCTAAGCACTTCACATGTACTAGGCTCATTGAATCCTCCCATCAGCCCCATGAGGTTCTATTTTTATCCTCAGTTTGCAGGGGAGGAAACTAACACATCCAAGTCATACAACCAGAGAGTCTTGGCGGAGGGGCTGGAACCCAGGCGACTGGCTGCACTGCACTCCCTTCTTGCCACTAACAAAAATTCAGAACATCAAACCTGGCACCCTGAAGCCTCTGCCCCTGGCTCGGCCCGTCCAGCAGCTGCACTCGGTTGTCTGCTGCTCACCACGGTCTGTGGCCTCAAATCTTTCCTTTGAAACCTGCCTTGGCCCGCAGTCTGCACCTACTTCCACTTTCAACATGCCATTTCTACTTTCAGCCTTCAGAGTCCTCACCCGCTACTGTGTCAAGATCTCATGACTGCCCCAAGACGCTCTGCTTTGTCTTTTAAGAGAAGCCCCTTATTTCTGGCATCTGGTCAAGGAGTTCATATTCCCCTACCCACGGGGGTGCTCAGTCTGCCTATTTCTGGCTCTGTGTTGCTTTTGAAGCCTACGGAATGAAAGTGTTTTAAAACAACAGCAATGACACTTTTGGCCTTTACTTCTACGAGCACAAGACATACTTTCCCAACTCTGTTCGGGGTGGTGGGACCCTTGGAACCCTCCTCTCTGCTTTGGAAGTGAACTTCTGCTTTTATCTGTTCTATATACTTGGATTTCACGTGAAGTTTCATTTGAAAACGGGTCCTATTTTTAAAAACGTTTGAAAATCACGGAAGAGTCCGAACATATTTGGAATTACCAAAGAGATATTGAGCCATCTCTCTGTTCCCTCCCGACCCAAATCTTTGTAAGGCCCCTAGAACCCAGGCAGGGCACAGGTCTGATGGTGAAGGACGTTTTCATCTTAACCATCCAGTCTCTCCCTTAAGTTTCCAGTTGACCTTCCACCATCATAAAGAACATTTTTACCCTAAGGACAGACTGACTCCTTGGAGTGACCTTGACAGTTCATAATTTAGAATTTCAAGAAGCCATTCTCTAGCCTGTAGAGTCCTCCAAATCAGGAAAATAAGCACAGAAACATGGTAAACTCTTAACTGTTCATCAGAATCCTCTGGGGTAGCAGGAGATAGGACACAGCAAGGACAGATGGACTTCTGAAGAGCCTTACCTGTTTTTCGATGAAAGCGTTGATTCTCTGTAGCATCCCCTCGCACGTGAATTCATATGGCATGTACGGCTCAATCTGCAGAAACAGAACACGGTATCATGAAAGAGGAAGACACAGGACATGCAACACGTACCCAGTCCTCCACTGATTCACTCACACTCAGGTGCCAACACCTGCAGGGGTCCTTGTGAGGGGCCAAGACTATGAACTTGGAAGTCCGCAGACCTGGCTTCACAATCTCATTCTGCTCCTTATCAGCTGTGGGACCCTGAGCAAATTATCTACCACCTCTGAGCCTCAGGTCCTTCATGTGTAAAATGGTGATAAGAAAAACCCATTTCTTGGAACGTGTGGTAAAGATTACCGGGGGGCGGGGCTGGGGGGGGAAGTGCTTAGTTCAGTGTCTAACACACAGTAGGCACTCAACAAAAGGTGGAGAGTGTCAGTTGTTAGAAGGTAAGCTCCATGGGGCAGGGTCCATGGCTGCTGGTTCATCTGCATCCCGGTGCTGTGTGGGGCGGCACACGTTGGAACCAGCAAACATCTGGTGAATGAATGCATGCTCCCTGCCCTGAGAAAGGCACACGATGAGTGTTTCCAGGACCCGTGACAGTGACAAAAGCTTTGTTTTGCATTAGTAGGTGAGCACATTCCCAAAGAACTCATGGTGCAAAAACAGAGTGATGAAGTGTCCCAGAGAGTTCAGCTAGAGGGTCCCAGGAAGCTAGAAGGTCAAAGCCAACTTCTGCTCATGCTGGGCTTTTAAGGTCAGCTATGACTCCAGCAAGCCGAGACTGAGGAGGGCAAAGATGCGGAAGACGTTCCAGGGGGGAGCATTAGTGGGAGATTAGACATGAAAGAAGGACAGCAGGAAGACAGAACTAGGATCATGGAAACTGGTGAGACAGGCTAGGAAGAGGTTCACTGGATTTCCACAAAAGACTTGTGGTTTCTACTCTAAGGAGCCTAGCCTTTACTTGAGGGTAGCAAGCAACGTAGAAGGTGCTTCACTGGGGTAGGGGAAGCAATCTGATCAATACTGTGACACCTGATGGAAGGGGAAGAAATGCGGGTTGGAGCTCTGCAGTGCCTGTGCCGACACTGTGAGGCCTGCGTCTTCAGGAGCAGCCGGCTGGCATTATTAATCTGAAATGGAAATTTCACTTGGGAGAATATGGCCAGCAATCCAGTTTGTTACAGCTTCAGAAAGCCCAGTAGCACTTATCAGCACATTCGCCACCTCCCTCTTAAGTCTACACTCGCCTATCTCAAATCTACAGGGTGGAGACCTGGACAAAACATCCGTGAGTTGAGGCCTGCTGAAAATGGGACAATTGACAGAGAAGACACCCTTCTGGGGGCAGCCAAGTAGCTGTCCTCAAGGCAGCTTCTCCCGTTTTCTGTGTGTGTTGATTCACACGTTACATTTGAAATCTTCTTCAACCGTGATTACTAATTTCATAACATGTCTTCGAATGCACAATTAGATGACACATCACACAGGCTGTACCTCAGCCATCCCTGCCCACACCCATCCAGAGAGAGCCGAAAGAGGCTGAGCCATAAGTACTGTACTATCAGGGGAGGACTACTCTGCAGGAGCTGAGGTCCTTTTGTTCCTGGACAGTTTATCTCAGAAGAGCTCAAAATGCTTTAACGGACTCACGTCTTTCAAGCTTGCATCTTCTCACCTCAAGCTTTTGCACTTGCTGTGCCTTCTCTAACCCAACCACAGTCCTTTCCACCAAATGTAGACTTTTTCTTTTAAAGAATGTTTATTTAATCACCTTGTGAGCGATTCCAGAAGCTTTCTCGAACTGTCTAGAGATATGCCTCTTCCCATGTTTGTGGGAAAAGATATGAACGAATAAGAACAACAACTAAAAATGTACAATAGAGGACTTCCATATTGGGCTCATCTGGGGATAAGTAGGATTTCTAGAGTGAGGTAAATAAACATCGGTGGGCCATCTGTCATGCGACCGACAGATCCAGTTATATGGTGGGAAGCATACTGGATGCTCAAGGGTCATTCCTACAACATATTCTAAAGGGTATCCATTAGAAATGAATGTGCATTAATTCAAAGGGCTTACGCAATAAACACAGAAAAATGGCTCTTCCTGTGTCCTACCAACCAAACCCAGTTTAACCAAAGGGGATGTGACTCATTAACTGCTTTGTGGCCAGTTCACTGTTTTAAAAGATAAGAAGCTAATTTTCCTATAAAGGAAAAGCAAAAAAAAAAAAAGAAAGAACGAACTTGTATTCTTAAGCCACCTCTGCCATGAGTTCCACTAGCCCTGCTGTGTACAGAAGCAGGGCCCTCTGTGTGGGGAAAGCTCCCCAGAGCCCCGGCTTTAGGAATACTGAGCACTGGCTAGCCTCTGATGTCAGATCTGCTGCACAGACTGTGCGTGTGCGTGACAGTTTTCTGTAGAACTTCGGGAACAAGTCAAGGCCTTTTGGGGGATGAATGAAAGGGAATGTTGAAACGACACCAGTCACTGAGAATACCAAGTGGGGTCGGTTATGGAGAAGCAGGGGGGAATGTGCTTGGTCATCTTGCTGGTGGACAAAGGACTGTTACTCATATGGCCATAGGAAGGATGCCTGCAGGCTGCACCATGCAGTCCCTGCTGGCCTTGGAAACGTTCCCTACCCCCCATCTTTTCCTCCGTTTTCTCCTCTTCACCTCCCTTCCAGTGGGATTTCCTGTCTCTAGTATTACTCAGCGTTCTAAGTCAGAGTACGACTTCTACAGGGAACTGCTCCCTGATATCAGTTAACCTCTGCATGGTCCCACCTGACAGGTGGCTTGGCATCATTCAATGATAGATGGTCTTAGAAGGTACCAGAAGTTCAGGGGTTGAGCCTTATCTCCTCTATCTACTAAGCACAGAATTTTAAGTCAGACATTTCCTGGAATTTCTCTTGATGATTTCAAATGTAAAATAGGTCATGTCATTCCCCTGCTCAAAACTACCCATCATACTCAGAATAAAATCCAGAATCCCTCTTGTGGCCTATTTAGAGGCCCTACACACTCTGGCTCCTGCAGACCCTTTTATGGTCTCCATTATTTCTGATGGGAAGCTGGTGGTCTTTCATACTGCTATTCCCCTGAATGTAATAAAATTTTCTCTGGCTGCTTTCAAGATTATTTTCCTCATCTTTCGTTTTTAGCAGTTCAGCTATGATGTATCTAAGTGTGTTTTTCTCCATATTTATCCTGCTTGGCCTTCACTGAGCTCCCACAATCTGCAGGTTGATGTTATTAATTTTAGAAAATTCTTAGCCATTATCTCTTCACAAATATTTCTTCTGGCCATTCTCTCCTCTGAGGTTCTAATTACACATAAATTAGGCTGCTTGAATATTGTTCCAGAGATCTCATATGCTCTTTTTTATCTTGTTCTTTTTCCTCTAATTTCAATAATTTCTATTGATAAGTCTTTAAAGTTCACTGATTATTTTCCTCTGCTGTGTATAATCTGCTGATCAGCCCATTGAAAGAGTTAATTTCTGATACCGTACTTCTCAGTTCTAGCATTTTTTCATTTGGCTTTTAAAAAAGTTCCCATCTCTCTGCTGAAATACCCCATCTATTCACATATGTTGTCCACCTTTTTCATCAAAGCTTTTTTTAAAAAAAAAATTAATTAATTAATTAATTTGGCTGCATGGGGTCTTAGTTGTAGCAGGCAGGTTCCTAAGTTGTGGCATGTGAACTCTTAGTTGTGGCATGCACGTGGGATCTAGTTCCCTGACCAGGGATCGAACCCTGGTCCCCTGTATTGGGAGCACGGAGTCTTAGCCACTGGACCACCAGGAAAGTCCCCAACAAACCTTTTAATACATTTATCTCAGCATTTAAAATTTGCTGTATGGTAATTCCAACATCTGAGCCATCTCTGAGTCTGGTTTTATTGATGGTGGTGTCCTCTCTTAATGATGGGTCATGTTTTCTTGCTTTTTTGAGTGTCATGAAATTTAAAATCTTGTAATTAAATATGAGAAAGCTTGGCACCAAATTTCTGACCTATTTATAACAAGCATAAGGACTATAATGTTAATAGGCTTTGTATTAATCTAATTCCTTACTTTCTCTCTCACTCTCGTCTTTCCCTTTACTTCATTTAATGCTGTTTTTCTTTTTAATTTTTTTCTTAATAAACTAGTCAAAAATACTAGTTTCAATCCAGGTTCTACTACTTACTAGTTGTGCAATTTTATGTAAATTACTTAATTTCTTTAAACCTTAATTTTCTTATCTGCAGAAGGATTAAATGAGACAAAGCTCATAAAGATGTACAGAGAGAGATTCTGGAGGTATAAAAAGAGCTTCTCCCTACATATGACCTACTATTACAATTACTTTTTATTCCCCCTTAAGTGGCCTTAAATGGTTTTAGGGAAAGCGTTGGTCAGGGTTTTAAAAAGGGGAGCAGTAGATGTTCCATGAAGTGAACAGAGCCTCATGCAGAAGTGGATAGAACTCGGCACCCACTTAGTGCTTTACATGGCAGGCATTCCCACGAGATTTTTATCTGACAAAAGGGATCTATTATCTAAAAAGTTTTGGACTCTATGATCCAAGATTTTCTGCCTCTACGTGAGCTTTCAAATTACTCCTCTTCAAAAGCATGCACACTTAACTAAGTGTTGTGGGTTGAACTCTGTCCCCCACCCACAAAAGATATGTTGAAGTCCTAACCCCCAGTACCTGTGAATGGGACCCTATTTGGAAATACGGTCTTCACAGATGGAATCAAGGTAAGAAGAGGTCATAGTGATGTAGGGTGGGCCCTAATCCAACATGACTGATGTCTCCATGAGAAGTGGAGAAAACAGACAGAAAGACAGAAAGACACACACACACACACACACACACAGAGAACACCATATGACAGCAGAGACAGAGATCAAAGTGTTGCAGCTGCAACCCAAGGAATACCTGGGGCCACCAGAAGGTGGAAGAGGTGAGGAAGGACGCTCCATGAGAGGCGTCAGAGGGAGCATGGCCCTGCCGACATCTTAATTTCAGATGCCGACATCTTAATTTTAATTGCAGCCTCCAGAACTGTAAGAGAATAAATTTCTGTTGTTTCAACCACCACTTTGTGGTTCTTTGTTATGGCAGCTTTAGAAGCTAGTACCCTAGAGGACTCTGAGACTGAAGAAAGAAGAGCCTTCAATCTCTGCAAGAAGGATCCTCTGGTGGGAAACTGCAGACATGCAGCAGGTACTTGAGGTGGCCAGCAATACCACACCCACTCGGCACTTCATCTCTTGACTTGGCCACCAGAGGTCTGGGGGACTTCTGCCCTAAACTCGAGACTGGGATGAGATCGTACACGTCACTGATGGGAAGCTCTGAGCAGCTACCTCAAAGCTCAATAACTAGACCTGCTCTAAAGGGACATGGGTGACACGCTGGAGTACTCCTGTTCCCCAGGAGATGTGCTCAGTAAGCTGAAACTGGCAGTTGGGAGGGCCCCACTTTATTCCCCAAAGGGGAAAGGCGGCCCTTTACATGGGCCAACTGGCAACTCCTCCTCGGATACACGCCTTTCTAGCCTCTCCCCCTTGATTCTCACTGTTCCTCTAACTCATGTCTTTCTGGGCTCACTTCTCCGTTTAACTTCGCAGATTCCTACTCATGCTCTGAGACTTAACTCAATGCTGCATTCTCCAGATGTCCTTATAAGCAGCAGAGAAGACAGAAATAGAAGAGAAACTTACGGTTACCAGGGGGGAAAGGAGCGGGGAGGGATAAATTAAGACTTTGGGATTAGCAGATACAAACTACCGTGTATAAAGCAGATAAACAACAAGGTCCTACTGTATAGCACAGGGAACTATATTCAATATCCTGTAATTAAACCATAATGGAAAAGAATATGAAAAAGAATATATATATATTCATATATACACACACACATATATATACATATCGGAATCATTTTTGTTGTATACCAGAAACTAACACAACATTGTAAATCAACTATACTGCAAAAAAAAAAAAAAAAGAAGCAGAGAAGACAGACGCTCCTCCATCTCTGGCACGTTGGTCTTGGCACTGAACACACTCTGCCTTAGTGTGCTGATCTGCGTACATCTGTTCCTCGCTCCCTCCATGCCTCCCGCCATCTATTAGGTACATCGCTATGCTGGGTCCTGAGAACACAGCAGTGAGACAGGTATAGTTCCTGCGCATGCTGCTTACGGTCTAATGGAAATCCAGACTATCACTGACAAAAGTAAGAACGTTAAAGTATTACAGTAGCCAAGACATGGAAACAACAGTCCATCGACAGATGAGTGGATAAAGAAAATGTGGTGTGTATGTGTGTACACACACACAATGGAATAATACTCAGCCATAAAAAATGAAATAATACCATTTGCAGCTGCACGGATGGACCTACAGATTATCATACTAAGTGAAGCAAGTCAAACACATGTATGATATCACTTATTTGTGGAATCTAAAATACGACACAAATGAACTTATCTACGAAACAGAAACAGACTCACAGATATAGAGGACAGATTTGTGGTTGCCAAGGGGGTGAGGGGGCAGGAGAGGGTTGGATTGGGAGTTCGGGATTAGCAGATGCAAGCTATTATCTATAGGATGGATAAACAACAAGGTCCTACTGTATAGTACAGGGAACTACATTCAATATCCTGTAATAAACCATAATGGAAAAAGAATATGTAAAAGAATGTATATACATGTATAACGGAATCACTTTGCTGTACACTGGAAACTAACACAACACTGTAAATCAACTATACATCAGTGAAAGAGAATGTTACATTATTATTTATGCAATACTGACTGACATTTATTATGAGATCAACACTGCACTTAAGCACCTTATATTCATTATCTCATTGGATCCTCTCAAGTACCTGTAAAGTAGGTGAGATTAGCCTACATCAGGGATGAGGAAACTGAGTCTCAGAGGTTAAGTAACTGCCCGAGGGGACACTGCTGGACCCCAACCCAAGCTGTCTGATTCTAGCCTGTCCTTATAACCACACCTATACTGCTTCTCTTAAAAAATTATAACAGAGTAATCGCTGCTCTGGTAGGAGGAGGACAGAGGGCAGGGTTTACTGGTAAAATCCAAGGCAGTCCCGGGTTTGGGAGAGAGGATAACTTGACCCATCCCCTACAGGGTGGTAAGTTTCCTACAGGCAGGGAGCCAGCCTCGTTTATGCTTATGGAAGTGAGTGTCCCTGAGAGTGGTTCAGAGGGCGCTCTGCATACAGTAGGTACTTAATACATGTCTGCTGATTGTTCTGGAGAGTCCAGAGATGTTAGTTACTTATACAAAATTTTATAAGATGTTTAGGTAGAAAAGCCAAATAAACAGATGCTATAAAAAACATTTTCCAGTATTTCCTTAATTAGTCCTTTTCCTTCTCACTTTTTTTTTTGCAGGGGAGCAGGTCTATCTTTTCTGATCTTTGGGAGAGCTACATAATGAGGTCACTGACACAAGTAGAATTCAAGTTTCTACTGCTGTGTCTGGGACCCAGGAGCCATGTTGAAAGGGTCTGTAGAATCCATGCACGCATCTGGACACCAGCTCTAATTCCACTTCACAGAACATCCACAAAAATCCCCAGGCCAGTCCTACAGCTGGGCCATTTTCTAAATTTCAGAGTCAAGCTGACATGGAACCATTCTAATTACTTGAACGAAGGGCCTGTGATGCTTTCCACATGATCCCGTTCACATCATAAATGGGGGAAAATGGAATAAAAGAAATAACCTTCTGACTTAAAATTGCTTTCACGGCGTCCTCCACCCCCTCCTGATTATCGAGGTCAACAGTCCAGACGTGTGGCTGGCCGATGAACACTTCGGCATAAGGATGCTGGGAGGTCAGCTGGAAAAGAGAAAACAGAACACCTCAGTCTCACAAACACTGGCTTTTTTCATTTCTCAACCTTCTGTGTTAGGTGAAGCGTTATGCTTTTTATGGTTCCGAGTTGTACTTGTGTAGGTAATGTCATTTTTTGTTTCGGACCCTTGACGATCGAAACCTCCTAAGCACTCCGTAAGCAGGTAACAATAAAAGAGGGAGGATTCCACAGCTTGCTTTCTTTCTTTTTTGCTTTGACCAGCAGGACATCTACTGTCAGGACCATCTGGAGAAGCAGGCACAGCCCTGACGGGTTCAGGTAAGGACACCGAGGCTGTCAAGTGTGCCCGGCTGGCAACAGTGGCAGTGCCCATGGGTGCCCATCAGGCTCATGTGGGATGTTTTAAAAGACACACGGCCAGGCTACGCTGTCTTAGACCCTTGGAGCTGGGATCTTGGGCACTTTGGAAGGGTTCCTGGGAGTCTAGGGGTCCCAGGAGGGCATGGCCCTGTGTGAGACCATGGCATCCACAGGGCAGGTCCGGGGATGGCTCCTCACCTTGAGTACCACTTTGAAAAAAGAGTTAGAATGTCATAACCAGGTGACATGGAGGCTGTTACAGATGGCTTCAACCCCCCAAATCACACCAAGAAATAATGAATATTTACCCTCAGTCATATCCCAGCCCTGAAAATCACCTAGATCAAACTAGCATCTGTTATAAAATACTGGTTAGGATAGACAGGTAAGTATAAGGAAATTACAATAAAGTTCTCATAGGCTTTAAAATCATCGAAGGACACGTAATGGCACATATGAAAGGTGACAGAAAGGGAAATAATGCTACCAGAAAAAGAGTGAATTTTGGAATAATAATTAGCATAACACTGGAGCCTTAAGAATCATAAAGACAATGTGTGATCAGAAAAGCAAGGAAAAGTAGCTTTTGTTTTAAAGGAGGTTTTATTTTAAAAACAAAGGGTGGCCAAAGAAACCCACAGGAATATTGGCAATTCTTAGTTCTTGAAGAATCCGTTTTTTAAAGATAGCTAAATTTACCCCTCAAACTTGTTCCCACCTTTATTCTTGTATCCTTTTAAGGCTGTGGTATAAAGAAAGCATTCTGGTACACTTTCAGTTCTCAAAGTTGGCGGGTGCTGCCCCAACCCGTGGCTGAGGACCCGGGATGCCAGACGCCTTGAGATGTGTGTGACCGTCCTGCACAGGGCAGAACAGTCCACTCCCCACAGGCCTTCACATGCCCCGCCAAGCTCTCAGGTGGGTTCACAGAATCTGCCTCTTTGGCACAGTCTGAAAATACATTGAGTTTTCCAGGAACATAACTGCCATGTAAATCAAGGGACATTTTATTGGGAATTTCACCAATAAGCCGTTATCATTTCAGAAAAATCATGGCAGCAAAGTCAATGCCACGCAGAGGATCTGGGTCTCCAGTACAACATACCCAAACCAGTCTGTATTTGAAACTGTCACAGTAATGCCAATGGAGTATATCTGTGTGTCTACATGTAGGCACCTTTTTATTTAGCTTCTTTCTTTAATGTCAATTATAAGTAAAAAGGGCTGACCAGATTCAGCTCAATGTTTTCTTCTTTTTTTTTTTTTTTTGAGGTACGTGGGCCTCTCACTGTTGTGGCCTCTCCCATTGCGGAGCACAGGCTCCGGACGCGCAGGCTCAGCGGCCATGGCTCACGGGCCCAGCCGCTCCGCAGCATGTGGGATCCTCCCGGACCGGGGCACGAACCCATGTCCCCTGCATCGGCAGGCGGACCCTCAACCACTGTGCCACCAGGGAAGCCCTATTCTTCTTAAATACAAACATATTCACTGTAAGGAGGAATGAGACACCATGATGCCTTCTAGTGTGGTTCATGGGTATGATACAGTATTTCTGGACTACATATACACAAAATATCTATTACCTTATAGCAAAGTATTTTCCTTTTACTTCTCTTTCATATTAGAGTTAGAGAATCATTCTTTGTGTGTGTGTGATAATCGCATTTCTCTTTGATTTTATTTAGATTAAACTTGCAATTGAATAGATTTTTTAAACATCTTTATTGGAGTATAATTGCTTTACAATGGTGTGTTAGCTTCTGCTGTATAACAGAGTGAATCAGTTATACATATACATATATCCCCATATCTCTTCCCTCTTGCGTCTCCCTCCCTCCCCCCCTCCCTATCCCACCCCTCTAGGTGGTCACAGAGCACCGAGCTGATCTCCCTGTGCTATGCGGCTGCTTCCCACTAGCTATCTATTTTACATTTGGTAGTGCATATATGTCCATGCCATTCTCTCACTTTGTCACAGCTTACCCTTCCCCCTCCCCAGGTCCTCAAGTCCATTCTCTAGTAGGTCTGTGTTTTTATTCCCGTCTTACCCCTAGGTTCTTCATGACCTTTTTTTTTTTTCTTAGATTCCATATATATGTGTCAGCATACGGTATTTGTCTTTCTCTTTCTGACTTACTTCACTCTGTATGATGTTAGCAGGGTATATTTTTCATTTCAGGAGTGAAAAGTAGATGCTATAATACACTTAGAATAAAAGAAGGTTTTGGGTCTGGAAGGGTTGAGGCCAAGCTGGTTCTCTTTTTTTCCTTCAGATCCCAATATACTCAGAGGACTGGGTGATTCAGCTGGCACCTCTGCAGCTTGCTCTTGACCACCGTTCTTCGTGTCTTACCACACCAATGGTGTGCATGCATTATTCAGGGGGGAAACCCAGAAGCTAAATTACTGGGCCTCCACTCTGAGCCTTCTCTGGCCCCCACCGTGGAAATCAGGCCATTCGGAGGTGCAGGTATCCTAGACTTTGCTCCTGCCTCTTCTGCCAGAGTCACGCCCCTCGCTAGCCTGCAGCTCCCCGTGCTTCTGACATATACCCTTTTTCTTTTGCTCAGCTGCGTGGTCAGGGATAGAAGAAGAGTGCCCGCAGGCTCCTGGAGCAGGGGGAGCATCCTTTTCTTTTCCTCAGCACGTATCTTAGATTGAGCACGCATCAGTGAGGCCCCTCGGGTGGGGCAGGCACTGGGCTCATCACCCGAGCAGACATTATTTATCAGGTTTCCTGTGCATTGATGCGGATTCTGAGGGTTAGAGGGGCTTACAACTCCCCAAGACCACATAGCTAGAAAGCAGCAGAGCAAATTCAAATCTAGATCCTTCAACAACTTTTTACCTTTTGACAAAAACGGAAGATGACAATTTTAAAGGATGCTCTTGAGTTCTTAAGACAATGACCAAAAGGAGCTCAATGGAAACACCAGCCTTTTCATCACTTGCTTAAAACCAGCTAACCTAAAACAAAATCCCAGGACTGAATGTATGTCTGCATTAGACCTTTCCTGAAGCTGAGTGAAGTGTCACACCATTTTCATTTTGTGGCTGGAGAACAAACTAATTAATTCTTCCAACTGAATCAGGGTAAATGAAAGTTGCCATCAGTGTCACTATTTAGCAGTCTCTCTCCTCTCTGCCTTTTAAGGTCCCTGCTCATTTACAAGGATACTCTAAGCACTTGGAAAATACAAGATGCTGAGCCATTATCATTTTGTTCATTTACATTTATGGAGGATTACTTAATTTTATGAGTAAGGCGTTTTGTGATTCATTATTCCCCCTCTGAATGTTCCATTCGTCCTTGTTAATTTATTGAGAACCGTATGATCTGAGCTATCGTATATCAATCAGTATATTTACTGGAGTGTAGTCTGTAAAAGTAATGAAAATCTTATTAAATATAAAACGTTATTTCAGAGCGGCTGTTAAATCTCCAAGAAGAACACAAGTTCTCTTTATGGAAAAGGAAACCCTGGAGTCAGAGAATTTCTAATGGTTTACAAAATGTCGGAATAATGATTAAGAACCGGGCTTCCCTGGTGGCGCAGTGGTTGAGAGTCCGCCTGCCGATGCAGGGGACACGGGTTCGTGCCCCGGTCCGGGAAGATCCCACATGCCGAGGAGCGGCTGGGCCCGTGAGCCATGGCCGCTGAGCCTGTGCTCCGTAATGGAAGAGGCCACAGCAGTGAGAGGCCCGTGTACCGCAAAAAAAAAAAAAAAAGAACCTACTGATATGTTTTCCAATATACAGAGAGAAATCCAAATTGTATTACATTAAAAGTGTAACTTGAACCAACCACATGATACTTAAGGCATATGGAACTTCTCTTGAGTGTGTACACTGTGGTTTTAAAATTGGGTCTAATGCAAAAATAAAAACAAAGCTTTTTGTTTTCTAAATACAAAGAAAAATTTAGACTTCTCTTCAAATGAAGGCAAAGAAGAGACATAGATGCAATTTAAATGGACCCATTTACATGGGTGTATTGTTGCTCAGCTCAAAAGATTAGCAAGGGCACAAAAAGATAGCTACGTAATTATATACGCTTTGGTTAAAATTCTTCTATTTGCTGAGGAAAAAAAAAAAAAAGGATACTTCCTAGGGATTCTTGACCCTTAGAAATCTGTACAAGTGTTGATAGCTCTTTCCCAATTAAAAGCATCTTTGATCAGGGGGATTCTGTGAGCTGAAAGAGCACAGTGGGGTGGCCCACCTGCCCGTGAGGTCAGGTTCACTGGCTCCTCTCAAAGCTGTGTCATGTCACTGGCTATCAGCCTGCTCTCTGCACCGTCTCCAGCAGAGAAGGAAATGGACATCAGATGGAACCTGCCCTCCTGCATAAAGTGACGTGACCTGCTTGGGGTTTCCCTCCAACGCATCAACATTCATGCTTCTCCAACGCAAAACCCGACTCTTCTTTTCCTCTAAAGCACAGCTCCCCCACTATCCCCTTCTAGCTAACCCAGCACATCCTCCACCGGGCACCACTCCAAGTTAACTTCCCCTGCTTAATGTACTCAGCTCTTTCCTTATGCATGCCCGTTGATTAGGCATCGCTTTTACCACACTTCCATATCAAAATCTGAGCTCCTGGGAAACAGGAAATGTGTCTTGATAAGTTCCCCCAATGCAGTGACTTAGTGCCACAGGCCCTGTGGGGATACAATGAACATCTGTCAGCTGACCTCTGCATCCCAGCCCTCCCACGTGAGCCCAGGACTGATGGAGTCACTTGTGGGAGGTCACTTGCTGAGCAGCTGTTGAAAGCCTCCCCCAGTGCCATTCTAACTGGAGTCTCATTCCAGCACTGGTGGGACCATCTGAAAGGACAGGAGGAACCAAATGCCTGGGCGGCAGCTCCAACACCTATTCCCTTTTGATGCCATGAAGAATGAAAACCCTGTATCACCTCAACAAAAAGCAAATTACTAAAGAATCACAACCGACAGCACGAACATACTTTTCGCAACAATTTCATACTGGCTGATCTGATCTACGTAACATTACATCATTCACTGGGAAAGGGTTAGATAGTGTTTAAGAGGGTCTTAAATTTTTCTCAGGAAAAAGTACTCAGTTGTAATACAGTGTTATCAAAATCTTCAGAATTATCAAAATTGAAATTATTATCTAATTCTAGTGATCAAGAAGGTACCAAGTCAGTCCAAAATACTTTTGATGAATCATTTCCCAAAGTCTTGTATATAGAAACTGCAGTAAGAAAACTGATGGGTTTCTTTGCTTTTCATGCATTAGTAAGTCAGACAGAGAAAGGCAAATACCATGTGATATCACTTATATGTGGAATCTAAAAAAATGATACAAATGAACTTATTTACAAAACAGAAAAAGACTCATAGACATAGAAAACAAACTTATGGTTACCGAAGGGGAAAGGGTGGGGTAGGCGGAGGGATAAATTAGGAATTTGGGAATAATGTATACATACTACTATATATAAAATGGATAAAAAAACAAGGACCTACTGTATAGCACAGGGAACTATACTCAATATTTTGTAATAACCTATATGGGAAAAGAATCTGAAAAAGAAAAAATATATATATGAAACTGAATCACTTTGCTGTACACCTGAAAGTAATACAACATTGTAAATCAACTATACTTCAATAAAAAATCATTTTTAAAGAGCCCTTAGCACACAGTAAGTGCTCCAATAAATGTTAACTAAGATGGTTATTATCATGGGAAACCAGGAAAAAAAATCATGAGGGAAAAAATCATCATTAGAATATCACTGTAACAATGGTTGCAAGAAAGATCCACTGATACATGGTAAAAATAAATGGGCAAAAGTTGGAGGAGAACGAGGGTATTTGCATGGTCTCAAAGTACTTCCCCCAATATAGAGAAAAACAGTAACTTTATGGTGGAGAAACCTGGCAAACACGACCTTAACCAAGTGATCAAGGTTACATCACCAAGTAATAAGACATTGGTATCACGCACCCCCTGACATGATACACTGAGGCCACATGACTTCTGGGGGATTCTTGCCGAAAATATGTAACCTCAAACTCATCAGGAGAAAACACCAGTCAAATCCAAATGGAGGGACAGTGTACAGAACAACTGACTGGTGCTCTTTCAAAATGTCAAGCTCATGACTGACAGTAAAAGACTGAAGAATTGGCACAGATTGGAGGAGACTAAAGAGACATGACAGGTAAAGGCCATGTGGGAGCCTGGACCAGAAAAAGGATGTTAGTGGAAAAACTGGTGAAATCCAAATGAAGTCTGTAGTTTAGATAATATTACGGTACCAATATTAACTTCTTGGTATTGACGATTACACTGTGGTTTTATAATATGTTACCATTAGCGGAAGCTGCATGAAGCATATAACCAAACTTTGCAATCTTTTTGCAGCTTTTCTTTAAGACTAATATTATTTCAAAATAAATAAAAAGCAAGTTCCAGCAATTCCACTCATAGGTATATATATACCACAAAGAATTGAAAGCAAGACTCAAACACATACTTGTACACCCATGTTTGCAGCAGCAATTTTCGTAATAGACAAGGAATGGAAACAATCCAAGTGTCGATGAACAGAGGAACGGATAAACAAAATGTGGGCTATTCATACAATGAAATATTATTCAGCCTTAAAAAGGAAACATTCTGACACATGTGACAACATGAACGGACCTTGAAAACACGCTTAGTGAAATTATCTGGTCACGAACACTATACGATGACACTTACATTAGGCACCTAGAATAGGTAAATTTCTATAGACAGGAAGTAGAGTAGTGGTTACTCTTCTATTCAGGGCTGGAGCAGGGGAGAACGGAGAGTTACTGTTAACGTACAGAGCTTCTGTTTGGAACAATAAATCTATGAGAGTGGACAGTGGTGATGATTGCACAACATCGCGAATGTACTGTACACTCAAAAAAGGGTGAAATCATCGTTTCTCACTGTGCGTAATGTATCACAAAAAAACATCGAAAATTACAAATAATTATCCAATTTAGGCAGATGCAGAACTTCAGAGATTTCCTACTTTCAAACGTAACACAGGAATGATTTATTAGCCCGCATTTCCTACCCAGAGCTCCGAAGTTTCAGAGTCAGTCGCACACTAAAGCACAGATGCCTACATTGAGGCATTCTCACTGCTGGGGAGCATCCTTTCAAACCTTTGCAAAGAGTAAGTTCCTGGGTACCAGACTGAAGGTTCCTGATCTGTGTTCTGGTACCTGCCCCACAGCACAGGAAGTCCAAACACTGTGCGCATTAAGTGTTGCTGAGGAATGACCCCCCCGCCCCCCAAAATGAAGAACTCAAATTTACAATACCAGCAGAAGGAAAAGGCAAGCGTGCACGCACACACACGCACACACCTCGTTAACCTTTGTCAGAGGTTATCTGGGCCATACGTTCATCTTTTTCAGGATAATCTGTGGTCTTGCTGATCTTCTTCCATCTCCTTTGGCCCTTTTACCAGTGATGGGGTGGGTCAACGAAAAGAACTCTCAGAATGATCAACTCTATTAACTGGTAAGTTCTCTGACTGAAAGGTAAAGAATAATCACGGAAAATGTGTTTTATATACTATTTGGGGAAGGGGGGAATGGGGTCAGGAGAACTGACCCAGAAAGGTTTAAAAGTAGCAGAGGTGGGCTTCCCTGGTGGCGCAGTGGTTGAGAGTCCACCTGCCGATGCAGAGGACGCGGGTTCGAGCCCTGGTCCGGGAAGATCCCACATGCCACGGAGCGGCTGGGCCCGTGAATACGCTTTAGAAACATGTCCCGGGAGGGCTGCCCAGCAGTGTCCTCCCCAGTAGACAGGCCCAAATGACAAGGGCACTGGGACAAATCGACACTTAGAGGCTTCCTCCTTGAAAGCAGCCTGGAGAGCCACTTACGAACTGTGCAGAAATAAATAAGAAATAATAAGAAATCAATCTTATGGGTTCTTGCATATACGTGTTTCTAACCAGATACAGAAACACCCAGCCTGGTCACTCACATGCTCTAAATGACTTTGGTTTATGGTCCCAAATAGAATCCAACTGCCTTCAATGGTGATTCATCACCCACTGTGGATTTTCAAGAGGACCTCCAAAGGCAATCCAAATAAGGCTTCTGCAAATGGTTCGAGCGATGGCAGGATTGCTTCTCAGGATGGCACCCTGCTGACAGTCGGCTAAAATACCAGGCATACTATTCAGTCACCCCGATCCGTCTTTCTTCTCAAGGATGATGATTCTTCAAGGAAGGAGCCCACGGCCCACTTTTTATTCCCCAAAGCTCCTCACAGAGAGTAGGTTCTTTAAAAATACCTGGTAACCCCTTGATTTTCTTTTTATTCCATAAACTCTAATCATCCACGAAATCAGAGTTCAGCTAATTGGAAGACCGGCGATATCTGTTCAAATTAGGATGGAGATGGGGTAGGGCGAAAAGACCCTGTATTTTGTAGAATGGAAACAGATCGAAATCCTGGCTCTGCCACTACTTAGTGAGGGGATGTAATCAAGTCATCCATCTCTCTGAGCCCCTGCACACCCTCCCCCTTCCACCCAACTACGTGAAATGAAGTTGACAATACCTACCGTCCAAGGCTCTGAGGTTCAAATGGGCTCCTAGCACTCAATAGATAGCTACCATTCCTATGAGTGAAAGTAGAATGAGTTTAATAGATGCTTACCTCTCTCAGAGTTGGCTTGCCAATGAAAAAGTCTGTGTTTTTGCTGCTTTTGGGTGGGCTGAACTTGGGATTCAGAAAAGCACACCCATTTGCGATGGCCTCCAAGGGAGCCGGGCCTTCATAAGGGAACCCGAGTCCAACAAACAGCTGTAAGACAGAGAAGCACACCACATGTAAACACATCAATCAGACTGGCGTCCCGGGCTCATGGGGGTCTCTTCTGGGCTCCATTCCTGTGCTGATGCCTCTGAGACTCTGGAAACTTCCCAGGCCCTGGTTGGGGGTGGATAAATGAGAAACCAGCTTACCCTAGGACCTGAAAAACATGACCAGGGACCTTTAAGGGCCCAGGAAGCTGCTCAGGTCATTATGAATTTCCCTCCTTTGTAAAAAAGTAAAGCAGTAAGTGTCAGGGTGGGCAGCTGAGGGGGTAGTGGGGGTGGAGGTACTCACCGAATAAAAACAGCAACAAAACCCAAGACCCAACAATAATCTTTCTGTACCTTACCAGGAGACATGACTGCAAAAACACTTGCTTAACTAAACAGAAGGTTTCTTCATTGAACCAAAGGAACAACAGGCCCTTTCAGTGATGCTGGGCAGAGGGACAGGAAGGTCGCTCGGCGGTTGGATAACAGTTCACATGGAGCTCATTAAAGTGATGGTAGGTCAGCAAACATGGGTTTTCATAATGGGGTTTTCGCTGGGGGACACCAGCATCTTGGGTTTTATTTTCCCCTCCATGTGGGGAGAGGGTGTAGAGCTGTAACTGGGCAAGGCTTTCCCACCTCAGCAAGTAAACCACGAGTTGTCCCCACGGCAGACAAGAGATGGCAGCAAAAACACATCTCAGAGTCCTCGCAGGGACCACGGCTGAGAGCCGCTGTGACCAAGGGGACTCCCTGCAGTTCAGTGGCACTGACTCCTGGGTCCAGAAATGAAACATCATCTCATAGAAAGGCATCCTTGCGTACCCTCCCCTCAGGGTATTTCACACCACTGGACGGCTGTGGGTCCTGATGGGCTTGGTCCAAGTCTAGGCTTGGTGACGTGTGAGGTCTCCCTCCCCACGTGAAGGAGCCTATGCTGAAATCTCTCCAGTCTCCCAGGCACATCAAGTGGCAAAGGATAACTGGGTCCCAGGGTGCCCTTTCCTTCTGCCATCACGTTGGGGAACATCCACACGGCCATGCCCCAAGGGTGAAGGATGCTGCTGAATTGGATACGGCTAGATGCTTGAGTCTCCTCTCCCGGGCCCTCTCCCCAGTAATCCTGTCTCTGCAGCTGCTTTAATTGAATGATGATTTGGAATACTTCTGCCTAGACAGCCCTGAGTCTAACCCCGGCAGCACTGGAAGATGTAACCCATATGTGCTGGGCACTCAATTCCAGGGCTGAACACGCAGCGTGGCCCATGTTAGACATACTGGAGAGTCATGAAGCCCCCGCAGGGAATTTTCTGGGGCAAGAAACTAAAATCTCAGGTTTTCTGGAGAGATGCCCTATCCTATAACTGTACATTCTTCTGCACAGAACAGGGTACTTAACCTTTTTATTGTTTGGGAAGAATAACCTTTCATATCCTGTAAACCTTGAGATGACCCTCAGGGGCGTCCACAGAGGAGGGAACTGTGGAAGAAAAGCTTTGAGAAGCCAGCTGAGCTCTCACTGCTGGCTGGGTCATTTCTCCTGGAGCAGAAGAACTGGAGACACAGGGGTGAGGGAAAATGTGGTAGCAGAAGAGCTTGGAAGCCGTCTTCCATGAGGGCATGAAGAAATAGTCCCAAGACATCCCAGCTTTGTTAAAATACAAAGAACCCAGGGTTACTATCCTTGAGGCTTTTGATCTCTGTGATCTGCCACCCCCAGCAGAATTGGGGGAGGAGGTGTCGGCTCTCCAGGGAAAAGAGGACCTCTGTCAGGCCGTGGCTGGGTTCAGGAAAGCACAGGACTTCCAGATCCTGGAAGAGGCAGACAGGGGTCTCCGTGGGTTTAACCAGGGGCCCACAGTGTTTTCTGACCTCTGATAACCAGGGCCTGTCATGAAGTGTTGATACCTTCATCAACACTAAATTACAAAGAATAACTTTGGAGGAAATGTAGGAAGCACAATGGTTGTCTATTTAAATAGAAAACCCTGGGAAAAAAATTTAATTAGCTCCTTCAGGCCCACCAATCTGAACCCATTAATTAAAAGGATTTGAGGCTGTTGCTTAATGGACTTGAATGTGACCCAGGTTTAATTATATGTGAATTAACGACTTGCACCACCTCTTCTGCCCTGCTGGCATCCGAATATCTCAGTACATATAAACACTTCGGGCTAACTCTCCAAAGCCTCACCATTTCAAAATGAAGCTAAAGCAAATGCCACACAATTTCTTGGCAATGAGTCTTCTCGTCACACTCATTAGGATCGCAGGAAATGCATTACTTGGAAACACCAAAATAACAGTTCTTTCTCACTGCTGTCAATAAGCCACCTTCCTTCTTGCTTCCTGTGTACTCACCACCTGTGACATTATAATGGAGCAGATGTATTAAGGTCGAATAGCACACTTGAGAGGTTTGAATGACAGCAGGACAGGCAGAGAGTTCATCACCACCAAAGGGTATTCCATGAACTTTTGAGTGCTCACGGCCTTGCCACACACTGGTACCTTAACCACACTAAATTGCTTTTCCCCTAATTCCCCACTCCCCCCATCATTCTGCTCGCTTACAGATTTCCTTAGCACGGGGGCAAGAGAGACACTGCAAGAATTCATTCAAGTGCAGAGGCTTAACTCCTCAGGAGGACACAGCATATTTTATCGGTACTTCATCTGGCTTGCAGAAGCCTAGAATGTAATGAGGATCTTCCAGACGACGGGACATCTCCATGGCTGCAGCTCTGACTCCCTCAACGAGCATTTCTAAATAGAGCTTTAAAGTACATGCTCTAAAATTTAACTTTTGAACTAACACTAAGGAAGAGAGAACAGATGAAGCTCCAGGATTGGGGAAGTCCCTACATGTCGACAAAGAGTTCATTAGTTAAACCACTCAGATTTTCACTCTGTGTGAAAGGAGAAGCGAAATTGTTTTAAACCCCTAAGCGGAGTAGTTCACAAAGAATCCTTTAGAGGTGGATAAAGGTAGTTCTGAGATCAGGACAATGTGGTGATTAAGAGCACAAGCTCTGGAGTCGGGCTGACCAGGTTTCCAACCCTGGTTTGGAAACCTGGTCATTTCCTAGCTCTGTAACTGTGGGAAATTATTATACGCTTCTCTCTATGGAGTATCTGAGGTCCACTGATAATGCATTCTCTCTAGCTATGGGCCTTAGTCAAGGTAACACAAGCTCTCTAAACCTGTCTTTTCATGTGTAAAGTGGTGAAAGTAATCGTGCTTTATTTCATGGGACTGCTCTGAGGATTCAAGGAGATATTTCATGGAAAGGATGTATTCCAAGGTTTGGCACTTAGTAAATGTTCGCTAAACGCTAGTCCAAGTTCAAACCCAGGTTCAACTTTACGTGCAGCACATACACGACCTTTTGTTGTCTAGCTGGAGTTTGCTGTGCAGGAGTTGTGGTTGTGGGGTTTTACAAGAGGTTCAGCACCTGCTTACGTGTATTTATGAGTTCTCTGTGTTTCAAAAAGTACCTGGATTAAAAAACAGGGAGAGGCATCCATCAGAAGACAGAGAGGACATAGTTTACAGTGACTGCCTCAAGCAAAGGCCAGTCCCATGAGCCACATGCTATGGCTAAGCCTTACTTGTTTATTCTTCACGTAATGATTGGGAATCATTACATTTTTGATAACAGGTATCCCTTTTATATCTTTAAAAAGAATCCTACAAGGCTGCGTATGGAGAAAACCTATTTTCCTGATAGGTGATGCTTTTGTGTAGCCGGCAGGGTCCCCTCTCTGGACATCTGTCTTCCCTTTCGTACCCAACGCTGATGGAAGAGAAAACAGTGGCCAAAATCTCTCCCATATATGTTTGGCTACACCCACTCCTGGGCTCTGTAAGCCCCTAACCTACCCTACCTGAAGACTGTCTCCTAAAGGTCTAGAAGGGCAAAGGAGACAAAGACAATGATACTTGCCAAGCACGTTTAAGCACCCCAGGTTAGTCAGTATCGGCCACTAAATCGAAGGTCATTTCCTGGAGACCAGCTCACTGGGTAGACTCCCAGGCTATGTCCACTATGTAAGTGGCCTTCCAGAAACAAAACAAAAAACCCAACAACAACATCAAGATCACAAGTCCCTGCCCTTCGGTCACTTGGAAGCCCCAGCACAAAATCCAATGCATTGCAATTTGCATTGCGAAAGCATATTACCCTGGAGATGGAGAGGAAGAGAACATTCAGATACATGTACAGCTGCAGATGCCGACCATCTTCAGCTGTGCCAGCATGCAATGTCTGCTACGGAGAGGCAGCTCAGGTGCACCTCCCCGCAGGAGCTGTCCCGGACCACCACTCTCACCCCAGTAGCTCACCAGGCCTACCCCTCAGCTCTTGACGGTGTGGAGGCATCACAGGCCTGGCTCACCACTGCAGTTAAGATGTGCTCTAACGGTACCGAGGTCAGAGGACTTTAGGGATGAAGAGAGAATTCATGGAAAGGGCTTAACACAGGGAAGGGTTAGAGAGACGGTCGTTACTGTTGCAGTAAAACCCCACGGTCGTGCCCCATGGTAATATGAATGGGTTGTGTGTATCTGGGTGTCAGGAGGTGCCTTTGTTCTTGACACCTCATTCGGAGAGGTTAATAAATCCTATGTCCATACGTTCTACATTCTATATACATATGTGGGAGGGGAGGGGGGAGGATGGAGTGTGTGTGCATGTGTAAGTGTATGCTAATTAGTTTCCATCTAGTTGGAATGGGAATGGCTTTTGGGACCTGTCACCAGGATGAAACCTGCTTGACCGCCTGAGGTTGAATACCGGAGGACCTGAAGTAGACACGGAAGGCGGGTCGCTCCAGCAGTAAGCTCGCTCTTGGGCTCTCTCTCATAGGGCCTGAGGATGTGGGCAACACCACGGAGAGGCAAGCACGGGATATCAGAAGGACAGTGTCCCTTGTTGGGGAGATCTTGGAGATCTAGGCACATGATTCAGGAGAAAAGCAAGAAATCACTCCTAGGGGCATGGCCCCAAGATCCCAGATGGCCAGTGGATTTCTTCTGGACTCCTTCCTTCATTCTTCATCCGGTTATCTGAAGGCCTCTGCAAGCCAGGCCCTGAGAAGGTACCTGTCAACAGAATAAGCAGAGCCCCTGGGTTCTCATGGAGCTGCACGAGGGTCTGGTCCATTGGTGGTGGCTGCCTTGGTCCCTGGGTTTTTGACAGAGCTTGTGCAACCACATCCAAGCTGTGGGAAGAGCCACGGTTGATAGGGGAGGTCAGACCCGAGGATGGAATGGAACAGGGACAGTGGTACATACTGCCTATCTTCCAACCCTGCCCGGGCTTCTAGGCGAGTCCCACAGCTAAGCTGCTGAGCTGACGTGGGAGGGAAACAGGGCCGCCATGCCCCATCCAAGGGCCGGAGGGGGAAATGGCCAGAATTGTGGGCAGAAAAGGTGTGTGGCAACAGCAGGGGCAGCAGCTGCTTCTTCCTCTGCTTTCCCACAGCCAGATTTGTTCTCGGCTCTCACTGTCAGAAAGGGAGGTACCCGTTTGGGCTCACTCCAAATGCTCCTCCAAGCCAGCGTGGGATGTGGATGCCCCAATCTGTAAGGAAATTCCCCTGGTGAGACTGGGGGAGGTGGGCACAGGGAGGGGAAAATTAGGAAGGAGAAGAAAGAAATCACATTAAGAAAGATGGGGACTGAAGCCAAAGATAAAAACACGCCACCCCAGTTCAGTCCTTATTTGCTGGCTTAAATTGCTCTCCTGGAGTTTGCTGGCCCGAATGACTCATCTCTGGTCTTTTGATAAATAATGAATTCATCCACATTTATATGCCTATTAGAAGAGTCTTCTACATTCAACAACTTCCCAGCTCCTGAGCCCCGACTTGAGAGTTACACGGAATCCCTCCCATCTCCATTAGGCTCTGTGGGCCCTTCATGAGGGCCCCTCCTCGCACGCAGGGACACAATTCTGCTGAGGAGACAGTTTTCTGGGCTTGGTGCAGAGATTCAAAGATGGCTCATAAAGAAAAACAGTAAGTCAAAAGCTGGCTATGCATCAATCATTTCAATATGTCTCTAGACCTTGAGGGGCACCCGACTTGCTTCCCTCTCCCATAACGAGTCTGAGGAACGTGCAAATCCCATTCATTCCACACACATGTGCTTGTCTGCATCTCCAGTTCTGCACTTCCAATGTGGATTGGAATAAATCACTTTTAAATTGCTCAGAGACACCGAGGAAGGAGTTAGAGGCAGAAAGGGTTATAAATGCAAAGCCTGACTAGTCTTGAGTGTCATTATTCCGAAGCCCAAGATTCATTCATTTCAGTGCTGCCGCTGTGTTCTGGGTAGAAGGGGAGCCTCAGCAATACACGGCCTCATTTTCATCATATTTGCCGACCGTTTTAGCCATAATTCCACTCGGAGTCCTTTCATATATTCTAGTCCTCTGAACAGGAAATACAAAATGGGATCAGCGACATCCTCTCAAAGTACCAGTTTTTCAAGGATAAACAGATGACCCTTACACTCAAAAAAAAAAAAATTCCAGCTGTAATCCTTGGGTAATCTCAGACAATCTCTGACCTCATGGCCTGGGACTTCCAGGCCTCTTCTCTGTTGCTCTCCACACATCAGGGACCTTAGCTTCGGCCTATCTCTCATTCTCTGATAGAGTAAGTGGATGGTCTGTAAGTAAGTGTTCTTTTAAGATTTGTAAGGCTGAGTAAGACATTCACACAGCTGGGTTAATAGAAGCGGGTGGGACAGTGATGACAGAGAAGCAGCGTTGCCAACTGTCATTTTAAAGGAGCTTGAGCTTTTCCCACAGTCTGATGTCGGGAAAAGTAAAATGAAGCAAAAGTAGAATTACGGGTAAAGAGCCTGGACTTTCGGGCTTCCCGGGTGGCGCAGTGGTTGAGAGTCCGCCTGCCGATGCAGGGGACACGGGTTCGTGCCCTGGTCTGGGAGGATCCCACATGCCGCGGAGCGGCTGGGCCCGTGAGCCATGGCCGCTGAGCCTGCGCGTCCAGAGCCTGTGCTCCGCAACGGGAGAGGCCACGACAGTGACAGGCCCGCATGCCGCAAAAAAAAAAAAAAAAAAGATATACACGTTTAATTTTTTTAAAAAAGAGCTTATTAATAAACATGAGGAATACATCAACGTGCCAGCCAACCCTTCAAGGCCCAACACTGATGTAACCTCACCGGGTGAGTCCATGTCAGAATTATAGAAAGGACAGAGACCACTGGGTGGACGCCTCCAGGATGTGAAAACACCACGCTCACCATGCTACTGAAATGACCGTCCATCAGTTGCTCCTACCCACCTACCCACACCACGTGGCCTGAATTCTACATCTGTGACATTCAGACCCTCAGTCCCTTATCAAGTTTTATCTTCCACTATTTCCCGACACACAGACTCGCTGGATTGGTCTCTTGACTCTCCTGGGTGTGTCATCTCCACCTCTACCACCTGACTCACTGCCATCTGTGCCAAATGCCAGGTGTATCCACACCCGCATCCTTCATCTCTCACAGCTCTCACGATGCCTTCCTTGCTCCCTGAGCCCCCAAGGACTCTTCCCTTGTCTGAACTTCTCCAGTGTCCAGTACAAATGTTTTGAAACAAGCAGGTGTGATGAAAAGCTAGTTGGGGGATGGGTTCCTTGAACAGGGGGGATTGGAGAGGTGCAGGAGTTAAAAGTGGCCCCAGGCTTGCTGGGAAAGCTGCTGCTCTCTGAGAACGTCTGATACCCTACTTTTCCTGCTTGCCGCCATGTCCCCAGCCCCTTACCCTGATGCTTCTTGGCACAAAGCAGGTCCTCAGTAAATAAGTTTTAAATGGTAGCAACCTCCTTTCACAATTTGCTAACTTTTAAGCTACAGCTAGTCTAGAAAACCACTGCCCAGCAATGACCTGAAGATCAATGGTACCACTGAAAAGAAAGCACCGAAGATTCTGATCCCATTTGCAATGGCAAGAGAAACAAACCTCCGCACAACAATACCGATGTATTTTTACAAAACTACGAAAAACTTACCTTGGTTTCTCTGAGAAGAAATTGCAAGTCCCGTCCACTGAGGATCCCGTGGTTTTTCACGTAACTGGGAATGTTCTTTGTGCTGGAGCCGTAAACAGTCGCGTGCACTTCCATGTATGTGTGAATGATGTCCAAGTAGAGCTTCTTATTCTAAAGAGGGGACACAAGGAGAAGGTATTTCTCTTTTTGTTCTCATAAAAACCTGCCTCACAGCTGGAGGCCACAGAGACAGGAGCTCTTAACATGGAGATTGCATGAATTTGGCAACCCAATTCCTAAAACTTCTTTCAAAAGTAATCTGACTGGATTTTGAGGGTAAAAACAGTCACGTGGATACTGTACAATTCTGCAAGAAGAAACATATCCTATAGCGACATACTACTGAATACTAACGATGGCTCAAGACCAATTGTTTTGAAGTATTGTCCTAGCCTTGTAAATTACCGGGGACCCAACACTTTGCTTTTGGCTTGTCCTCCTTATGGGGAAGTAAGTTTGGGGAAGGAAAGCTCAGAGAAGGCAGTCAGCTGGATTGGAATATTTATCTGGAGACGCTAAACTGTCCCCGAGGAATGCAAACATCCCCAGCTCTTGCCAGTATTTCTAGTGATGATTAACTCATGTTGTCAGAACTGGATCCCACCTAATTCGGATCATGGGGGGATGAGAGTTTCCCACAATATACGCTGATTGACTCAGCAGATGCAGAGATGATGAGAATATCCAGGTAGACAAAAGTGGAAAAAACATTAAA
Organism: Neophocaena asiaeorientalis asiaeorientalis; assembly: GCF_003031525.2. Taxonomy (NCBI): domain Eukaryota; kingdom Metazoa; phylum Chordata; class Mammalia; order Artiodactyla; family Phocoenidae; genus Neophocaena; species Neophocaena asiaeorientalis. Next base: position 5,151,598 of record NW_020175078.1, read on the forward strand.
TGGAAACTTTGATGAGCCCTGAAACATTCAAGAGTAGTTTTACTTTTCTTAGAAGCAAAACAAAACCTCTCCTCTGTGTTGGTAGGAACTGAATTTCGAGGCACATTTTCTAAATCAAAACCACCTGCAAGTAGGAAGCAAGCTCCTTTTCCCTTCCTCTTCATGTTTCCGTGTGACTAAGTCACACAAGCTGGATTTGTGGGTTGTCTTTTGGGGTTTTTTTCCCTGGACATTTGAAAGATTCAAGTGCTGTAATGTTTTCCAGTTGTATAAAAGTGGGACAGGGTTCTTCCCATTTGAAGCCTGTTTTCACACACTCCAGGAAAGTGTAATAATTGCCGGTTTTGTGACTTAAGACCGCAAGGGACACGGGGGTGTGGCATCAGCAGCCACAGAGCACACGATGGGCTCTGAAGAGAGGAGGGGCAGCAACACCCCTGGGGTGCGGGGCCCTCGCTCTGACCTGGTAGGGCAGCTCCAGTTATCCTGAGCCCGGTTCAGGGTCTACCGTCTGCCTACATCTCGCAGGTGAGAACACCACAAAGCACTCAACTTTGGGGGATACATGTTTCAAACCCCGTAACCCAAGTCTTCACGACTGGAAAAACAGTACAGTCCACATTCTCCATTTCATGCACTGAAAGATTTTGTTTTGTTTGGAATCAATCAAGTCCACCCCTGCACCCTACTGTGTGAATAAAATGAACCTTCCGAATTAAAGTCTAATTTCATGCCACGTTCGGCGTGGCTGGAAGATGCTAAATTCATTACCTCAGAGATGTATACCGTTCCATTCATGCAGAGGTGACTAGGAACAGTTTATAAACCACGACTCCCATTCAGCTTGAGCCAAACTGAGGATCATCTTCCTGCTGTGAGTTACCTGGAGGGGGTCTATGACAGTTTTTGTGCTAGAGGGACCTGATTACTCCTGAGCCCACAAACCCCCTTTCTCAGGGGCTCTACCTCCACCCCAGCCCCTGGTAGGTAGGCAAGGGTTTCTGTAACCCTGCCCACCCCCTGCCACTCCTGACCGGCCCAGGGTGTGTCTGACCTGAGGGGGACCCATCCCCAGGCTGGCTGGCAGCCTGGGACAGTGTGGCCGGGCTCAGGACAATGAGCTGTGCTGGTCAGACCCTCTCTCAGGAGCTCAGAGTCCTGCTCACAAAGAGATGACTGACAGACGGCTGGGGTTGTGGAGCAAAAAGGTCATGCGGTGTTGGAGTCTGGGCAGTTACGGACCAGATGCAAGTTCTGGGGAAGTCAGATGACAGTCTTGGGGGTGAGGGTGAGAAGAGAACCAGGTAAGAGCTGAAAGGAGGAGAGGGAGACAAAGATGCATAATGGGTAATAAGAGGGACCTGGAGTAACTGCGACCTAGACATTCCCCCTGTGAGTGTGACAGAAAGAGAGCAGGGGTGGGGAGGGAGGAGGGGAAAAGGAGGGGG
>NW_020175078.1:5153201-5186762 GCF_003031525.2 Neophocaena asiaeorientalis asiaeorientalis
CCTCCCCAACTTTTTTGTCTGTGCTCCTCTGGCTGGATCCCTCCCATCTAAAAGGAGGCCTGTCAGGATGTCATTCAGGGCTTTTGGCAGGGACGGGGCTGGGGGCAGGCATCTTTTATTTAATAAAGCAAATAGAGACATTTCCCTGTGAAAAACCAGCTGCTAACTAGTCAGGATGGACCAACAGCCCCTGAACCAGGTCCGCAGTGAGCGACAAAGGAGAACAGTGAATGATCACCCAGGTCCTAACCTGGAGATGAATACTCACGGCAGACAAACTCGAGGTTAGGATTCCCACACCAAATGCCTGGGAAGACACATGTCCTGCCATCCATCCCAGAAAAGGCTGGGGCTCCTTGAAGTTTAACAAGGGGGCAAGTTCAGGCAAAGAGAAAGAAGTATATGCCAAGGCTGGTAAAGTCTATGAACTTATTAACAAGAAGGCACGGTAAAGTCTGAAAGCAGAAACTCCCTTCAGAGAGGATTTCTGTAATTTCATGAAGGAGGAAATCACAACATGTTATTAGAGGGAAAAAGATATGGTTCAGATATAACCCTAACCTTTCAAGATGACATGACAATGAAGTGATTCCACCTCAGGTCTCTTGTTGCCACTTGTCAGAATTCTGAAGAAACCTGCCCAGGGTGGTTCCCCAGGGTGATTCCAGGGAGGAGCCGCCCCCTTCCTTCCCAAAGTGAATGCTCACCGGATGCGAAGGGAACCCAAAGAGGCATCGCCAGCTCCAAACCACTGCCTGAATTTCACAAAATCCAACTGCCTCCTGAACCTCCCCTGCTGGGTTGCCACGGACACTTCCACGCCTTAACAGGTCATTCAGTGCCTTACTTTCCCAGACCAGAAACCCTACCCCCAGGCTCCCGATCTCAGTGATTGGCATTCGTCTCCTAGCCAGGTACCAGAATCACACTTGGCATTCCACACATCAAATTAGTCACAAAGCCCTGCTGATTCTGCGTCTGTAATATCAAATTGTCTCCTCCTCTCCAGGCTTTGATCCTTGATCACCTGGACTGCGCCAGGATGAACACAACCAGGATCTTAACAATCTGCCTGCAGCTCAGAAAGTTGATGCAACTAGCCCATGGTTTCTACAAGTGAGCAGCAGTGCTGGGACGGATTGCAAAAGAATCTGTATGGCTCGATGCCATTTTTTAACCGTGCAAAGCAGTAGTAGTCAATGTTATGCATGTCAACAATATGTTTACGTATGGGCATTTGGAGTTAACTACAAAAATATGCATGCGGATGACAGATACAATTTCCAGCTATTGATCACTGAGGAGGGAAGGGAGGGTTTGGGGAGGCGGATGGAGCTTTCATGATATTTGAACTATATCATATTTCTCTTAAGAAAACAATTGGACAATATCAACATCTACACATCTGGGTGGTGGGCATATATGATATATTTCACAATTGAAATATAAAAGTTAAAATACATGCAATCAAGAAAGAACAGAAACCAGTCGGTATGACACCAAAGCTTGCACCACTGCCATCTCACTGGAGGACCTAGTTTTTGCCAAAAAGAGGTTCAAAGGATCTCTGTCTCTCCTCAATGGAAAATGCTATCTTTTGTGTTTAAGAAATAAGGATAAATTAGGAGTTTGGGATTAACATATACACACTACTGTATATAAAATAGATAACCCACAAGGACCTACTATATAGCACAGGAAACTCTATTCAGTATTCTATAATAACCTGTATGGGAAAAGAATCTGAAAAAAGAATAAATACATGTATAGGTATAGCTGAATCACTTGGCCGTACACCTGAAACTAACACAACATTGTGAATCAACTATACTCCAATATAAAATAAAAATTAAGAAAAAAAAAAAAAAGAGAGAGAAGGCGTTGCAGTTTTGTCAATTAATCATGGTCCTGGCCTGCCTTTCTCCACCCACGGGAAGGCCCCCAGTGGGAGGGGTATGTGTGCAACAGGGACCACGCCCCTCCTGATTTTGGACATCCAGGCCCACGGTCAAGGTGACACCCCGGAACTGGGGGTCCCACTGATCCAAGAACTGGATCAATACCACTCTCCAGAAAGCTTTCCTCCTCTGACTTAAGGGACCAAGGTCAGAGAAAATCGTCTCCACCATAAACCGCACCACCTACAAATTTGTTGTGACACAGTCCAAAAGGGCTTGCAGGGAGTCACCACCATCGGCAGCATGCCACCACCCCTGTCTTGGGGGTGAGATGTGCCTCCAAAAGGTCCCAGCCAGCAGCCTGCAGCCCCCCTCAATGCTCTCGGTCTTCAGTTCAATTTAAATTCCCATTAAATACAACCAATCAAATGGATTAAAATTTCAGTCTACCGAAACTCATTAGGAGGCAAGGGATGGGAAGATGCTAAGGAAAAGGAGAGAACATGCTGGGGCCAAGGAGCAGGGCTTTCAGTGTGTAGCTGGCGGCAGCTCTGTTTGTAGAACTGGTCGTAAGATATTCAGAGCTTGAATCGAGAGCTTTAGGAAAACAATTCAATCTAAAGCAACACTCGCTTGCGTCCTTAGCAGGGGGAGAGGTAGAAGGCAGAACCGCACAATCTGGAGCCCTTTTCTTTTCCAGCTGGTGAATTAAGGGTACAGGAAGGCTCTTTGGCAAATGGTAGCGTTCTGAGCTTTGGGTTGCAGTGGACATTATGTACTTTTCTCCCCATCGGCACCCTCGCTCCCCATGGCAGATATGCACATCCCTTCTCCTGGACCCTCTTTCCCCTCATCCACATGGCACCTTGTGGCCTCCCATTTAAAAAATAATAATTCTGCTGCCCTGCACAGAGTTAGTTGGTCCATGGAGAGCACCTGGTAAGTGCTAAGCCAGTGGGCGTCCTTCCCAGGAAGGGCTGAATGGGTGTGAAGGGCCAATCCCTCTCCAGAGCCAAAGCAGTGAGCTGGAAACCAGGCTGCTGAAGCCAGCATCAGTCCTGGTGCATGAAGGTCAGGCTCCAGACAGAGAAAAAGAAAGTCGTCACAAACAGAAGGTCAAGTGTGAGAGGGTGCATGTCCCAGCAGGGTATTGGTCCACTGTTCCAGTTACATCTCTGCCCAGGGCATGCCTGCCCTTCCCTGGGTTCTGAGAGTCCCCCAATCCTAAGCTAGGAAAGCTGGGCTTCTGCCGTTTCAGCAGAAAGATTCCTGACAAGTACACTTGTGACCAGATTCTTTATTTTGAGCATCATGGATTTTTAACCATTTTTATAGTAGCTTCCTCACCTTCCCTGGCAAATACAAGAATTGGCTTATTCCATGACTTTATGAATGAATATACAATGATGAATCATGTATTTTCCTTAGGAAACCACAAGGCCATAGAGTATGCCTCACCCCACACTAGCCATGGAAGCCCTTACTGATTGCTGCTGTGATGTATCTCCCCAAAAGGCTGGGGCTGGGCTTGTTGACTCTACAGAATGAAGATCTTGTACATCTTTCTCTACTCCAGCCTCCTCCTTTCACTCTGGCATCCACCCACTCCTGCTTGGACTGCTGTCCTCGTCTCTGAGCGGAGCTTCCTGTCTGAATGGTGACGCCCCTTACGAGCCTTCTCAGATTCCCCGGACTGCCTGCTTTTCTTTCTCTTTCTCAGCTGGTGCTCACACAAGCCAGGCTCCCCTCCGCTGTCAGACTGGGAAGAAGCTACCCCAGGGATGGGGGGTATGGTTGGGGGGGATCTCCATCCCCAAACAGCACCCCAGATGTATGGGACGCCAGTGACATGAACCAGTGCCAAAGAGAAGGAAACAGGAGGGAGCCTCTTTTCTCTCTTCTACAGACTATGCTAAGGTAGAGTCAGTCCCTCCTTGCAAACCTTCCAGGGGGTCCAGAGTGCCCAGCGCCCATGGTGCTGTGTCTGTGTGGCTTCTGGTGAAGCAGGAGCCAGCCTGGATCCATCTGGTACTTTACCTGGCCCCTTCCCTTCATCCTTACAGCCCTGGGCTTGCACCTCCTTCCCCAACAAGTAGTAATATATCAATCTTTGTCTCAGGCCCCCTTTCTAGAAGCTCTGGGCTAAGACACTATTTCTAGGATCTCGGTCCTTCAATCCACCGTCCCCCGTGCCACAGTTTCCAAAACTGAAGATTTAGTTCCCCTCTATAAAAGTTTTCAAAGGCTCCTCATGGCGATGAGAGACCACTTCCCCAACTGCACACACGAGGATCTTCACAACCATGGGCTTCTACAGGCTCTCCAGCTTCACCTCCGGCCATGCCCTCTCCTCCTTTGCTTAAGGTCCCCCTACAACTTACTCCATATTCCCGAACATCTCCTGCTCTCTCGCATGTGTCTGGCCTGCCATTGCATCGTCTTCCCCTGAGACGCCCTTCTTTCCTCCTTCCTTTTCTCTCCTGAATGGACTCCTTCTCCCTCATCCTTTACAAGTCGGCGTTCCTGAGCTCACCCAGGGGAAGTTAGCTACCACCTCCTGTGTACCCTTGGTATCTTCCTGCTTGGCCCCTTTGGGCTGCGCTGTCACTCTATGTGTCCACGCAATGGGACTGTGAACTTCTGAAGGTCAGGACATCGTAGGTTCTGTGACTGCAGAGACCTGGCACAGAGCAGGTGCTCGGTAAGCCCACACTGACTGCATGAAGACTTAAGAGGGCGCACGAACAACAAGGCATTTACAGGAAAAGATGTCTCGGGCATGACCCATCTCCTCCCACCTACTGTAGTCTCGCCCACCTTCCCACCCTGTTTCAGGAGCCAAGTTCTTCCACATCAAAACCCGCTCCCAGCAAATGAGCTTAAGGTCCGTGACTTTACCTAAGAATGTATTTGAATCAAAATAAAATAAATCAGAGAGTTGCAAACCTTAAAAGATATATTTCATGGTTGATTCATCTTCCTTTCAACATAGCTACCAAGTAGAACGTTCTCTCTTGAGTTGTGAGGTCAAAGAAAGGGAGGGAGCAAGAGAGGGACAAAAAGAAACTACCTCGGGCTTCCCTGGTGGCGCGGTCGTTGAGAGTCCACCTGCCGATGCAGGGGACACGGGTTCGTGCCCCGGTCCGGGAAGACCCACAAACCGCGGAGCGGCTAGGCCCGTGAGCCATGGCCGCTGAGCCTGCGCGTCCGGAGCCTGTGCTCCGCAACGGGAGAGGCCACAACAGTGAGACGCCCGCATACCGCAAAAAAAAAAAAAAAAAAAAAAACTACCTCACCTGAAGTCGAAAATTCAACAAAGATGAAAAACGCTTTTATTCCAAGATTAGAAGTCAAGTTCTAAAATGCAAATCTCTGTGAATTTCAGCAGTGAAGCAGAAACAATTTACATTACAGAATAATTTCAAGTCTTTGCAGTCCCTGGCTGATTTATTTCAAGTAGCCTCCCAAGGTTAAGGTGGGTGTGTGTGGGTCCTTGCTCTGTCCCACTCAGGCCTCGTAGGGCTCTGGAAGACTCCAGGAAGCTAAGATTCTTAAAGCCTACCCACCCCTCACTCCTTCTCCCCCCAAATCCTTACCTCACTAGGACACAAGATGGTGCTCAATAATTACAGGGGGAATAATAACAAGAGGAAACTTGCTCTCGTCTCCAGCCTGGCCGGCAGTCCAGCTATGGGCCCACGGGCAATAAAAAGAAGGGACTCTGCTTCTTTTTGCTGTATTGGGCTCCACATTTACTCTTTCTTAGAAGATTTTTTATTTTATATTGGACTACAGTTGATTTACAATGTTGTGTTAGTTTCAGGTGTACAGCAAAGTGATTCAGTTATACATATACATGTATCTATTCTTTTTCAAATTCTTTTCCCATGTAGGTTATTACAGAATACTGAGCAGAGGTCCCTGTGCTATACAGTAGGTCCTTGCTGGTTATCTATTTTAAATAGACACTTATTCTTGACTGGACCTCACCTGGTATAAATTACAACTCATCTAGAGCAGTAGGTGAATAGTTAGTCATATGTAAGGCTGCCCTCAATTATGAAAGGAGTGGTTCTAGAGCCTACCTACCTTTGTGTTTGGGACAGAGGACAAAAGAAAAGAGTGAGTGAAAAGGAAAGAATCTTCAAGAGCCCTTGACTTACTATTCTCCACTGTCTGGTCAGGTGAAGATTTTGGTCTCTGGCCTAAAGAAAGGAACTGGGAGATTTCTGAGGCTAAATACATGAGTAATGCGGAAAGAGCCATCAGCCCTGTTTCTGCAACTTGATGGATCTACAAACAGGGGATAATACCACTTCCCAGTTCTATTAGACACTGACTATCTGTGCTGAGCTAGAAATGGGAATAATGAAATGTATGTAAAAACTGTTTAAATATATACTCTTAGTTTAAAACACAGAGTGCTAATACTGCCCTGAGCCATCAAATGGGACAACCTAGTGATGAGTCCGGGGATGGCTAGAGCCCTCGAGTCACTGCCCAACGGCCCCCCTCCAGATCCTGCCCTCAGAACCAGTTGTTTAATTAGTATGCTTCCCCGTTCCCAGCACTTTCAGGTTTCCGGGATCTCTCTGCCTTTAGCACTGGAGCTTTCTGCTACTTAACGAATGCCTTTTAAAGGGCCCTGGGGATGTGCCAGCCAGTTTGTAAAAACAAGAAGCCCTTTGACACGACCTCCTTTCTGCTTTGAGACGGGCAGGAGGTCTTCAAATTGTAAAGCTGGCTGGTCTCCTCACCAATGCAGACGCAGTCACTTAGGGATAATGTTACCCCTCACTCTGCTCCAGCCTGAAAGCCACAAAGCCCCCCCCCCCCGCCGCCCCGACTATGCGATTGTGCTCAGAAAACAGGCTGAAAGGTTGAAAACAGACCACTGCGGCCTAAATGTGTAACCAGGCTCTTTCAGGAGCTACGCTAATCAGTCTGTCTGGGCAGTAATCACAGAAACAGACTGTCCCGTGACAAAGAGAGAGCTGTCACGATGGAAGGTTAGAAAACCAAGAGGTTGCCTGGAAACCGGAAGCTGCATTTTCTATGGAACCTCCACAGGGTCAGTGACTTGTGAATGGAACGGACTTGACCTGAGAGACTCATCCACTCCTGAAAAAGTGGAGGAGATGATATTCTGACGGGCTTTGGCCCGTGCCCTGCAATCGGATGCTGTCTGGTGGCAAAGGCGACCTGGCCGCTGTGCAGGAGTGTCCTGTGCGTCTCCAGGGAAGGCTTCTGGAGCACTTGGGCTGGGCACCACCTCGGCACAGCAGCAGGACAGCCGTGGAAGGCGGGACAGTGTGCATATGGGCTTGCTTCGCCCCTTATACCAAGGCCCCAGAGGCCAGCAATCAAACATGGGTACCAAGTGCCCCCCAAAGTGAGCAGCCAGCCCACGTCCCCACACCCCAAGAGGGAAGGAGGGAGGCCGTCCTGGGGGAAGCCGTGGGCTGTTCCCCTCTGCTACCTAACCAGGTAAGAAGGGCCTCTAGGGGACCACTTGCGGAGCTTCGCGTGCACTCCCAGGAATTTCTGAGGCACACAGATCAGTGCCAGACCCGAGCCCTGCAACGCCTCATGGGTGGAGACTGGGGTCAACAGGATGCCCTGAAGGAGGAGTCGAGAGCAGGGCCTGCTTTGGCATCTCCCTGAGCTCCTAGAATTTCTCAAAGGAATGGATGCCGGTTTCTCTTGGTGCAGGTGTGGACCCCACAGAAGGGCACCCGACGAAGTCCTACTGGGAATGGCTCTGCGTAAGGGGCCACGGGGAGTGTGGGCTACCAGAAACTGGTACCAAGAGGAAGCCACTCGACCAGTCTGAGGTGGCACCGCCTGTGATAAGGGAATGTATTACTGTTGATGAGTGATCTGTGGGAAGAAGGGGACCCCAAGGACCCACAGTAGTCCTGCCAGAGAGAAGGTCCAGCATCAGACACCTGCTGGGAGTAGGTAGCATTCATACTGGATGGTGCCAGTAAGAGCTCACCTGCCCTCTCCCCACATCGGCCCTCTACCCACTGTACCTGTTGGGAGAAATAGCAGCTGGTTTGGGAGGTAGGAGGATGGTGGGGAGGGTAAGAAGGTGCCCTACAAGTTGGGGAAACAAAGATGCCACACCTGTCACCTCCCCTTCAGGTTTCCCAGGCGAAGCTGCACTTAGAGGCAGGAGGGAAGGAGGTTAACTTGAAATGATGTTCAGAGTTTCAAGTATTAAACTAAAGTGGATACTTCCATTACTGCACTTGGAATTGTTCTTGGGACTAAAAGTAACAGAAAGGTTTTTGATTATTTGAGAGTTGCAAGGACCTGCCAAAATTGGGTCCAAGGGGCAGAAAAGACAGTACAGTTCAAGGGAGAAGAGTTTTTCTTGCTTGGGTTTTACGGGGTCCCACGCTCTCAACTTAATGGTTACATATATAAGGTGATTTTAGGTGAAATATGGATAAAAATGTTTAACAGTTTTAAGTCTATTTATATGTGGTTTAGAAACACCTAAGTAACATATCCATGTGATTTCATAGATAATAATCACTTAGAACAAAGCTAAAGTAATTATTTTAAAAGTGAGTTCATTTAAAATATTCAGTTAGGGCTTTCCTGGTGGCGCAGTGGTTAAGAATCTGCCTGCCAATGCAGGTGACACGGGTTCGAGCCCTGGCCAGGGAGGATCCCACATGCCGCGGAGCAACTAAGCCCGTGCGCCATAACTACTGAAGCCCACACTCTAGCACCCACGAGCCACAACTACTGAGCCCGCATGCCTAGAGCCCGTGCTCCGCAACAAGAGAAGCCACCGCAATGAGAAGCCCACGCACCGCAACGGAGAGTAGCCCCCGCTCGTCGCAACTAGAGAAAGCCCGTGCGCAGCAACGAAGACCCAACGCAGCCAAAAATAAATAAAATAAATTTATGAAAAAAGTAAAAATAATAATAGTAAAATAAAATATTCAGTTAATTAGCCCAGGTGGGGTACGGATATAACAGAAGTCATGATTTGGTGCGGACGACTGAACTTTGGAAACTGATGCCTGCAAGAAGTGTGTGGTAGAGGGCCTTGTGCTACAGGTGGGGACACGGAACGGTGAGGAAGGCTCACACTGTCATTCCACCAAGCACACTGGTGGCAAGGCCACAGCCAGAGGACTCAAGATCACTCTCTTCCCTCCCTTTATCAGATGGCAGGAACACAGAAAGGCAAGAGGCACAGGGCAAAGCGTTTCTGAGCAGGGGAAGTGCAGATAGGGGGAAGAGGTAGGGTGGTGGGTCGGTGAGTCAAGAGAAAAAGGAGGTGGGCAAACATTTTCCCTCAGTGTTCTCTCACTTTGCCAAAGTCCAGGCATGGAAAGTGTCCTCATCAACCACACTTTCACCCTGCGGCAGCTGACAACTGCAAACGCCACGCGTGACCTTCCTCCCTGCCACCTGGACTTCTCCCTTGTGAATTTCTCAAGTTACCCAATGAGAAGTCTTGGGTGAGGCTGTGCAAGGCTATTCAGAGTGAAGTATTGTGAGGCAAGACATCTGGGTATAAGCTTTAGTCCTTCTGGAACGACCCAGAGAAGCATGGAAAACCTACTTTATCTTCTGCAACTTCAAATTCCTCCCTTGTAAAATGAGGGGCCCAATGATTTGAAGGTCCTTTGAGCTCAAGAGTTGCAATATTTTTAAATTTATGACTGAAAGCACCTGCCTCTCTGCTCTCCCAAGGGCAACACCCATTCGTCTGCAAAGGAAAGGAGGCGGAGTGGCTGCTGACAGCCACTCAGGTCCCCTTTCCCACCAGCTCACCGTCCCTGGATGTTTAGCACTAATCGTTAATCTCACATCTGACCCCTTTCCAGAGAGCGGCCCTCTACTGAAGAGGGCAGTGACTAACTGTCAGGGGTTCCAAAAGGCAGACCCCTTGTCTCCAGGTGGGGTCACCTCTCCAATAACTCACTCTCCCCCTCCCCCTCCCCCAAAGAATCAGACCGAGGCTGGTCTCCAGCTGAAAACCCGAGGTCTACCTGGGCCACCTGACGGCTGTAGAGGATCATTCGTTAACACCCGCTCCTTTGGATCAAAGATTATTTTCAGCAATAACCACAAAACAAAATAAGTGATAATAACAGAAAAGAAACACAGACTGTGAATATTTTCTTTCCTGAACTTTGTATATAGAATCTACACAATCATGTCAATAAGGAACAAAAACATGACTGCATGAAAACCAGTGTTAGATTAATATTTTTTAATCACTTAATGTATTTTTTTTTCTACAAGAAGGGGAAAAATGTCTCTCTTTTGGTCTCTCTCAGTAACGAAAACCAACATGACGTTTCCTGTTTTCAAGTGTCAGCTTCTATGGATCTGTCACTGACTCCACCAAAATCAGGGCTTTTCGTACAGTCATGTTACTGGACAGTGCAGCTGTATCTGTCCATCTATCTTTACTCATAGTTTATCCAGGAACACTTTTTATTAATTTCAAAAAGTTTCTTTCACATGAAGCAAGATGTACGAATAAGCACACACGAGGTGGCTGGCAGAATATACACCTAACCTGGATGCATGCAAGATGAAAGGGAATTGCTTTCCTGCAGTTTCTAACTTTTCCACATGTAATTTCCTTACAGCCAGGAAAAAAAAAACAAGGATAACGCCTGTCTCCAAAATCACATTTGGCCGCCCTGAAGGGTACATTTCAATGCAGTGACCATGTAGAAATCTGGGAGGCGGGATAAACAGAGACAGCCCTATTTTGTTGGGAAACCAGGAAGAGAAACTGCATATGAGCCAGATCTACGGGACAGTGCACACCTCCATCCTTCGTCCTAAAGAGGGATGGTTTCCCACGTGCCTCACTTTCCTGCTAGCCTCTCCCAGATTGGAATGAGAAGGGAAGCTTGCATTTGCTGAATCACACAAGGACACGATTTAGGCTACCCAGAATACGCACCTGCTTCTCCTTGGACCTTGCAAACATGGGGGTCAGGTCGGGGGAGCTGCAAGACTGGCTCCATTCATTTAATTCTGAATTACAAAAACCACAAGACCAGGCCACCGTGTTGTAGAGAAACAGAAACACACAGTCTGGGACTGAAGACAAGTTTCCTTTAGTGTTTCACTGATTACTGGAGAATTAATAAAACGATTTGATTCTACGGTAGTAATTGGAGGTATTCTTCTCTTTGGAGCCTTAATGAATAATCAGAAGCACCTCTTTGGGAATACTGGGGAAGCCAAACAGATTAGGCAGGTCACAAATGTGCCCGCTGGTGCTGTCCCAGATCTTGACTGCAAAGTCTGCACAGGAGGGAGACATCTCCGAATAAGATATAATTTAATGTGCCAACAAGCTCTTTCACCGTTGGACCAGTTACATGTTGGGTGAACGGCACCGCTTCAAAAAGGCTGAGGGCTTTTTGAAGATCCTTACGCTCGGGGGCTCTTACCAGCAGTTGGCACTCGGCATAAGCCCCGTCTCCCAGAATGGATGGCAGACTTGGGCCACCCGTTCCAGCCCTGCTTCATCACGCAGAGTACGGAGAGGAGGGAATTGGTAACTGCCTGTGAAGAGCCCCCGCACTGATCTGAAGTTATTTGGCCCCTTTTGGGGACCCATCCACACTTGTGTAAAATTTAGTAGGCACTTTGGGGTCAAGAATGAAGCAATCTGGATTTTTATGCAGCTCTGTAACTTCTTGTGGGACCTTTGGGCCAGTAGCCAAGCTTCAGTTTTCTTGCCCATAAAATAAGGGAGGAGTAAACCTGCCCTATTATCATCTCACAGGAGCATCCGCAGAAACAAATGGGACTTTTTTATTATTACGTGATGGGGTCATAATTCCCACCACATTATCCGACACACAATCACGCACCCCACGCTCTGCAGGCCTCCGAAATAACTCCCAGCGCTTCGTCCCGGCAGCGACAGGGCCCACCGCGGACCTTGGAGGGTGCAAGGTCCCCCTACAGAACAGAACAGATCCTTCACTCACCAACGGGTCTGTTGTCCTCAATGCTGGGCCCCTGACTGAGGGGATCCCACCTCCAGGTGGGCCCTCGCAGGCTTGTTTCCACTGCTGTTTTGAATTTCCAGGCTTCAGCTCTACTGCATAAGGGCTGTGCTTGTTAAATTTCCTCTCCCAGGCACTCAGCCCAGTGCCATATACATTAATACCCACGACTTCATGATGATGGATGTGTCCTCTGGTAATAATGTGCGTAATCTCTCCCCTCTGAACGGCAAGTGTCAACGCATCTTTGTTGTAAAGGCTGGGACCTGACATGTGATAAACCAGGCCATTTAAAACACAGGACTCTCCTCTCTCGGGCTCTTTCTTTGCCCTGCTCCAATCAAACCAAGAACCACCTTCCCAATGCCAGGCATAATCTGTCTGCGCTTACTGAGGAAGTTTGTTTGTTTGTTTTAAATAAATAAATAAATGTATGTATGTACGTATGGCTGCGTTTGGTCTTTGTTGTTGCGCACGGGCTCTCTCTAGTTGCAGCGAGCGGGGGCTACCCTTCACTGCAGTGTGCGGGCTTCGCATTGCGGTAGCTTCTCTTGTTGCGGAGCACGGGCTCTAGGTGCGCGGGCTTCAGTAGTTGTGGCACGTGGACTTCAGCAGTTGTGACTCGAGGCTCTAGAGCACAGGCTCAGTAGTTGTGGCACACGAGCTTAGTTGCTCGGCGGCATGTGGGATCTTACCAGACCAGGGCTCGAACTCGTGTCCCCTGCATTAATTGGCAGGCGGATTCTTAACCACTGCGCCACCAGGGAAGTCCAGATTAAGATTCTGATTTTGGCACAGCAGAGAACGTTCCCTTTGAAGGACAGCTAACCATTGGTGTTTAAGTAAAGGACCGATTTTAAGAGGGAAGCTAAAAATACCCTTCTTCCCTCTCCTTGAAATAAATCACGTCTCTTGAAATTTCTTCCCTTCATTCCTGACTTTCTGAAAACATGAAGTTAGCAAAATAAAAGGGATCAGCCTAATCACACACATTTGAATCTAAAATGCTGCAAATAAATACATTTAGGAAAGAAAAACAGCTAAAGTGTCCAATTTAGAAGAGTTTGAAAACAGAAACAATTAAAATACACTGGGAATGTAAAGCTGAGGTCTCAAGCTTGTCCATCACTTTGGAAACTCTCATTCATGCTCTGTGTACCCTCCTCCCTCCCACTCAGTCCACACCTCTTCCTCGACCCCTCACACATTTCCCAGGCACCATGCGAGTTCTGAAGCTCTGCCCCCAAACCAACGCTCACCATGACCTGCCCTAGGGAGGTACGGGGAAAAGGGTGAGAGAGCCGGGGTCAGGAGGCCTGGGTTTCAGCCTGGGCCCTACCATTTACCAGCTGTGTGCTCCTGGGCAAGTGGTTTCACCCACTTGAACCTGGATTCTTCAGGTGATAACCTGCCCTTCCAGAGAGGCCCAAAAAAGTTACATGAGATGATGTGGACAAGTGACTCAAACAGCAGAGAGCCGTGCCAGGGTTGGGATTTTTCTTAGGACTTCTCAGCCTTATCAAGCCTTTCTTCCATCCTGAGCCCATGGCTCAGATGCACTCACATGGTACCTTCTTTTTGACACTTTCCTCAAGCAGATCACTAATGGCACCACCTGCCTCCCCCACTCTCCTGGTACTGTGTCTCCCAGCCCACAGACCCTCATCCTTTCCCCTATATCGTGTCCCACCTCCTTAAACAGTGCTCGAGGGCATGGTGTGTCTACGTCCCCAACTTGATTCCCAGTTTCCGGGGAAGGCAAGGAGCTAGTCATATATGTCTCTGAGCACCAATGTAGACCAACACCATCAGAAGTTGCTCAGTAGACATCTGCTAAATGAAACAGTCAGGAGTCCAAAAAGCAAAGACCTCTGGGGTTTGAAACAGGAAAAAGAGAAGCACAAGTCTGAGAACTGGCAAAACCCATACTGAATAAGAGATGTCTATCCAGCAAAACACACCATGTAGAGAGATGGGAAGTGGCCCACTTCAGGGGAGACCTGGCCCCCAAATAACTTATTGACAAGGACCTACTGTATAGCACAGGGAACTCCGCTCAATATTCTGTAATAACCTAAATGGGAGAAGAATTGGAAAAAGAATAGATCCATGTATATGTATAACTGAATCACTTTGCTGTTTGCTGTACACCTGAAACTAACACAACACTGTTAATCAACTATAAAATAAAAATTAAAAAAAAAGGAACTCTGCATTGACTGTTTTAGCAAAAATCAGTGACCACTATGCTAGATTTTTTGGGAGGAGGGTGTGTGATTGAGTTTTCATATGCTAGAATACTTATCGTGACTTAACTTTTTATCCTTGGTGATAGGCACACTCTTTCATGCAGATACTAGTGGAAATAGAGTCAGATTCAAGTCCTTCGAGTAGTCCCACCTCTGAAATGGATATGGGGCCCTGCCATGTGATTCAAAATAAAATTTCACTTCTGAAAACAATAGAAACTTTTATGTTGAAAATAACGAAAATAATTTCTTTCTGTATTTCCTGATTTTACAAATTAGGTGAAGCTGAATTTTGCTTTTGGTGTGTGGTTTGTCCGGAGGGTACCACTGCTTCACTGGAACCTCATACAGTGCCTAACCTAACTGATGAAGTGCACCCCAAAGTGGGATGCACAAGGAGATCCAGGGGATGTAAGAAAAAAATGAGAAAATATTTGTTTGTAGTTTTCAAGGTTTTTAGAATGTACGTAACATTATTATAGTATTGTTCATTTTTATCAATAAATTAATATCCGTAGATTTGGGGGGGGGGGTCATGCTCAAATTTTTTTTCATTGACATGGCTGTAACAATCAAAAGCAAACTGAAAGCCAGGTAGCAAACCAGCCCTAAACAGATGCTTGCAAATAACTACTGGCCCACAGCAAAATAAAGTGGGCATGTCAAATTCTACTGGCATCTGTTTTTCCTAGAAGGAAGGGTTGGAAATAAACTGATAAACCACACCAGTGCGTCATCTGTCTTGGTCATTTGCAGTTCTCAGTTTAGAAAGAGGAAGTGTAAAAGGAGAATGACGTGATCTCCCCCAAATTCCAACAGAAGTGAAAAAGGGAAAGCGAGTGTCCTCATTAAAAAGGTTCAAAAGAGAAGGCATTTGCTCTCCTGTGTCCTTGACAGAATTTCTGAGCTCAGGGCTACATAGCTTCTCTACAAGAGAGTTTCCTAATACCCACTTATGCAAAAACAGAAATATTCCCAATTTATTATAGGAGCAGCCTGCCATATTCCACACTAGTTCTCATTTCATATTTATTCAGGTCACCTTCACACACCATTAACTCAGTTACTCACCATTAGATACCATATGTGCACCATTGTGGGCCTCTGGGTCTCTAGGAAAAACAATCACCAGGGAACCTGTCCAGCTGCTAGGTCTGAAAGTTCAGCTGGTAAAGCATATGGAGACAGCAGAGGGGCTGAGGCTTAACTCCACTTAAAAACTGTAAAGTGAGAAAGCTTTCCTTTAAAAAAGGAGCGAATCTGGAAAAGGTAGAGGGGGCCAGCTGAGTGCAGATGTTATCCAGGTCTCTTTCCTTAGATGAGTTTCCAGATGTTCCCAAACTTAGCATTTATGAAATTTAAATCGGCCAGTTTTAAAAGTCAATATAATATCAGTAGGAATAACTTCGACAGACTGAAAAACATCCACTATATTTAAATTGAGTTTGTAAAGACACTTAATTAGAATATCACCACTGTAAGCACCGATGAACTTGAACTAATGGATCTAGGCAATGATTTTTAATGGCTGAGAACATCTAGAAAAGCAAGATAACCAGACTTCTGTACCTCCTGATGGTAACCCCCAACCACACCTCCAAAGTAGCCTTGCAAAAATTCAAACCTGAATTTGATCAAACTGGAGTATCTTATCTACCAATTTCAGAAAATAAAGTAGGGAGAGAAAGACGGCAAATCACACCATAGGTATGCGATTAGTAAAATTGAGACTGTGGGAAACTCTGCAGGATAAATAACCTGGTTTCTTTAACAAATAAACTTCCATTAAAAGAGAGTTGAAGAACATACCCAATCACAACGTGAGGATCTTATTTGCATCCTGACTGAATTAAAATGAAAAAATTATGAGACTAATCTAAGAAATCTGCACACTGTGTATTCAAGGTTAAGAACTTACTAGTAATTATTTTTAGGTGCAATAATGGTATTGTGGTTAAATTGTTTTGCATCCTTATATTTTGGAAGTACACACTGAAATACTTAGGGATGAAATAAGAAGATGTCTTGGGGCTTCCCTGGTGGCGCAGTGGTTGAGAGTCCGCCTGCCGATGTGGGGGGACACGGGTTCGTGCCCTGGTCCGGGAAGATCCCACATGCCGCGGAGCGGCTGGGCCCGTGAGCCATGGCCGCCGGGCCTGCGTGGCCGGAGCCTGTGCTCCACAACGGGAGAGGGCACAACAGTGAGAGGCCCACGTACCGCAAAAAAAAAAAAAAGAAGATGTCTTGGATTTGCTTCAAAATAATCTGGGGACGGGGGATAAAGATGAAATGTGACTGGCCATGAGTTGATAATTGGTGAAGCTGGGTGAGGGGTACATGGGGGCTCATTATAGTGTTCTTTTATTAGATATTTTCCATGGTAACTACACATGAGTCACTATATTTTATTTTGAGAAAAGCTTTGAAACACTCTGAAGTGTTCAAACACTCTTTTCTGCTGTCCTTGACTTTTGGGGGAAGAGGTGGCAACTTTTGAGGTTTAGACTTCTCTAAACTTACTAAAATTTTAATTCTTTGCCTCTCTTTTTTTCATCTTCTGTGCATCTTTCCAAAATCCAAGGCTCTGAGCCCCATGAGGTCAAGGTAACGATTTTTGTGTTTCCTAATTTCTCATCACTGGGATTGCCATAATCACAGAATTAATTGTACATATGGGAAGTATCCTGATTCCTCAACAATCACCTAATCAGTCATTTTCCCTTGGGGGTTTGCAGGCATAGTCTTCCATTCATAGACATAGTTTTTCTTCTGGCTTTGAAGCTCTCGGGTACACACTGAATACTCAACTCTCTGTGGTTACGAGAGGCCTCCTTCCTCCCAATATTCCTGCCCCTTCTCATTCTCTTTCACCAAACAACTCCTCCGAGTTGCTCAGGACTGGGTCAGGATGAGTGTGATACCTCCTCGCCCTCCAGCATGAGGTGACAAGAGCCTGCCAGCTGCTCTGTTCTCAGCTGAACAGGACTTCTAGCAGCCACGTTAGTGGGCGTGGTGCCCCGTGTGTTGGGCTCTGCCTGTACTGGGACTTTTTATGCAGCTTTTCAGTTAATCCTCACGACCACCTTAGGAGGGAGGGACTGCTGCTGCCACCTTACAGATGAACAAACTGAGGCTTAGAGACATCAAGACACCTGTCTAAGGTCATCTAGTAAATGACATGGCAGAATCAGGATTGGAAAAAAGCTCTTCACCATGGCTCTATGAAAGGTAGTGTCTGTGCCAGCTTATTTAGTAAAGAGAGTATATCATACATATCTTTTATCTGGCCAAGTGGTCTTTGACATACTCCTACTGTGATAACATTTTTTTGTTCTTTATTTTTATCTTTACCCCAACTTTTGTTTATCTGGAGATGTCCCACACAGGCATATTTTCTGGGCATCCTCCCTACCCTTCATTTAATACGAAGAGTAGCTCAGCACATATCTCCTCTGTGCAGAAAGAGCTGGTGGTTACACTCTTCCTGCTTAAGAACAGAACTCCACTTTTATTTAGGGCAGCAACAGTTCCAGATAAAAGGTCACGTTTTCCAGTCTCCTTAGCAACTGGGGGTAGGTCAAGACTGGGTACAACTTTCAAGAGAACTCTTTAAAGAGGGCTGCCTCACCAGAGATGTACCCTTTCTATCCTTCCCTCTTGCATCCTAAGTGGGTTGAAGACCTAATGGCTGGAGCTCCAGCACCCATACTGGATCAAGAGGTAACTTTGAGGACAGGTGTCATTACTAAGATGGCTGAGTAGAAGGACAAAAACAGCCTGGATCCCAGATGATAGACCACTAAAACAGCCCTAAGTTGCCTGTCTTACTTAGAGAAAAACAAAACCCTTAATTTGTTTGAGAAATTATTTATTTTTTTGGTGTGTGTATAATCTAATATTCACATTTGAATGCAGTTCCAAATTTAGTTAATACACCCACCCATTGCAACATTCCAACCTGGGGGAACTTTAAAGCCAACATTTTATCTATGCAGTTACTCATTTGAATGGCATTTCTAACACCGCTGAGGTCACTCTTCCCTTTCTCATTTTCCATCAATGGCTTGTTCAAACATTTCACATTTTACCTCTGACAGCTGCTCATACCCTGACACTTAACTGTCTCTCTATAGTCCGGCCACAAGCTAATTCTGGACACTTAGAAATAACCCATTATTGGGCTTCCCCGGTGGTGCAGTGGTTAAGAATCCGCCTGCCAGTGCAGGGGACATGGGTTTGAGCCCTGGTCCGGGAAGATCCCATATGCCGCAGAACAACTAAGCCCGTGTGCCACAACTACTGAGCCTGAGCTCTAGAGCCCATGAGCCACAACTACTGAGCCCATGTGCCACAACTACTGAGCCTGCGCTCTAGAGGCTGAGCCACAACTACTGAAGCCCACACGCCTAGAGCCTGTGCGCCTCAACAAGAGAAGCCACCGCAATGAGAAGCCCACGCACCAAAACGAAGAGCAGCTCCCTCTTGCCACAATTAGAGAAAGCCCACGCGCAGCAACAAGACCCAACACAGCCAAAAATAAATAAATAAAATAAATTAATTTTTTTAAAAAAAGAATTTGGTCAACTCAAACATTAAAAAACAAACAAACAAACAGAAATAATCCATTATTTTACTGTGCATCAATTTTTGGCTCTGACACCCTTTTGAGGATTTCTGCCAGCATACTGAAATGTTCCCAGTGTTTACTGTGATGTGATTCTGGCAGATTAACAAGGTGCTACTTACACCTTATCTCACCTTCCACAAGACCGCTGTCGCTTAGCACAGCTTCTGCTGAGCTGCTCCATATTTTCTCTAGTAGGACCAATATGACCTCATTTTATATGCCCTGAGCAAAAAATGCTAGATTTATCTTTCTTTTCACAACATTTATCAAAGTCTAATTTTCTGTATTTCTTCTTCCTCCTGAGACTGCTCAATATTCTTCAACTCCAGTGGGTTTGTTATCTTTCTCTAGTGTTATATTGTTAAGGGTTTTTCATTTTCTTATTGTCATGTCCTATACATGTGTTGATATATATTTATAAATACCCAACCTTATATGTGGCTTTGAAAAAATCATAGACGTATGTCTAGAACTTGGTCTTTGAGGCTTACCTCACCACCTCAAATTTTGGTGGAATAAAAAACAATATTGTCCTCCATTCCCAGTTTGTTGGATGTACATTTACACATGATGGAGCCCATCTGAACTGAACATGCCACTCAATCAGCAGCTGAGAATTTCTCCAGTTGGGAGTCGGAAGTGAGGGGCTTTAAATGGCACAGGAAGGACTAGGTACTTAATAACCTTCCAGTCACCCTTTTATTCTTCATTCTCTTTGCATTTAATATATACTGCAATATATACACGCTGTCTTGACATAAATGCTGACCTGCAATTTTTAATGCTCATTTGATATCCACTTGTGTTTTTGGCCAGTTATTGGGATTCAGATTCTCCTGCCCATACTGCTGTTTAATACGTAACATTATTTGGAGAAAGGTAAGAAGTGAGAGAGTCTAAAGGAGGAAGTACAGTCAGTTCTGCTAAAATGCATGTTTCTTCAATATTAATAAGCTCCTACATGGGGGAAACTAGGGAATGACGTGAACAGACCACTTTAGCGGCTTTGGCGCATATGCGATTTTTTCCCCGGCACATTAATATTCTGTAGAATCACTAACAGCAGCTGAATGCAAAAGAAACTCACTCAACTGCATGCAATAAGCCACAGAGGGACAGAGGACTGCGCACCACACCTGTTCTCCCTCCTGGCTCAGGGCGGCGGCCATGGGCTCTGTCTGGGAAGTGCTCCCATGGGGTCTCTTCCATCACTGTGCATCTTACCGAGCTTCCATGAAATGGAAGTAGCCTCAAGTCATCCTAACCTCCCCTCCTGCACAAGCATACTGATTTGACTTTTTTAAAGGTAAAGTTAGGTAGTTATTATAGTATTTACTTTTTAGGTTCTAAATGTGTCTTTTTCAACCCTGCTACAATTTTTATTAGGAGTGCTATTTTTTATAATGGCTGTGGTTCAGAGTGTTTAGATTTGAAGTGGACTGCTCTGACCCTATTTTTCTCCTAAGTTCTGTTATTTTTAGTGTGTGACTTCGCAGTTGGAGATGTCTTGGGAATATAGATATCATGATATAGCACAAGGGCTTGTGCATACAACTTCAAAAAGGTAATGGTGGCACCAAAAGTAAATTGAGGAATTTAAAATAAATTTGTATTTGTAGAAATCAGATAGTTATTAATCCATTAAATTTTTTTAAAAGCTGAGATTTGATTTTACAAACATTTTGTGCTTTGGAAGATCCAGGAGCTTGGGGTCTTACACACCAGAGGATTGGCCAGGATTAAACAAGTGAACAAAGAACCCTTGAAAAACTGACCCAGTTACATTCAACACATTTACTTTAAAGCCAGGCTATAGGCAAGCCCTCAAGGACAGGGGGAAAGGGTAGGACTAGAAGCAGTGGCTCCCTAGAGGGACAGCTAAAAAGGCAAGAGACTGGGGAAGAGCTGGCATTTGAGTCAGGGGTTCACAACTTTTTTCTTAAAGGGCCAGATAAATATTTTAGGCTTTGTGAACTAATAAACAAATTCAGTAAAGTTGCAGGATACAAAATCAATACGCGAAAATCCATTATGCTTCTATACACTAATAATGAACTATCAGAAAGAGAAATCAAGAAAATAATGCCATTTACAATTGCATCAAAAAGAATAAAATACTTAGGAATGAATTGAAGCAAGGAGGTGAAAGACTTGTATATTGAAAATGACAAGACATTAATGAAAGAAACTGAAGAAGACACAAATAAACTGAAAGATATTCCATGCTCATGGATTGGGAGAATACTGTTAAAATGTCCATACTACCTGAAGCAATCTACAGATTCAATGCAATCTCTATCAAAATTTAAATGGCCTTTTCCACAGATATAGAACAAATAGTCCTAAAATTTGTATGGAACCATAAAAGACCCCAATTAGCCAAAGCAATTTTGAGAAAGAACAAAGCTGGAGGTATCATACTTCTTGATTTCAAATTACATTACAAAGCTTTAATAATTAAAACGGTATGGTACTGGTATAAAACCAGACACGGAGATTAATGTAACAGAATAGAGAGCCCAGAAATAAATCCATGTATATATGGTTAAGTAACTTTTGACAAAGGAGCCAAGAATATACAACTGGAAAAGGAGTCTCTTGAATAAACGGTGATGGGAAGATTGGACAACCACATGCAAAAGAATGAAACTGGACTATTTTCTTACACCATACACAAAAATTAACTCAAAATTGAATAAAGACTTGAACATAACAAATGAAATCATAAAACTCCTAGAAGAAAACATGGGCGGTAAGCTCCTTGACATTGGTCTTGGTGATGATTTCTTGAGTTTGACACCAAAAGCAAAAGTGACAAAAGCAAAAATGAACAAGTGGGACTACACACTCTGAAAAGCTTCTGCACAGCAAAGGAAACCATCAACAGAATGAAAAGACAACCTACTGAATGGGAGACAATATTTGCAAATCATATACCTGATAAGCGGTTAATATTCAATATATATAAAGAACTCATACAACTCAATAGAAAAAACCCTCCAACAATCTGATTAAAATATGGGCAGATCTGAATAAACATTTTCAGAAGATACAGAGAAGAAGATATAGAGATGGCCAACAGGTACATAAAAAAAGATGCTCTACATCATTAATAATCAGGGAAATGCAAATCCAAACCACAAGGAGATATCACCTCACACATGTTGGAATGGTTATTATCAAGAAGACTAGAAATAACAAGTGCTGGCGAGGATGTAGAGAAAAGGGAACCAAACCTTGTACATTGTTGGTGGGAATGTAAATGGTGCAGCCATTATGGAAAATAGTATGGAGGTTCCCCCAAAATTAAAAACAGAACTACCATGTGATCCAATAATTCCACTTCTGAGTATTTATCCAAAGAAAATGAAAATACTAATGTGAAAAGACATATGCACTCCCATGTTTATTGCAGCATTATTTACAATAGCCAAGATATGGAAGCAACTTAAGTATCCAATGATGGATGAATGGATAAAGAAAATGTGATACACACACACACACACAACAGAATATTATTCAGCCTTTAAAAGAACATAAATTCTGACACATGCTACAACATGGATGCACCTTAAGGACGTTAAGTGAACTGAAATGAGCCAGTCACAAGAAAAAAATACTGTATGATTCCATTTATATCAGATACATAGAGTAGTCAAATTCAGACACTGAAAGTAGAATGATGGTTGCCAGGGGCTGGGAGGGAGAGAGGAATGGGGAGTTGTTTAATGGGTACAGAGTTTCAGTTTTGCAAGATGAAAAGAGTTCTGGAGCTGGATGGTGCCTGCACAACAACGTGAATGTATATTTAATATGTGTGTGTATGTGTGTGTGTATATGTATATATATACACACACACATTTTACACACATATATATATACACACACACATATGTGGTGTATACATATACAATGGGATATTATTCAGCCATAAAAAAGAATGAAGTCTTGTCATTTGTGGCAACACGGATGAACCCTGAGGGCATTATGCTAAGTGAAATAATAAGTCAGACAGAAAAAGACAAATCCGGTATCATCTGCCCTACATGTGAAACCTAAAATCATGTATTTCTCACATGTCACAAATTACTATTCTTTTTTGATTTGTTTTCAACGGTTTAAAAACATAAAAACTATGCTTAGCTCAGGGGCCATACCAAAACAGGTGGTGGTCTGTAGGCCAGCATTTGCCAACCCTGATTCAGAGCTCTGAGATGTGTTAAGGATGAGATTAACCACTGTATTATAAATAACAACTGGATACGAAGTGGATAAAGTGGACCATGGCAGTACTGACAAGAGCCTGGGGCAGCCAGGAAGACAACTTCCAAAGCAAATCTTTTAGTGAAGTACAGCTCAATAGCTAGGTTAGTAACAGGTCCTTGACTAATTTTTCCTTTCAGTGATTGATTTAAATTAGGGATATTGTGTTTTATAAGAAAAATAGAAAGTTCACTAAATTATTTACTACTGTTTAAGTAGATAGACAATGCTGTATCAATATGTTAATAGCTGATCACAGCTACTCTCCTTATTTACAGCAGATATCACTGTTCATTGTTTCTTATTTAACTAAAGAGGGATAAGTAGTTGATCAGCTAAAAGAATCCTTTAAAGTACACAAAAATGAAAAGTTATACCTATACACCAGTAATGTTTTATTTTAACTTAAAACTATAATGCAATCACTACCATTTCTTTAAAGTGTTGTGTAAACTTAAAAATACTTGTAGAGCAATGTAAATGCAGCCTCAAAACTCTTATGAATTTTCCCATTATTTTACTATTGTTTCAACCATCCATAATTGAACAGCGAATCATTTTTCAGAGGACTCCCTTGGACCAAATCCTTCCAAAGCTACAATCTAAGTTTGTACAGAAGTGATTGTTAATTTTCACATTTATATATATATATCAGTTGACATAATATTTAATGAAATTATGTAATTACAAGTATGTGGCATAAACAGGTTTGGTAACAGACACACCTGACGTTTGATATGCACACAATTTTAATGGTGGATGCCTCAAATTCCAAGCGCTGTTGGCCTCAGCACATTTGACAAGGAAATGGCAGATGTAGGTTACTCAGGCCTTTGAGAAGTGGGGGCCGGTCAAGAGAACTTTTGTTCTACTCTCAATTTTCCAGTATATCCTCAAGTCTCTGGAATACCTTAGAATCAACTGGGAGGCAGAGGCTGAAAAGTTCTATCTAAGTTTGGTTCCCCTACTATCTGTATCAGACTCACCTAGAATATCTGTAATCCTCATGCCCTGCACAGCCTTCCTGCATCCAAATCTCTAGGGGTGGTACCTGCTTTTGCCCAGTTTCTGGGTGATCCTGATGCACACTACATTTGAAAACCACCCTTGCCTGGCAGCCTCATCCTTCCCATGAGACACAATCGTGGTGGTCCACCTTGGCCGCATACTGTAATCACCTAGGGAGCTTTTATCAGGCAGACAGAGATTCTGATCTAACTGGTCTGGGGTAGATGGCGGCCTGGGCACTGGGATTTTTGACAGCTGTCTAGGTAACTCAAAGAGCAGCAATGAGGGCTGAGAAACATCGCCACACTCCACGGCTAACATTACTGATGGGGCCAGCTCATAAAGACGCTTCTGAATTCCCCAAAACCTAAACTTATTTCATACCACCAGGGCTTATTAGGCAAATAATATTTTTCATTATAATATACATTACTAATGTGTTTTTACCATAAAAGACCTATGTTCGTACTTAAGCAGGGCCGAGGGAATGCACGCAGCTACAAATCAACTTCTAAAGAACAGCAAATTGAAATGATGGACAGAACAAACCTCTAAAGGCCAAGTTCCCAAGAGCTGATTGCAAGGTTTGAAGAAGCTAAGACTAAGATATGCATTTGAGAGCCTGGGCAGCATTTTCAAAAAACGTTTGCATTTCTGAAGCCAATCGCTCTTTCCAGACACTTACCTGGGTACCTGGAATCACAGACATTTTAGAAAGTCTTATAATCAGGCCAAAGACATGAATTCAAACTCCCCATGATTCAAGAAGAATTCAAAACTCATTTCCACAAAAAATGACACAGGCTCTTCTATTTGTAAGGACTTTACTGGAATTTGGGGGAGGGGGCAGGTGTACGTAAAAAGAGAGTACCCTGTCCATCGTTCTCAGTTTCCTTACCTTATTTTATCATTGCTCATAGAAAGTTTCACCGTACTACTATACTATGTATTTACTTAGTGGTTTATCACCGCCTTTTTCCTTACTAGAATATAACTCCCATGAAGGCAAGC
Organism: Neophocaena asiaeorientalis asiaeorientalis; assembly: GCF_003031525.2. Classification (NCBI taxonomy): domain Eukaryota; kingdom Metazoa; phylum Chordata; class Mammalia; order Artiodactyla; family Phocoenidae; genus Neophocaena; species Neophocaena asiaeorientalis. Next base: position 5,178,268 of record NW_020175078.1, read on the forward strand.
TTATGACCTATTTACTTTTGCAGTACCAGACCTCAAAATACTGTCTGGCATACAGTACACATCTATTCTGAATGAATGAATGAAACAAGGTTGTTGCCTTCTGGAAAGTTAGAAATTGAATATAACCCACTTGGCTGCAGTGGGGCAGACACAAAGCAGCTAAATACGGCAACATCTAACCATATGCGTGGCAGTGAAAGCAATATGGAATTAAGACATAATCGCAAAAATGATGGCTTCCACTCTGGCAAGGCACCAACATTTACACTCTGCTCTCGTCAGATTTTGACAGCATACCTGCCAGGTAGATGAGGAAACTGAAGCTTGGAGAAGACAGGTGGCTTACTGACAGCTACAGCGCTGGAGGTGAGGGGTCTGCCCTCCCCTTTCTTTCTTTCTTTTTTTTTTTTTTGCGGTACGCGGGCCTCTCACTGCTGTGGCCCCTCCCGCTGTGGAGCACAGGCTCCGGACGCGCAGGCTCAGCGGCCATGGCTCACGGGCCCAGCCGCTCCGCGGCGTGTGGGATCTTCCCGGACCGGGGCACGAACCCGCATCTCCTGCATCGACAGGCGGACTCTCAACCACTGCGCCACGAGGGAAGGCCCTCCCCTTTCGTAAATAGACTCCCTGAAGCACAAGCAAGGCCAGGGAGGGTGTACCTACATTTTAGTGGCCTAAAGCTGAGCCCAGATAGAGACAACTGTTTTTCTTTAAAAGGCTAACTTAAGTACAACCATAAACGCTGAGTATTGGTGTGATGTCATAAGATAATAATAGTAACCATTTACTAAGCAATTACTATGTGCCAGCTACGCTAATGCGTATTTCTAATTTACTCCTTTCCACAGTCCTGTGAGATGAGTATTGTGATCCCTGCTTAGCAGATAAAGTTTTAAAAACTTGCTGTGTAAAGAGCAGATATGGGAGAGGATGGACCAGAAAATGATCTCGTAATCCCTTTCTTAGTGCTAAAAAAATCTCCGGGTCTAAATGACACCTTCCTTGACTTAGAGGAAAGGAAGCTGCCAACAAGCCTTCCTTGAAACTTACTATGTGGCGGACACTAAATGAACCATTCCCTGACCTTCCTTATTTCATCTCTGCAGCCCTATGACCCAGGCACTGTTGGTGTCATTCTTGTTTTACAGATGGGAAAGCTGGGTTTATGGAGGTTTAAAGGTGCCCAGGGCCACAGAGCAAGTGACAGAGTTAAGACCAAGTCCAGAATCCCATGGCTAATCCCTTGCAACTGCAAGATGCAAAGCACTTTCATTTCCCCCTTTTCCCTTTCACTGAAAAATGCTGGACTTCCTGTTGAGAGGGTGTGGAATCAACAGCACATTCCCCTGGCCCATTTCATCCACATGTTCACATATCATTTCTTAAAAGATTATTTTGTTCCCACTGTGGCCAGAGCCTGGCTGGGCACCGAGTTTCAAATGTGAACAACACCACCGGTGCTTGCCCTCAGGCAGCCTGCCATGCAGCCCACAGCTGCTTGCTGGTAAAACAAGTCCCAATCCCATCAGAGGCAGCACTCGCCCACAGAACCACTTTCTCTGGGTTTCCAGGTGCTGGCAGGCTGCCCCCGTCTGCTGGTTCTGCCTACGTGAAATTTAATTTCTTTGAGCTCTATATCCAGCTGGAGGTGGGGAGCCCTCAAAAGTTACAGATGTTTCCTCCCAAGGACGAGAAATCGCTTAAACTGGGACCTCTGTGTCTATTCCTGAGCTGTGACTCATCTGGCTTTCGGGTCATGGCCAGAATAATGCTTCCCTCTTATCTTATTCCTGAAAGAAAAAAACTAGAGAGGGAACACTTGGCCCTGGAGACAAGTAACACTAGCAAGTCATCATAAAATAAAATATTCAGAACAAACGCATATGCATTTCTGCAAGGCCCTGAGCAAATATTTCTAAACTGTTTCATCGAGCCCTGTTAGTTCATCACACAGCAACAACCTAAAAACAGGGAGAAAGAATCAAGAGAAGCGTGAGAACAGGATGGATGAGCAGGGGAGTGAGGAAAGAGCAGAGACTAGAGAGAGAAAGGGAGACAAAGGCGGAGATGCAGAGGAGGTAAGGCAAGAGGCTTGAAGCCAGGTGGACCCACATGAGAGTGTGGATTCAGAGTCTAAAGGACTCACGAATCACCCAGTCCAGTCACCTACAGAGAGCCTGAGTGCCCCAACAATTGACGGAGTGACTACCAGATGCCAGGCACTCCACTAAATGTTTTCACGTCTAAAAATGATCTCACTCCCTAACACCATACACAAAAATAAACTCGAAATGGATTAAAGACCTAAATGTAAGGCCAGACACTATAAAACTCTTGGAGGAAAATGTTTAAGAAAAAAAAAACTGATCTCAAGGAATCCAGATAACCGTGTCTGTTACTCTCCCCATTTTATAGTTGGGAACACCGAGGCTTAGATGAGTTCAGTGTCAGATGAAAGAGCTCACAGTGATTAAGTGGCAGAGCCTGGAAACGAATCCTGGTGTGTGTCTGAAGCCCATGCTTGTCATTGCTGGGTCCTGCCTCTAGGGTTCTATAGACATGTCTATGGCCGAATGGTCTGTTCAATCTGACTTTGGTAAGGGTAAATAAGAAAGAGACAGAGACTGATTTTACGAGATGGGAACCTTGCCACAGGCTCTGTTTCCCCCAGCTCACACACTCTGCCCCAGCAACATGGTCCCCAACTCCCCCTCTCCCGCTTTACGATCTGGGTGCCGCACAAGCCACTAGAGAACCAGATGCCACATCCTTTCCCTCCTGCGAGGTCTTTAACGCACCCTGTAGTGATAATGCTCTAGTGCCAGTTTCAAAGGAGAAATACTGCCAGGGTCCAGATCCACTGTCACAGAGCGATTAGAAAGGGTGAATTTGTACCTGAGCATTTGTACCTCAGTAAGCAGGCACCTGGCATATTGGCTTACCTTCCTGCTAAGGCCAGGGAACTTCCTGTATAGAGGCCTGAGCGCGGTTGAGGGTGGAGGGCTGGAAAAAGCACCTAGTTGTATATGGGGTGTCGTAGATGCCACGCGGGTTTGGTTGAGGACTGTGCTGGAATTAAGCCCATGGTACCTGCTTGGACAAATCTGCTGATCAGGCCAGTACGAGCATCAGCCAGCTCTCTGTAAAAGAGCAGCTGGCAACCATTCTGCTCTAGAAAACATGAGGAGAGAACAGGTGGGGAAAAGAGGACCGAATGAAGAAAAGCTTGATCAGTTTCGATGGCAGGAGCCCTCGGAATGACCAAGTCACATCAGGTAGGGGAGGAAGGGCCCCAGAGCACACAGATTTTTCACTTTATTTTCCTCAATATTGCCGACGATGTGTTCTACCTCCAAAGTGTCATCTGACTTTGATAAAGAGAAAGGGGTAAGTGAATGTGCCACAGACACAAAATCCACTTCCCTTCCCTTCCACCTTGTTACAGGAATCCCACTACCCTTGAGGATATTTGAATCCTGATTGAAAAGCCAATCACGACCGTCCGTTCCTCCACTTTCCCGGCCACCCTTGTGCCCAAGGATGGCCATGTGACCGCAGTCAGATAACAAGACCTATCAGGGGAAAACGAGCAGGGATGCTTCTGTTTGCGACAAAGGAACAGATGGGGCTGGCTCCAGCCCCATCACCCTCCTTTCTGCTTTGACCACAGATAGGATGCTTGCAGCTGCAGGAGTTTCTGTCACCAAAAGCCAGCCCACACATGGACCATCACTCAGGCTTCACAGAGGCCATCCTCATCCTCAAAGTCTCGACATCTTCAAAAGCCACCTAGTTTTAAACTTTTTAAAAAAAATAAATGTATTATTTATTTTTGGCTGCATTGGGTCTTCACTGCTGCACGTGGGCTTTCTCTAGTTGGGGCGAGCGGGGGCTACTCTTCGTCGCAGTGCATGGGCTTCTCATTGCGGTGGCTTCTCTTGTTGCGGAGCACAGGCTCTAGGCGCATGAGCTCAGCAGTTGTGGCACGTGGGCTCAGTAGTTGTGGCTCACGGGCTCTAGAGCGCAGGCTCAGTAGTTGTGGCGCACGGGCTTAGTTGCTCTGTGGCACGTGGGATCCTCCCAGACCAGGCTCTAACTCATGTTCCCTGCATTGGCAGGCGAAATCCTAACCACTGCACTACTAGGGAAGTCCCTAAGCTTCGTTTTCAAATTTCCCTCACTTTTCACTTGCCCGGGTCAGTATTTCTGTCTCTCCAAGCTCCCCAAGAGCAGACATGTCTTTGTAAGTCCTGATATGCAAGTAGGTTCCTAAGGAGTGGTTCTAGAACAATTGTTTTACATATAATGAAAATGGACAGGTTTCACCTTTAGACTTGGGACAGAGGCAAATGGTTTCACGCATTCAGTTCCACTAGTTCTACATATGGGATTTTAAGTCTCCACACAGAATCCTACAGAACTTTTCCTTGAAATCTATCGATGCCATCGTGGATATAGTCAGGCTCCTAAGATTTGAGGGAATGGGCAGGAGAAAGAGGAAGGAGTTACGGAGAGGCCACTTCTTGGGAGGCGGTCCAGTGTAGGGGCTGCAGTATTCAATACTTCAAATCTTGACTCAGCCACTTACTACATTCCTGCGGTATCTTAATCTCTGTCTCAGTTGCTCACTCGAAAATGGGGTTAATAACAGTACTGACTTGATAGAACTGTTGTGAGGATCATGCCTGGAACATAGGAAGTGCTCAAATATTAGCCATTTTCATCATCACCTCCCCAAGGAACTCAAGCTCATTAAACAGAATCAGGGAAGGGAGACACAAAAAGGTCAGCCAGCTATAAAAATTCTGATCGACAAGGGATAATTCCAGTGTTCCCTGGAGCTCTGCTGTCCCTGAGGCTGGACCAGGATTCTTGAGCAGGGTGGTGTGGGGGGGAGTCCCGAGTTATCTTGAGTACAGATGGACTCATTCAGTACTGAGGGCTGCACAGCCAGATTTTATGAGCATATGCTACTTATATGATTTTTATTTAAGTATGAAATTGTATATAGATGCTAAATATGATGTGAGAAGCACACATATAACTACATTAAAAAAAATCTTCTCAATTGGTTTATTAGTTTTTCAATGGTCCTAATACCTCTTCTTTTAATAAAATGATGGATTCTGCTTCCAGAAACACTGTACACTGTAAATGATGCTCCCAATCTGTATTTTTGCTATAAAACCCTTCCACTAGCTCTGTCCTTGCAGGGCCTGTTTCACAGTCTCAGTGACATGGCTTTGTGCTGATGTAGAAGGTTATACAGGGTCAAGTCCACAGCTTCAGTTCCTACCAAAAATTATTCCTCGAGGATTCCAGCTGGCCTGGGAAGCCACCTGGGTGCCAACTCACAGAGACATCTCGTACACCTGGTGCCCGTGGCAGTGTAAACAGCACCAGCAAGAAGTTAAACTTCCTGCAACCAGACCAACACACTCGATCAACTTATTTGACTACCATACTCAGATTTATACTCTGAGTGGCTTCTAACCTCGTTTTCAAACAATACTTCTACCTGGCATTCTTCTCCAAGAAACAGCCAGAAATCCACATTTCTACTTCCTTCTACTGCCGTGAGTTTGCCTTCTTTGCTGAGTTTCTAAACGAGGGATGATATACGGACCACAGGGACCCCATGTAAAGGCATCCTCTTTTCGTTGTGTCTGAGCCCCTCTCTGGCAAGGCTGATGGGGAATGAACTTCATTCTCCCAGGACGAAGGCAGGTAGCCTCAGGGACCTGTATTCCTCAACCAAACAAAGACATCCAAGTTCTCCTCCCCCCAGGAAGCTTTCCTCGAGGGGGAACGGTGGTCAATCTCTGCACGTCTCTCAAGTCTCCTGGGACTGCACATCTTCAGCTGGGCTGAGATGCTGCAGGCAGGTGTGTGGGACCACCGCGCCGCTCAGCCTCTGCTCTCAGGATCTCTGCATTTAACAGGGTAGCTACATCCTCCTGGCCCAAGCAGCTTCAGCCTGGCATGGCTGAGTACAGATGTGTGCCATCTAGTTGTGACTGTGCTTTTGGAAGAACTCGAACGATGCCTAGAAGTCTCATCTGAAACCATATTCCTAGAAGCTGTCCTTAAATAATGTTCTGTTTGAGGGAAACATTATATCAATATGATATCTCAGTTGTTCTTACAAATCTGTGCCTCACATTCAGAATGGCACGCCTTTCAGACTGTTATAAATTCACAGTCATTATGTCTCTCTCTCCTTTCGAGAATGATCTTAACCCCTTCTTCACTTGAAAGGAACAGCCTCCCAGCACTTTTGTAACTCCCCTCTGCATGGTCATCTGGCCGCGCCCCATGCTGCTCAGCTGGTCACCCTGCTTCTCCGTGGAGCATGGCTTCCACGCGCTTGGCATCGCTCAGTGGCTTCTGCCCACTGTCAGCCGACGCTCTCTTCTCGGCCCTCAGACAGCAACTTCTTCACCCATCCCTAAGCATCATTGTTCCCATACCGGTTGCCAAACTATTAGGGTTGGAGTAATAGTAAAAAGCCTCGAGGCAAATTACAACCACAACAGCTGTGTTTACTAAGAGCTACAAAGGAATTTGTCCCAGAGTTAAGAGAGCAGGCAGGCAGTGACTCGGAACCTCCCAGAGGCACCTCACCCTCAGGATGATGGCTGGCTGCCTCAGCCTCCTGCTACCCCAGCCAGTCCTGGTTTTTGGAGGGGACCCTCTATTGGGCATGAGGGGACTCTTTTCACCCACAAGACTTTGGTATGTTTTCTTCTCCCGCTGCGGTAATTTACACGCAGCTGTTTATGCCTCTGTGGGAGCTACCAGTCACCGACAAGAGTAGGCAACTGGATGGTGGTTCTCCGCAGGGGCACCAAGAAAACGACTCTCCATCCCTAGGGCTCTCAAACAGCTCCCTAACCACCTGCGACAAGGTCTGAAATTCCACCATTCATCGTTCACACTTTTGGACCATGGGTGACCTCTCAAGGTCTACACGTTGCAGCAAAAGGAATGGCATCGACAACTATCATCCATACATACCTTAAGGTGGATTGGTTTATTCTAAACTTTTCCGAGGCTTTATCACCTGTGAAACTGACGCCGGTAAAACTGAGGTTATGTGGAAGTGCTTTGTAACTTCTCAAGCTCCTACAAATTCTTATTTGAATGACTGGATTAGAAGGCAAGCATTCTGGAGAGACTTCAAACTGAAACTGGTACCAGGTGATGGCGCCCTTGCACGGATTAATTTAGGCAACTTGCTATTACCATGGAAATAAGAGGGTGGGTCCTTGGGGGAGGGGCCTGGGGCTAGGAGCACAGGATATTGCCTGGTAAAACAAGGACACACACATCTTCTACAGCATGAAACAGTTCTTGGCTACATGGCAGCCGTCCACCATGTGTGGAAAGGAAGCGATTAAGGTTTTACTGATGTAGGAAAATTTTGACTACCTAGTACAGTGTTTCCCAAACTCGCCTATTTAAAAGAATCACCTGGAGCAACACAGCATTCCCAGGTCCTTTCCCTGGAGGTTCTGCTTCTGAGGAGGGCCCCTTCCATCAGGATGTTTAACAAATTTCCAGGTGGAACTTATGATCAGGCAGCTTTGTTTAACACTGACCTAGATTCTAAGCACCGACTTAAGCTTTCCTATGTTTCCTTGGAACAGAGGCTGGAAATCATTTTAGCAAAAACACCCCCATAAATCACTGCTACCCTAGAGGACCGGGCCAAGTCCCTGCACGGCCCTACAACAGAGCTGCTGCTTCAACTGTAGCCCTGAGAGGCTCTAGCAGTTGGGTTGAAAGGAGAGGTTTTCACTCCCAGGTGGGAAGGAGCCTGAAGACTTTATTACATTATACATGAGCAGTAAGCTGACCGGCTCCAAGTCCCAGATACAGAGTCGATGGCCATGCATTCTTCCCAGTCGCCCTAATCCTCAACCCAAAGGTTGAAACTCTGTTTCAACTACAAGACCACTTGGCAGATGTAGCTCTGGCAGTATGTTATCAGGGCTGGGCTCTGACCAGAAGAAAAGCTCAAAGCCTCACATACAGATTTCAAGGACCTGGGCTTCCCGCTGGAACCACAGGCTGCAAATGGCCTTCGTCCTCCTCTCAAACTCCCCTTATGCCTCATGACTTGGCAGACCTCCACACAGGCCATTCAAAGGATGACGTGGCCCGGATGAAACGTGGAATTCATTCTTCCATTCAACATTTTTTCTGTCACTTCACCCTCTTCAGAGAAAACCTACTCCCTGAAAGCAGGAGACAGAAACGGTAGCTTCTTCCTAGCCTCCCTAGGGCAAGGTCACAATCTCAAATACCTCTGGGGACCAAGCAGGCCATGGAGGTTAGAGATGGCCCCAGAAGGGCTATCGCCCCTGGAACATCCCCTGACCCATACGTGGAGGTAGCCACTACTCAGCTCAGCCACTCTTTGGCATGTGAGGCGTTAAGAGTCCAATGGGGGCTTCCCTGGTGGCGCACTGGTTAAGAGTCCGCCTGCCAAT
>NW_020175078.1:5186785-5212395 GCF_003031525.2 Neophocaena asiaeorientalis asiaeorientalis
AAAAAAAAAAAAAGAGTACAATGGGCCACACCACCTACATTTTCAAGAGAAAGTGGGGATTCTGGCATGAATGAACCTTCCCAAATGGGAAATTTCCCAATTTAAAAATTGTTGTGCTGGGCATTCCCTGGCGATCCAGTGGTTAGGGCTCCGTGCTTCCACTGCAGGGGGCACAGGTTCAATCCCTGGTCAGGGAACTAAAATCCCGCATGGTGTGCGGTACGGCCAGGAAAAAAAAAAAAAAATGTTGTGATGGCTAAACAAAAATGTTCATGGGGTAACCTACATGGCAAAAGAATCTGATAAAGAATATATTCTTTTTCAGAAACGTGTGTGTGTGTGTGTGTGTGTATAAAACTGAATCCCTTTGTTTTACACCTGAAACTAAAACCCTGTAAATCAACTATACTTCAGTAAAAAAAAAAAAAAAATGTTGGGATGGCTAAACAAAAATGTTCATGGGGTAACCTACATGGCAAAAGAATCTGATAAAGAATATATTCTTTTTCAGAGACGTGTGTGTGTGTGTGTGTATAAAACTAAATCTCTTTGTTGTACACCTGACACTAAAACACTGTAAATCAACTATACTTCAGTAAAAAAAAAAAAAAAATGTTGGGATGGCTAAACAAAAATGTTCATGGGGTAACCTACATGGCAAAAGAATCTGATAAAGAATATATTCTTTTTCAGAGACGTGTGTGTGTGTGTGTGTATAAAACTAAATCTCTTTGTTGTACACCTGACACTAAAACACTGTAAATCAACTATACTTCAGTAAAAAAAAAAAAAAAATGTTGGGATGGCTAAACAAAAATGTTCATGGGGTAACCTACATGGCAAAAGAATCTGATAAAGAATATATTCTTTTTCAGAGACGTGTGTGTGTGTGTGTGTGTGTATAAAACTGAATCACTTTGTTGTACACCTGAAACTAAAACACTGTAAATCAACTATACTTCAGTAAAAAAAAAAAAAAATTAAAGAAAATGTCCATGGGGGCTTTTCCTCCTTGGAGTGCCTTCTCCTGTCTCCCACCCTCCTGCCCTTTTCCACCCGCCTTCAACGAACACATCCTCGCTCAGTACACTTCAGGCAGCCTGAAGTCCCCTGGTACCAGTGACACCTCTCCAAAGCCCTGCCAACGTTCCTGCAGCCAACAGCAGTAGGGGGGTTAATGGCTTCCCAGGAGGCCCGCCTCATCTCTGGACGGCACTGACGGTTGTTATGCTACGCCTGATCTTCCTTGAAAGCTCGGCAAGTTCATGAGCAGCGAGCAGCCCGTTTACTGTCCTTTTTTGGGTCATCCAGGACCAATCTGATTCCTCATCTGTTTGCCGCCCCTTTGGAGTTCTCACCCGCCCACCTGCAGCCTCAATCAGGCTTGTTGTTTCCAGGCCAGCCACGCCAGTCTCTTCAGGCAGTCTTCCTAAAGCATGCTCCGAGTCACCCCACATGGTACTCCTTCCAATCAAAAGGCTCTAATTTGGCTAGCTGATAATAACAACAGCAAAAACTAACAGATACCAATGAATACCAGGCACTGTTTTAAGAGCTTTGTATTTATTAACTCATGTGATCTTCCTATGAACGCTAATGAGGGGTGCTATTATTACCACCCATTTTACAGATGAGAGAAGAGAGGCGCAGGGAACCTAAGGCACTTGCCTGCAATCACACAGCTGGTCAGGGCAGAACCAGGATGGAACCCCATCAGAGTGACTGCCACACCCTGGAGCTCACTAGGTGCTCTCAAATGGATGGGAACACCAGTCCTTCGTTCTTTACCACTGAAGGTCTGTTATCCACTCTTGGCAGCTCCCCACACCGTTGACTCACATAAGCTTACCGTCAAGGACTTCCTGAAATCTCTTTTACAAACACGAATGCTGTGTCCCAGCAACCCCGTCCTTTTCCCCAGGCAGTCAGTTTTATGGATTCTGTGCCTGGCCTGGCCCAATTATCCCGCTGCCCTATTTCTGACGGCCCATAAGCTTGTCCTGTAGGTGATTTTCCCTGTGCCTTTGCTCTTGAAAGAATGAGAGGAGGCCAAGACGGAGTTCAGATGACAGCATCATGGAACTCTGGGGAACAAAACCAAAGAACACCCAGGCCTCTACCTCATTTTGCAGATGAGGAAAGTGAGACCCGGAGGGCAAATGAATTCCAAGGACAAGCAGCCAGCGAGCAGGTGCAGCTGAAATTAGAATCTGGGCATCTGCTTTCCCACCCAGGGTTCCTCCAACTGCTCCGGACTGTCTCCAATCCGTGTCTCTGGGCCTACAGGGAAAGATGACAAGGAGGATGTGCTCTCTCTGACAATCGACAAACAAAAATCCTTGGGGGCTTTAAGGTGACAGCGGAGAGCTGGCTGAAACAGGGGGCAGACTGCTAGGATGATGCGATGGGGAAAAGGCCACCCAAGCAAGGCTCTCTGAGCTTCGAATTCACAAGTTCGCTCTTCACACACCGACGAGCTCACATCAGATGCCACACAGGGTTAGCTACAGTCAGCACGTGGCCCATGCTATTTTCGAAAAGTCCTTAAGTCTCTTGGACTGCAGCCCTTAAAATCTTAAAAGCCATTGATTCATGCCTGATGTTCTCTTTCCATTTGGTTTCTCTTCCTTCTCCTCCCCCCACCCCACCCCCAAACTTGTACTTGAACGTGGGAAAAGGCTCTGCAGAGTGACTGACCTCTATTGTGGGCCAGGCGCTAAACCAGGCAGGACGGCATGCCCAGGGGACTGAGGCTCGGCCAGCTGCCGTCCTGGAGGGGCGCATCTGCACGGGGACATGGAAGTCCCGCCTCTAGGCCAGTGTGGTCTCACACGGATGGTGATGAGGTCTTTTCTGATGGACTCCCCGACCCCAAGGGGAATAAACTGGGGGAGATACAGGGATGCTTCTGAATGCTCTTCTGATTGCAACCAAAACCGCAAGCTGTGATCACAATACGTTTTCCAGAAAAATCTCACCAAGACTGAGCCCAATTTCGTTATTTCAAAACGTATAAGCCAATGTGACTGATGGTAGGTTTAAATGTATCTGGTTTATCTCTACCTCATCTGGGAAGGAAATTCTGGCCAAGTACCTTAAAGAACAGGATGACAAGGTTTAGTCAACCTCTTACAAAAATGCATTTTCAAGGATTTCAGTACGTCCTTTAAGTGAAAAAGGTCTTTGGCGATTCATTAAAACAATATACTAAGAGCAGTTAAACCCTATTACGAAATAAAACAGCATTTCTCCAAACAACTCCCATTTCCAATTTTGCATTAATTTAAATTAAGCCCAAATCAACAAAATCAGTGAGCTAGATAATGACACAGTTTTCAGTATGGGATTCTACCTCAGACTCAGAGGTCACCTAGTCTAGAGACTTTCAAGATTTATTTTTGGTTGTTTAAAGCAGTTGAACCCTTTCTCCCAGTGAAATTTGACTGGAAATCCAAATCTATGCCACAGATAAACCAGAGCTGCTGTGGTAAGTGGGGACCATATCGTGCAGCCACCCCTCTATTTCCCACAGGAGCTGGTCCCCAGGGCCCCAGGGAACACAGGTGAATAATTATTTATCTCATGCAAGGCTTAGCGAACTTCTTCTGTAAGTGGACTCAGAGCAAATATTGTAGACTCTGTGGGAACACATAAGGTATCTGTCATATATTCTTTTGTTTTTATTTACTTACTGTATTTTTTATAACTTTCAAAATGTGGAAACCATATTTAGCTTGCAGGCCATAGGCCCGCAGGCCACTGTTTGCCAACTTTGATTTAATTTAATTTTTAACAGCCTTACTGAGGTATAATTGGCATATAATAAACAGCACATTTTTTAAACTTGCATCCATGGCCACATGTGCTTTCTAAAGGCAATATAAGGGCTTCTGGCAACATCATAACAATGAATGTTTTCTCTCCCAGATGCTTGGTTTCTGAGGCACCTTGTACAGAATAACATAGTCAAAAGCCTGCTTCCTCCCCCCACATGGTCATCTGTTCAAATTTTTGCCAAGGAAAACACTGCACATATTTAAAGTGTACAATTTTATAAGTGTTGACATATGGATATAACGTGAACCCATCACCACCATCAAGATGGCAGATATACCCACCCCTCTTCCTCAACCCTCTCTAGGCAACCACCCATCTGCTTTCCGACACCATGGATTAGTCTGCATTTTCTAGAGTTTTATATACACACACCCATACAGTAGAGACTCTTTTTCAATGGTGTTTCCATTCAGTATAATTATTTTGAGGTTCGCCATGTTGTTGGATCTATCAATAATTTACTCCTTTTTACCAATACCTTCTTCATTCATACAAGGGAGGAAAATGAGGACGGAGATGCTGCTCCAAATCGCAAAGATGACGGTAGAGCTGGCCCAGAGCCAGGTCCCGGCCTCTTCCCAGGTCCTCTCACTACTCATTTCACCAGGGGTTTTGAAAACCTCTTGACACAGGTAGAGCTCCACTCCTTTCCCTTCAAATCCCTCCTTCCCGTGTTCCTCAGACAAGAGCACAGGGCAATGCCCAAAGCAAAGCGCATTCCAAGTCATACCCTAAACTCCACATATAAATCAGTGTTAAAAGAAATCAAAAGGAGATTCATCCATCCACTAGTTACCGCATGCCAAACGTGCCAGGTACCACGCTGGGTAGAACAAAATCATAATGATTCCTGTCCTCAAATCACTTAATTTCTTAGCAATTAAGAAGAGACTGACAGAAAAAGATAAGTATGATCACAAAATGATTAAAATTATATAAAAGGAAGGAAGAGGATGTTGTGATACAGATGGGGAGAGGTGACATTTGGTTGAGTGCATACACGTGGGACAAGGGGGCCCTAGGAGGCGAGGGTTGCAGGGTGTCAGGGCAGGGAACAGTCTACAGAGGCTGAGCTCCTGGCGTGGGGAAGTGGCACCAGAGGCCTTGCGTAGCCAGAGCCTGGGGAGCAGAGGGAGGGCAGTGGGTGCAGAGCACATGTGGCTTACTTGCAGGGAGGCTGCTCAACCACTGACCGACCGGATTTCACCTGAAACGCAACATACTCTAAGTTTACAATGAAGCCACTGGAGGGGTTTGAGAAAAGGAGGAACACAATCCAATTCACATTTTTAAAAAGATCACATGGGCTGCTACTGTGGGGAAAATGGATTAAAAGGGGCAAGAAGGGGCTTCCCTGGTGGTGCAGTGGTTAAGAATCCGCCTGCCGATGCAGGGGACACGGGTTCGAGCCCTGGTCCGGGAAGATCCCACATGCCGCAGAGCAACTAAGCCCGTGTGCCACAACTACCGAGCCTGCGCTCTAGAGCCCGCAAGCCCGCGTGCCACAACTGCTGAGCCTGCACACCTAGAGCCCGTGCTCCGCCACAAGAGAAGCCACCGCAGTGAGAAGCCTGTGCACCGCAAAGAAGAGTAGCCCCCGCTCACTGCAACTAGAGAAAGCCCACGCGCAGCAAGACCCAGTGCAGCCATAAATAAACAAACAAACAAACAAACTTAAATGCGGGGAAGTTAAGATGAGAGAAGGGAAAGGTTGTATTACATTGCTGTTTGCAGTTGTATGGATTTATATCCCATAAGATGCACTATAGGCTTAGAAACTTGTTCTCCTTCATTTGTGCATTTTCACTTTCGTTTTGAACGGTTAATTATATCGAGATGCTTAAAACATTATTAAAGAGTAAGTGCAGTATCATCTCCTTTCTAACGCACTGCCTAGTATGCCAGGAAATGTCTCAGAAACAGAATTTCAACTTACAGTTGATTTATCAGAAACTTGAATATAGGGTAAACACTGCATGTGAGAAGCAACCATAGTAGTGTAACATTTTTATTGAAAAAAAAAAAAGTTAGTTCTCTGGGATATCTGTTTGGAAATTTCATTGTTTAATAATTGAAATGTGATAATAAAACTATATTACAAGTAAAAATAAATCATCCTTTTCCCTGTTCTGGGGCCTGTGGGTATGGGACTACATGTCATTTTAGGAGAAGCTTTAAAACCACAATCTTTCATAAAGAACAGACTTGTATAAATCAACTATATTTCCATAAAATTTAAAAAAAAACAGACTTGTGGTTGCCAAGGGGGAAGAAGGGTGGGGGAGGGGTGGACTGGGAGTTTGGGATTAGCGGATACAAACTACTATACATAGAATGGATAAACAACAAGGTCCTACTGTATAGCACAAGGAACTGGGATCTATATTCAATATCCTGTGATGAACCATAATAGAAAAGATTATGAAGAAGAATGTATGTATATGTATAACTGAATCACTTTGCCGTACAGGAGAAACTAACACAACATTGTAAATCAACAATACTTAATAAAAAAAAAAGTAAATTAAAAAAAAACCAACAACACACAGTCTCTGTCATCTAGGTAAAAAGGAGTTTTCTAAATTCAGGTGAGACTAGCTGACTTTGGTTGCTGCCAGGGCAGGCTAGGACTGGGGCAAGCCGGGACCCTGGGGTCTGGGGCCAGGAACACTTGGAAGTGCTCAGATCAGGCGTATTTCCTCCGCAGAACTGGCTGCGAGGCTGTTGCTGAGTTCCTCATCTGTGTGGTGAGCACCCGGATCAATGTTTTACCTGTCAGACCAGTGTTTGTCCAGGGTTCCTGCTGTGCACCTATGTCACACATGCAGACCTTGCTTCCCGGCTTCTGAATCCTGCTCTAAGCATGGACTCACCGATGGGGGTGGGCGTGAGGGGCGCAGAACAGCTCCTCCAGCAAGTGGCAGCAGGGAGGCAAGTTTCCAAGAGGGGTGGTGGCCAGAACCTTGATCCTGGTTCTGGATTTGTCATGCCGTGGGCTGCAGAACCTCGGCCAATTCCCTCCATCTCCTTGAGTCGGTTTCTCCTCTAGAAAGCAGCATGGTGAAGGAGGTAACGGCTGCCCGTGCTTCCTCGGAAGGAATCATCATGCACCTCCCTAAATGATGGCTGTGAAAGGCCCAGAGAAGCGTAAACGCCGCACTAATAAGGCCCTCTTTTACTATCAACGCGTTAGCTATCGAATAAGTAGTAGCGTTTGCTCACTGCCTACTACTAAGAGGTGTGAGGCCCAGGGCTGGGGCCTCTGTCTTTATAGTAACAGATTTTACTAAAATCACACTTCATTTTCCATGGATTGCTTATCTATCGGCCTGAATTATACAGAACATAACCAAGAACCCCCAAAACAAGCTAAAAAGACCCCTGATGAGATCCAACAGGGACTGTTGGCCAAATGTGTCCTCCCAGAGAGATTTGGTTTACATGGGACATGATGTAATTCAGGGGTCAGCAAATTTTTCCTATAGAGGGCCAGATAATAAATATTTTAAGCTTTGATGGTCATACAGTGTCTATCACAACTATACGACTCTGACACTTTAGTGCAAAAGCAGCCATAGGTGATGGACAGGTGTGGCTATGTTCCAATAAAACTTTATTTACAAAGACATTTTTCACTCAGGGGCCAGAGTTTCAAAATTGGAATCTGAATATCTGGGCGCAGGCTTGTATTTGCCAGTTCCCTACAGGCTCTACCCTGCACATCCCCAATCTCGCATCCCCATCAATTCTCACTATGTTTCCAATCTGACCCCAATAATGATATTAATAATAGCAGCAAACATTTATTTAGACTTACTCAGTGCCAGGCCATTTTCTAAGCACTTTACACATATTACTGCATTTAATCACTACAGAAACCCTGTTGCCATCATCCCCAGGAAAAATGAGGCCAAGTGAACTTAAGCAATTTGCCCGAGATCAGGCAGGGGTGGCAAGAGGCAGGATTTGAACCCACGTCTGTGTTCTCGACCACTACACCCTACTGCCCAGTAGGCACCAACTGTACAGACCAGGACGGCAGATGACCAGGAAGACACCGGGCCTCCCACCTCCTCTCAGAGTCCACTACTCACCACAGGTTTGCCCCACTCGAAGGGGCCAGGCACCAGAGACTAGCAGTAGCCATGTTTGCAAATGTACAGAAATGTGCTTAGTGGGAAGTGAGACTCGGGGGGTGACTGGAATCAGGCGCTATGAGGAGTAAAAAGTGACATAAGAGCTGACAGCCTGACAGGAGGAGCAGGAAGGCCAAAGTAAAGAGGAAAAAGGGATTTAGTTATTCACTGATTGGCCAGCTACTCAGGGCCAAGCACTCTCCACAATCCCAAACATCCCAAGGCCTTGTGCTTTGATCAGCATCACCTGTGCATCACCTGGGTGCTTTCAAGAAATGCGGGATCTCAGTCCCGCCCCAGAAGGTCTAAATCAAAGCGGCTTCTAACAAGATCCCAGGTGATTCCTATGCACTATGAAGGCTGACAAGCCCCGCTCTACATGGTACTTGTTACTGCTCCCATTTCCCAGGTCAGACATCTAAGGCTCAAAGCGGTTAATTACTTCTCACACTGGTGAATTGCAGGCTAAGGCAGGAACCCCAGTTTGTGGTTCAGCAGCTATGCTTATTCCCTGGAGGGGCTCAAAGCAAGGCCTTCAGAACAGTTACTTTAGCGGCAGGTGTGTATCAAGAAGTACTAAGAACACCATGGCGGGTCCCTAAGTATGTAAAATGCTGACCCACCATCAACAGAAGCATCAGTTGTGCTCAGGATACTTTTTTTTAAAGAGACATGGAAATAAAGAATACAGTTAAGCAAGATTTCAATTACTTCTAATTTCTACAATTTTCAAAATCCCTTAGTTTTACAAAATTGCCTAATTTTTCACTCCCTGATGACTTAAGTTAACAGGATGTTGAAGGACTTTGAATCTGGCCACACTGGACAGACCTCTCTCCTTCTAGGCACATGTGTTAGCTGATGCCAATGACCAGACTGCAGCAGGGTAGATAGGGAGAACCTAGAACTGTGGGCTATCGGGCTAAGAAAGAGATTTGTACTTGGAATCAGGCTGTATACCGTCCCATTTGATGCTAAGTGTCTTGGGTAATGATGCTTCCTAAGTAGGCATCTTTGGGTTCTGGAATCAGACAGTAAGGTCCCCTCTTTCCCAGCCACCTCCCTACTATGTATTATAACATGAGGACAAGACCACAGGGTACCTCAGCCATAAACTGGGGACCAGCGCGGGGAGTTGAAGAGTTAGCCCACTCCTCCTTAGCCTGTATATTTAACAGACTGTATTTCTTGATAGGCATTTGGAAGGCAGGGAAGACATATTTTAGAAGATACCCTTCATATGACTATAAGGGACAGGAACGACTCAGGATATTAGAAGGGAACAGAGTATGATAGACATGTATGATCTGGAAAAAGAAAGCTTCCAGAAACTCCAGCAACTACTCTCTCTCTCTCTCCAGGCTGCATGGGTGGTTTCTGTCTGTCTGCCTTCCTACGTGGCCCCTGCAAAGCACCCCACATTTCTCACGGTGGTACCTCTCCTCCCTATGGTTCTGCTGCACCATCCTCTCAGCAACACCCTCTCCCTTTCCAAATCAGTCCTGCTTCCTCATCACTGGACTCCTGGAAGGCTTTTGGGTCTCATCACACCTCTGGACGCATCCTTTTGACTTCTGCACCCACGGCTCACTGCCCTTCTACTTTCCAACGTCAAGTGAAGAATCCCATTGATCTAGCTTGGCTTTCTGAGCCAGAATCACGGTAGCCAACCACCAAAGTCCTGCTGCCTTGGGTCAGAGGACAACCCGCTGGGCCAATCGGCGAAAGGTGGAGGGGTCATGGGGTGGCATTCCCCAATCACGTGCCTCGGCAGGTGGGGAGGAAGTGGCGGAGGAGTGATAGCATAGCAGCTATCTTCAGAATTTCACTGAGTCCTAGAACCTGAGGGTGAGGGAGGACCGCCCAAATCATCTGGTCCAAAGCTGTGCCAGCCCACATGCGCCCGCTGCAATCCCAAACCTCCCAGGACTGACAGTACTGCTCCCCTTCCCAAGGACGTCTGGTTGGATGGGAGGAGAGAATGGGGCAAAAGGCTGGGAAAAAAATACACCAACCTTCCTGCTAGCTAAAGTCAGTGTTGAACGTGACTGATTTCTATGCACTAGGTACTACGGGATGGGGAAGTTTTGAAGAAAGAAACTAAACTCTCATATACTGTGCTGTGTTCCAAAGTCTGAGATGATGTCCTGAATTGATGTGAAAACTTTACAGTATTTTTCATCTTTTGGGGTCTTTCGCATCAAAGAATGCTGGGTAATAATAATGTATTAAAATGGAAACAACAAACCAGATTTTTGGTATTCAAACAAATTCTAATGTCAACTCACCACTTACTCAGTCTTTGGTAATACTTGAGTGATGCACAGGATGGGGAAGGTCAGGTCACTTGTGGGGTTTTGGAGGGATTTCCAACCCTAAACCACTCGGGCCAACACGGTTAATACTTTTGGGATCCTGACTGGCATCAAGAAAATCATCCTTTTACTGGCAGTATTACTTTGTCCAAAAGAAGGTGGCCAAAAAGCCTTCAGAACCAATTTATTGTTTTATTTTTCTAGGGAAACTGAAAAAGCTGCCAGAAGCACCTAGGAAGAAGCTGCACTTGGGTCCCAAACAGAAGTGTATAATTTCAAGGTCAAGTCCACGTGGACATGCAAACTAGTTTATTTGAACAGGTACAGGAGGAAGAAGGGAGTTACAATTTTTTTTTTTTTAAGAACCCCAGTCTTCCTAAAACCAGTGCCATGATCCATTCTCTTTACAACGGAGTTGAGAACGAGAACATCCAATGTGCCCTTTTCAACCCAAGTTCACCTGAATGTCAGCTGAAAAATGCTCTGTTCACACAGGGCTGATTTTGACACAAAGGAAGCAAAGATATCAATTCATGGGAACATCTGAAATAACCACTTATAATCTCAACTGATTTTATTCTACTTGAGAGGAGAAAATGTGGAATAATATATTAGGAAATAAATCTTATTAACCAGCCCTAGTTTCTCAGGCTTGGCACTACTGATATTTTCTGCAGGATAATTCCCTGCTGTGGGGCTGGCCTGTGCACTGTTAGATGTTTAGCAGCATCCCTGACCTCTACCCAGTAGATGCCAGGGTCCCTACCCTCGATCATGACAACCAGAATTATCCCTAGACACTGCCAGATGTCCCCTGGGGGGTAAAACTGTCCCCAGTGGAGAACCACTGTACTGAGACAGGATTCTAGCTCTTTACAGCAAAGACGGTTATCTGGAAATAAATCAGCTTCCTCGGAAATAAATCAGTTTCCCTGCAAATAAGCTGATGTGTTGCCCCTTCCACATAGTTAGCATTTTAGAACTGCAAAGGGGGTGGCAATGTTTTCCCTTTTCTGAACACGGGGTCAGCAAACCAAGAACAGGGAATCCTTCACCTGCACATCATGTGTGCTCTCTCAGTGATCAGATTTCTAACTTCCTAAGTAAGGGAGACAGGGTAACAGGAGAGCACAGTTCCTGAGCATTCCAGAAAGTGATTAACTTTTATGTTTAGGAAGAGACACGTTTTCGAAGTCCTGGAGACTGTTCCATCTTGTACAAACACGTCCCCCGAAATACTGCAAAATTTGCATACTAAGGCGGACTTTCCTTATAAAACTACTTGCATGCCATGTAAACAGGTCAGGCCCCAATCCGGTTCCTCTTCTCTCATACCTTCCCCAGATGGGGCCTGAAAATAAATAACCCAGGAGGACCAAGGGGCCCTCCAGGGCCCAACAGTCCAGTGTTCTTGGAAAACCTGGCTCAGCCTGTGACCAAGAATGTTGTTTCAACCAAGATGTCCCCATGTAAACTGCCTGTGGTCAACCCAGGCAGGCATCTCCCTTTCCCACGTAGTGGAGTACTGACCACAGACAAGAGGATGCAAGGGCCACTGCCCTCCCCAGGCAAAGGGAGCTGCCTCCCTTTACAAATCATTTCACAGAGGGCAGAGGAAATGAGTCACTTGGCAAAGGGTCTCCTTGTGCAATGCTTTGCTCCAGAAAGGTATCCAGCCCCTGTGAGGCCCCGGCTTCTGGAAGCAAGCAGAGGATGGGAAAGGAGCCAGAATGCATCACTTCCAAAATGCAAAGAGTGAGGGGCACTGCTGTGCAGCCACCGTACAGATGAGCGGGTACATACAGCCTTTATTAGACGCCCAGACACCGATCAGCCCAAATCCCTGCATGTTCTTTTTTACTTCTAAGCAGACCCTGTCAAGCCGTGGGCACTTGGCTTGATTACTGCCCGGATCAAAGTTTAATTAAATTACGCAACAAGCTTCTTTTCAGAGCAAGAGGCACGCACAGACGGACTCACCTTCCAGAAGCTATCCACTTTGCCGTACACAAGGGACTGGTTCTGCCTCTTGATTTCGTTAATGTGGTGGATATCGCTGGAGTTCAGGTGCTGCTCGACCACGAACCCCAGGAAGCTGTTGTCTGGGGTGTGCGCTGGTGTGGAAAGGATGGGACAGGGCAGTTAGGATTCAATCAGCAAGAAGGAACACCAACGATTACAAATGTCATGTAAGCTGTCTCAGACATATTTAAAGGTTTTCACTTCACCCTGTTCTCTTACCTGGGAGGAGCGAGGGGTGGCCTGCTCCCACCCAGCCCCAGCTCAACCTTCACAGAGAACAATCCTCTCCAGGATGGATTAACCCAAGCCCAACCCTGCTTTTTTCAGTGGAAAGTCCATCTGTTTAAAATCCATTCAGCTGGGTTCTCCCCTCCTTCCTGTTTCCTCAGCCCAAGGCTACTATCTCCCTCGTCCAGGTTTTACCAACTAGTGGCCAGAAATCTGTAGGGAGCAGGGCTGAATCCATGGTCCTCAATAGGGTCAGTGGACCCTGCTGCTCTCATCTACTCCAGCTGTGTGTTCACCATCCAGTAGGGCACAAGGGGATTTGGGGGGCAAAACCAAGCAACATCACCCCAACCCTGCACCTCCTCCAAGAATCACTCACTAATGACAGATGTAATTCTGGGGCCGTGTACTGAACGGATGGATGGGACGGAGACAGAATAAAAGGTGAAGCTCAAGGGGAGGGGAACCCCCCCCCAAAAGCCAACCACCCTAAGGAACCGTGTCTAGTCTCCAGGGTACACGACTCTGGAAGAGAAGAGGCATTTTCCTTTGGATCGCTCCTTGTTTGAGTTCTAAACTTCTCTATTTTAACACTCGACCAAGGGAGAAAGCAAGCCCATATACCCTTCTCAAACATTTGTCTCTTGTGCCTATAATTTTAAAAAGGAATTTCACCAGAAAGCCACAATCAGAAAATGAGTGTCTCTCGAGGAAACAAAGACTCTCCTCTCCTATCCAGTCATCTGACCAGAGAAATCTGCTTTGCAGGAGATGACCAAGCCTGCAGAGGCCTCACAATATGAAATGAAGCGACTGCTCGGCTTGACTCTGACCTTAATAGAACGACTAAAAATAACTTAAGTGGAGAGAGACTGGATATTCAGTAAAGTCTGCACAGTGCTGACCGTGCCCTGTTCATTCACCGGTGGGTGGTCGACAATGGACAACCGGAGGAAGCTCGTTCCTGTGTCTTGTTTTGGTTTTCTCAGGACTCTCCCAGGTGGGAAGCAGGGACAGAAGCCCTTAAAGATGCTCTAGGGATCTGAAGGCCCGGGCCCCACTCATGCACCCGCAGGAAGATGAACCAGGAAGCCGGGTGGAGAGCCGTGAGCTGTGGACGTGAAGGAGATGCCTAAATACTCGTGATCACCATCCCGTCTCCCAGGCTGCTGCCTAATGGGGGTGACAGATGAGGAGATAATAGGGTTGTGTCTGCAGAGTCCTGTGTGGTCTGGCCAATCTGTTATTGCATTTCGGCGTTTTTGAACAAGCGCCCAGAGGCAATGGCTATGGCTGCAGTTGGCTGGAAAGTAAATCACTGAATAAGTTCTACTGCCAACAAGAGGCAATGGTTGCTTTCATTTTCTCCTTTTGGAGGAGATGGCAGGAAGGGGGTTTGAAGGGGTCTGGGGGAGGGGAAGAGAGTCTGCATGCATCTGAAATGTCGATAAGGCAGCTCAAGAAATCTCTTTTTAAAACTTATGGTTCGTCGTAGAAATTCTGAAATAGAATCAGACACTTTAAACTCTGAAATCGTGGTTTTATCTTCAGAAAATGTATGTGGTGACTAAAGCTCCATGCTTTAGATACTCATTTCTGCAGTTCAGTTATCTAGTTTCTAGGTGGGCCTGTCTTAAAAAAGGAAATAATCTAGTATCTAAAACACTTAACAGGTTGGAAAAATACATCATATACTAAGGTATGTTCAAAAATAAAATGATCATCAAGACCCAAAAAAGAAAAAAAAAACTCATATCTGTTTATATTTTTGTGTCAAAGGTTCCCCACAGCTTGAACAACGAGAGCGAGAGGCAGTAAATAATCTACTCAAAAAACTTGTGGGGTGGGACTTCCCTGGTGGTCCAGTGGCTAAGACTCTGCACTCCCAATGCAGGGGGCCTGGGTTCGATCCCTGGTGAGGGAACTAGATTCCGCATGCTGCAACTAAGACCCTGCGTGGAAGGAAGGAAGGAAGGAGGGAGGGAGGGAAGGAAGGAGGGAGGGAAGGAGGGAAGGAGGGAATGGTGAGGTTTTACCATTTTATGAGTATCATTTGGTACTAAATTGACTATTTGGACACTGTATGAGGAATAAATTACACATACAAGCTCTCCTCTAAGTTTTCATCTACACACCTTATTTCAACTCCTCTCTCTCGTCTGCAGTATTAAACTTGGAGATCGACAACCTGCAGGACCAGTTTAAGAAGCTCAGGTGCGACTTAAGTTAAAAATAGAGGTAGCATTTAGAAACGCACTGCCACGTTTCAAGAGCAGCAGGCAGACCAGCCATGTCTCTTCCCAGGCCACACAGGACCCACAGGACCCTGACTGTCTATAACGTGAGGGGATGCTCAGTTGAGACTCGTCCGGCAGGTGATTCGCAAGTACCCACAGAGCAGGTGTGTATTGCTTCCAAGGAGCCGGCCAGCAGCTGGGTGCCTTCCTGGTGTCATCCCCATCACGAGCCCTGGTCTGAACACAAGTCTTCCTAAAGTTGCTTAAAATAAACCAAAAGCCGAAAGTACAGGCTGATGGATCTGAAAGGACCTTTCTGTGGAGATCTACCCTCAGGCCAAGCTTTGTCTTTTGCTTTGCCTTCAGATGGGAACACAGACTTCAGCTGTGGGAACGGTATTCAAAGGGAAGGTATTTACATTTCAAGGTAAATCAAAGAAATCCCATCATAAATGAGACACAGGAAATCTTGTACTTTTGGAAATCACTCCAACCCAGGCGGTAAACAAATGTGATTTTTTTTTTAAATAACTGACAATCTGAGTGCCTTATAGTGACCATTTCATTATATCTTCATGACAACCTTATAACACGTTTGTACAGATGAGAAAAGAGAGAGTTACTTAAACTACCCAAGTTGACACGCCAGGAAATGGCAATGTTGGGATTCAGAGCCAGACCAGCTGTTTCCAGAGCCCAAGCTCCTTAAAACACTTTAATATACAGCTTCAGAGTCCAGATATTTTATTTTCTGGACTCTGTGAACCAGAGTGGTAAACATGCTTTGGAGGAGAATAATATTGTAAGGTAGACCAAAATACACATAAAAGACTACTTTAAAAATATATACATATATATATAGAGAATCAGCTTGAGCTACTTAAATGTATGTGGAAGCAAGCTGATTTTTTCTACGTGGTACAAACTGGAAGGGATTTCCTCAACATTAGTAATGATCTTTAAAGAATTTTAGGACATTTTTTTCTTATTAAGAAAAGCATTATTTTAAGTACTTGGAAAGCACCTATTCACAAATGATTACAAACCAAATCAGGGTGGTGAGTTTCCTGAGCTGAATCCTGCAATGACTTCTTTGAAGAATTACTGTTAGTTTAGATGGAATAGTTCATTCAGTGACAAACGTTTTAGAGCACTCTTTCTATGAACCACATTTATATGCTAGGTATTGAGGAACTACAACATAAAGATGAGTTTCTGCCTTCATGGAGCTTACCAACTACTTAGTAAGTTAGGTATACACTATATCTACCAAGCAGTTATAATGTCCTCGTTTGAAATGTAATTCACAACTTTTATTAAGTCAAACTGAACCTTCTTTCAAGAGCATAAATTCTCCTAGATCTTATTTTTCAACCAGTCAGTTCTAAACATCTCTTAAGAAGTACAAAATTCCTTCTAGCAGATGTCTGCCAGCCCTGCAGTGTTGGGGACCCCCATGCCACCTAGTCACCAAGGGCCAGCTGGGCTCCCTCTGCAGCCTCACAGCCATCCAATTCACCAAGTCCAGGGGATGTCAGCTTCTCAGAAGCCATCTCCTCCTTCTCTCCTGTTCACCTTTTCTAGTTCTGACCTCACCAAATCTTGTCAAAACTTCAATAGATAAGTTTTTCTTTAAATAGAAACGGTTTTCCTGGTTACAACAGAAACACATCCTCAGTGTATACCTTTTTTTCAGACGATAAAGACAGTAATAAGGAAAGAATGATGTCACCCATCATTTTACCACCTAGAAATAACCACTATTAGGCTCCTTTTTTCTAGACTCATGGATCCTTTTTAATCCTCAAACCAAAGTTGGGTCTTACAAAATTGGATCTTTTGTGAATTTCTTTTTTCTCTGACAGCAAGTGCTACAGGTATCTTTCTGGGGTAAGAACCATACTCATCACTACTTGTTTAAGCAGCACAATACCTCAGCGCCTAGACTGAGGATGGAATTGCCCATGGTTCCGTTCTGCCAGCATCACTTAGTGGAACCAACTGCACTTCCCACACCAGCCATGCAGTTCTGTTCCATTCGGGTGGCTTGAACTGGTGCCAGTCTTGACCCCTTACCTCCGCCACTCCCCATGCCTCCAAGGATGGGCACATGATCCACAGGACTGGACTCGACCAAGGCTCACTTGAAAGATGGGTTTACCATCCAAGTCCCGCCTATCACATTGCTCCATGATGAGCGCGCTGCTTTTGGAGTCAACATCTTGCTGCTACGGTTACTAAGCTGGCAGGGTAGAAGTCTAGAGCTGCAAATGTTATCTCCGTGCCCATGTGAGGAGAGCCTGCCTGAGAATGATGCTAATCCAGAGACATGCAAAGCCGAGATAGGGAGAGGGTAAAGAGATCCTCCAAGCCCTGAATCCAGCTCTGCCTCAAGCCGGTTTTAACAATTCCCTGTGACAACAGCCAACAAACCCTTGTGACCAAGACAGTTCGACCGAAATCCGGTCTAATACACCCTACCACTTTAGGATGTTTCCAATTCTTGGCTATCTAAATCAACGACTATCGAATATCACTGCACCCGCACAAACTCTGCAGTGGATTTCCGAGTAGTCTCCACACCTCCAGCCTTGCCCCTTCGTCCCGTTCTCACTGCCTCCTAACTCCAATCCATCCTTTGTGTTGCCTGACAAGGTATTCTTTGAAACAAATATGTGACTATGGCAGTTTCCTGCGGAAAAGCTTCACTACCCTCAGGGGGAAGCAGCACCCAAGTACACCTGTCATTCCAGGTCACCCTTCCACAGATATCTCTTCTTCACGACCTACCCGGGGTTTTTAATGCCATGTTTTTCCATCTTATCTCATGCTGGCATGTGTCTGGCATGTCTATCACTTCCTCCTGCCTTTAAGTCTCAGCTCTCATCGCCTCCTAGTTGAAGGGTTCCCTGACTCCCTAAGACTGAGGTGAGTACCCTTCTTCTGCTCTCTTAGACCACGAAGAGTTAGAGTCCTTATCACACATCACTGTCTCCACTTATGACTATATGCTCCTTGAGGACTGAGCCATGTTTTATGTGCCTCCGACTTCCAGGAGCCCAGAGCATAGTAGGAGCTGAGGAAATATTTTCTGAATGAACGACTGATTAAATCAATGATGAATGCTTCATTACTTGGTGTGACTGACTTTGTAGGCAGAGCTCTATTACTAGGCAGCAGAGGTCACGCCTGAATTACTTCCAGCATCATGTTCTTTGCACACAAGCTCCCAAACCAAAGTCCATTCTTCTCAGGATTCATCATTAGCTAAGGAAGCTCACCACTCTACCCTAGAACCTAGCTCAGGCCTAGTATAGTACAGATGTTCAATAAATATTTATTAAATAGGTAAATGAACATATCTTTTTATCTAGGTCACAACGTAGATTTGGGAAGAAGGGAAACAAATCAGTGATCTAGGCTTTTAAAATTCTAACATCACAGGTTTCTCAGTATCATCATTCATTCAACATTCGGCACATTTACTGAGCACTTACTATGAGCCAGGCAACAATTTAGGAGTTAAGGATATACCAGTGAACAAGATAAGCATGGATGAAGCTCCCCTCATGGAGCTTATATTCAGCCAGGGAGGAAGACAGTAAACAATTAAATAAAATAATTTAGTTTTGTACATAAAAAAAATAAATAAACACAATTTGGTGACCAATATTGAACTCTCGTTAATGATGTCATGCTGAAACATCTAAGGGTTAAGTGTTCTTTTATGCATAAAAGGAAAAAAAAATTGGATTGATGGATGGAGAGAAGATAGACATATAGATGGACAGGTCACAGAATAAAGCAAACTGTTAACTGTGGAGTCTAGGCTTTGGGTTTCTATTTTACATTTCTTTCCATTTTTGTATATTTCAAAAATTTCATAACAAAACAGGGAAGAATACTGGCTGCTGTCACTCATGGCACTCACAATTTTGATGCTGACTCTGGTGATGATGAAACCTACATGACAGAAAAACACTCTACTGAAAAATAGCTACATCACACAAGTAGCCATCTGATTTTAAAACGTGCACATAGTGATGCTTTACTTCAAATTTCATCAAACTTGATTTTGTTTCCCAAATGGTAGTGATGCTAGGCTCTTTGAGAGACAGGAGGCTGGGATACAGGCTAGGGAAACTATTATGTACAGTTGAGTTGAAAAGATGAGCATCTGAATTGCTGACAGAAGGCACACCAGAGTAAATTTTTCAAGTGTCAAAAAGCAATTTAGGAGGGAATGGACCCCTTAGAAGAACATTTCTCCTGGAGGCTGAGTCTCAGACTGAAGGAATTACAAGGCTGATCCTGTTACTCACTGGTCAGCACAGATGTAAAAGGCAAGAGCCCTCCCGGTCCAAGTGAAATGAAAGGCCAAAAACGCTGTTTGAATCAAAAATAGCTCCTTTGCTTGTCAGGCCCTGAAAATAAAGTCGTACATGGAAGCCATGGATCCTTAGCTGAAGCCAACATGTTTGTCACTTGCATGAAAGGGAACTGGCTTGTTTCTAAAATTCCTGTTTCGTCAGGCAAAATTTTTGGTCTACAAGCCACTATTCCCATCTGATCATGCAAATAAACATGGATGCAAACCCCAAGTCCTTGGAGAAATTCAAAGAGTCAGAATGTCAATGACAACGACCACCAGTATGATTTGAACAACTCTTGAAAACCCAACCATGTGAATCATTTCTGTGGGAAGACAAGGGAGAGTAACATGAGTTCACTGGTTTCAAGAAGCTTCTGTACTCTTTAGATTTTTTTTTAATTGAAGTATAGTTGATTTATAATGTTGTGTTAATTTCTGCTGTACAGCCAAGTGATTCAGTTTATACACATGTGCACGCACACACGCGCACGTGCGCACACACACACACACACACACTTCTTTTTTTTTTTTTTGCGGTACGCGGGCCTCTCACTGTTGTGGCCTCTCCCGTTGCGGAGCACAGGCTCCGGACGCACAGGCTCAGTGGCCATGGCTCACGGACTGAGCCGCTCCGCAGCATGTGGGATCCTCCCAGACCGAGGCACGAACCCGTGTCCCCTGCATCGGCAGGTGGACTCCCAACCACTGCGCCACCAGGGAAGCCCCCCATTTTTTTTTAATATTCTTTTCCATTATGGTTTATCACAGGATATTGAATATAGTTCCCTGTGCTACAGTGTAATCTTAGATTTGTACATTCCTTACCCTTCCCTACATTGTTGCATGGACTAAAAATAGAACAGGCATTATCGTTCAATTTAATTTAATTCAATCGATAAGTATTTTCTGAATGCCTACTATGTGCCAGATATTCTGCAAGGTATTGGAGTCTCAGCAATGAACAACACAGACAAAACTCCTACTAATACTATCCTCAGATTCCAGCAGAGAAAAAAAGAAAATAAACAAAAGTCCGTGAAGCATAAATGCTAAGTGATAATACAGTTATAGAGGAAAAGAAAGCAGGGAAGCGGTATAAGAAGTTGGGGGAGAAAGGAGTTGCATTTAAAAAAGGTAGGGGTGTCAGGGTTAGTCTCACTGAAGTGACATTTGAGTTAAAGACCTGAAGGAGGGGATATGGAAGTCTAAGGGAACAATGTCCTGGAGGATGGAACAACCAATGCAAAGGTCCTCGGGTAGGAGTGTGCCTGGCCCATCCAAACAACAGTAAGGAGGCTAGAGAGTAGTGAGCAACAGGACACGTAGTAAGAGATGAGGCCGGGGTGGCGGGTAGCGGGGCCAGACCACTCCAGGCCTTGAGGCAACTGGGGTGACTCATCTTCCCCTACAGTGAGAGGCTACGTCATTGTGGGCACGGGAGTGTCATGATGTTACTTACATTTTCATTAACTCCATTCTGTGGTTGGGTCTACTTTGTTCTTTATTCTTTTTTTTTTGGTGGTACGCGGGCCTCTCACTGCTGTGGCCTCTCCCGTTGTGGAGCACAGGCTCCGGACGCGCAGGCTCAGCGGCCATGGCTCACGGGCCCAGCTGCTCTGCGGCATGTGGGATCTTCCCGGACCGGGGCACGAACCCGTGTCCCCTGCATCGGCAGGCAGACTCTCAACCACTGTGCCACCAGGGAAGCCCCTGTTCTTTCTTCTTAATTCAACCAATATCTATCACCAGTGATGTTACAACTTCAGGGACTGAGGACTCAGCAGTGATGATGCTCATGGAGACTGCAAAGTGGCATCTGGGCAGGCACACAGGTGTGGGGTGGGGGAGGGGAAAGGAGCAGAAGCCCGAGGCTCAGGGAGGGAAGGCTTTCTGGAGGACAGGACACCTCCCTGGAGGGTGAGCAGGGGGGACGGGGGGAGCGAGGGACACGGTTTCCAGACAAAGGAACAGCACATGCAACGGCCTGGCTGTCAGAGAGAACTTGGCACCCTGGGAGACCTAAAAGCCTACACAGGAGAAAGCACCCCATCAGAGGCCAGATGGTATAACAAATGCAAAGGGGTTGGAGGTGAAACAGGGAGGCTCTAATGCCTCCAGAATCCCCAATCTGTTCCTCACTCATCTCTATCACAGCTCCCAAATTTCTACATGTATCGAGAAACGCTGAGCATCTCCCAGCCCGGATTATAATTCCACGATATGAGCCACCCAGAAGGCAAATTCTTAAAAGGACTAAAAAAATCACTGAAGTAAAAATAAACCAGTACAAACAGACTTTGCTTCGAAAATAGGACATGTTCTATTACAGTGATATGAACGGTGAGGTTGTTAAACAGACTAATAAGCGCTACGGAAACTTTTCAACGACAGGAGGTAAATGTAAGTCTGAGATGGAGCTTGCCTGAAACTACGAATGGGGAAGCTGGTAATCTCTGCTATTGCTACTTTCAGCCACAGTCTTCAGGGCAAGAGAGGAAAAAACTCAATTAGATGAAGATGTTTTCCCACGACTGATGAAGTTGTGAAAGAGCGTGTCAGGCAGATAATTAGAACTATTCAAATACGGGATAATTCAAGGTGCAAGACACCAACTTCAGGGGTTTATTTTCTCTTGTAAAATGGTACAGGCAGATGTCTTCTCTATTTGATTTTTCTGTGTTGGCAGGTTCCTTTCATTCCTTTACTGGGGTATGATGCACCTTGTTTGGGACTGAGAAAAATAAGAGAATACCTTATTTTTTCTAAACTCTTTCAGGAGTTTAGAAAAAGCAGTACGCACAGCCGATAAAAGGCTGTTGATGGAAATAATGCCTAAATATAGGGTCAAGTTCCTGGCAAGCCCAGAAAAAGCAACAATTAATTCTCAACAAGAACTAACAAAAGTACCCCAAATAAATACAAAGTCCACTTGACAGACTATATAAAACAGCCTTGGAAACAATGGTTTTAAAAGTTGAACCTTGAAAATATTTTTTGATATAGTAAATGGAAAAAAAGCAGATATAAAATTTTAGTATGTGTGTTATAACTATGCAAAAATATATACCCCTGAAAAAGATAATAATGCTTACATTAAGATATGGGGGACTTTTTCCTTGGGGAGGCTTTCCTTGTTTTTATAATAGGGTTATTATTATTTTTTTTAATTTGATTGGAAAGGAAGTCATTTAAATAGAGACTTCAAGAGAAAAATAAAATTTTGCTGTAAGGGTGATATGAAGGCGGCAA
Organism: Neophocaena asiaeorientalis asiaeorientalis; assembly: GCF_003031525.2. Taxonomy (NCBI): domain Eukaryota; kingdom Metazoa; phylum Chordata; class Mammalia; order Artiodactyla; family Phocoenidae; genus Neophocaena; species Neophocaena asiaeorientalis. The sequence goes on from NW_020175078.1 coordinate 5,209,182, forward strand.
AGGTGGTGAGGAATCACGGTGGCACCTTCAGAGACCAGCAGACTGTCTAGTGAGGTTGGGGAGGCCAGGGGAGGGCCGTGGTAGGGGAGAGAAGGCAGGGGGCCCGAGAGCTATGCTATGGACTTTGGAACTGACCCCACAGGCAAAGGGAAGGCACTGTGGTTTCTGAGGAGGAATAGCTTGGTCCATGCTGAGCTTTTCAGAGCTGGCTCTGGGGCAGGAGATGGGTCTCAGTGCCCAGCTCAGAAGTGACACTAGAGTACTGACAAAAGGGAAAAGGAACAAGAAGCCTGCCCTGACGGAGGAAGAACTGCACTTCTCAGCTCAGCTTCCCGGAAAAAAAGCGATCTTTGATTGCTCAAAGAGCTAGTTAAATGTCCTTACTGTTGTCTGACCACTCGGTTGGTCCCTATAGAAGCTGCTTGGCAAGGTGCTGGGAACAGCCTATGCTGACACACAAAAATGCCCAAATGCAAACAGAATACACAGAGAGGCTAGTTCTAGTGAAATTCTGAGATTTGGGGCAAAACAGTGAAGAAAAAAAAAAGCCAGGCTTTTCAGCTTGTAGAAATTCTACCAACTTAGTGAGGAAATGAGTTAGAGGAGAAATACAAGCAGCCTTAAAGTGAGAGGTGCTCTCTGAATATTCAAGAGCATCGACCTGGTCAGGAGCATCCGTCTCACTTCCCTACCCCTAAACATGCTTCAGGAACAGTGTGGGTGCGTTCTTCTCTTTCCTTATCCTCCTGCTGGGCCCTTTCTAGACAGCCTTCTCTACCCTCTCCCTGTACTGCACACCTGCCAGAACACTGGTAATCCCATAATAAGACAGCCAGACTTGACGACGACCTGATTCTACAAGTACGACACTACTTCTGTGGTCTCCAAACTTTCCCTTGTGCATCCCATCCAGAGAAAACAATCCAGGTACACCCACAGTGTATGTGCCCATTATACATCAATTATGTAATGATTACTATCAGCCCATCTATTAAGCACTAGTAAATCTGTTTCATTTTTTTTAAATTGACAAGACATAGGTACACTTTTGACACTTTCATCTTCTACTCAAAGGAATGGTCTTCCCCTTCAGGCTGTGAGAATAGTCACACTTACTGGAAGGAAGATTCTGTGGCAACGACCGAGTTAGACTGGACCCGGACTTAGCCACGAGGAAATTTTCCATCACCCTGTTACTTGATGGATTTTGCCACCATTGATGGTCCCCACCTTGCTCTGCTGTCTCATTAGGAGTTGTAAAATGCTGATTTTCTAATTTTTCATTCCTTTTGCATTTATTAGCTGTGATTTCCCCATAATTAACAACGTTCTCTCATCAGCTATTCGATTATCTTCAAATACAATTTGTCCGAGAAAGGCATGATCAAAGCTGGATTCTTTCCATCTATTTTTCAGAGTAATGAAGTCAGTGTCTTAGCAACTCGCAAAGGTGATCGATTGATTTTCTGGGTTTTTCTTGCTTGGACTATCATTCTGGATTCATGGATTATTTTCCATTGGTTTGATTCAAATCCACTGCAGTCATTATTTTTTTTGATGCTCAAACTACCCCAGCTTTGGCTCCTGTGTCCCTCTGACTCCACCCCAGGGGTCCTTCTTAGCTTCCTTGCTTCCACGTGAAAGATGTCCCATCTTTAACAGTTCCTGCCCTAGACCTGGAATCACCTATTTATCTTAGAAAGAGGATCCTTTAGTGGGAAAGGTACTTAGGAAATCCCAATCTGAGTGTTAAGGATACTCACTGCCACTGGATTGTCTTTACTTTTGATCCTTTTCAAAGTACAGAGTTAGGAAACATTTCCTTTTCAGAGAGAAAATATAAGTTCATAGTGATATTTCCTATTCAAGCTGAGTATTATACAATCTTTACTTAAATTCTTTATACACTCCCCTCTTCCTATATACTGCAAACTGTAGTTCCTACAGTATAACTGTAATTGTTTCCAATAACAATGTAAGTATTCCCCACTACAACTGTATGGTCCAAAGACTGTGCTTAAAATCACTTGAAATAATTATTTTATCTGTGTGAGAGATTAGTACCAACCTGATACAGATTTCTTGTTTCATTTTTTGATCTCTTTTCAATCTTTAGTGATTTCTTTTTAAATTATGTAAAACATTTCTATGGTTCCAAAGTCAAAATAAAGTACGTTAAGAGACATCTAGCACAGAGAACTATATTCAATATCCTGTAATAAACCATATGAGAAAGAATATAAAAAAGAATGTATCTGTAGGTATAACTGAATCACTCTGCTGTACAGCAGGAATTAACAGAACATTGTAAATCAACTATACTTCAATTTAAAAAAAGAGACATTTATTTCCTATCCCTGTCCCTGCAAACCCTCCTCCAGTGGTAATCATTTTTATTAGCTTGTTATTCTTCCATTGTTTCTTTTGAAAACACAAGCACATTCATACATGTACACACACTTCCCTCCCATCATACCCTTCTTATATAGAAGGGAGTGACTCCACATACCTTCCTGCACTTTGGTTTTTACCGCTTAATATATCCTAGACATCTCCCTCCAGAGACTGGAGTCTTCCCTCGGCCCTTTTGCACAGTTACACATGACTTCACTCTATCAATAGACCATATTATTCACTCAGTCCTCTATTAGGAACCTCTGGGTTATTGCCAGTCTTCTCCTAGTACAAATAGTGCCACAATAAATGGCCTTGTACACACTGTACACATACCATGTCTGACCTTTGCTCACTTATCTTTGGGATGGATTCCTAGATATGACCTTGTCAAAGGAAGGATGCCTAGGAAGCTATGCTAGACAGTGACAAATCCCCTTGCACAGGGAAGTGCCAGCCAGGCTGCATTCCCACTGCCTTCCCTAAGTCTCACCATAGGAAGAGCTGCGTCAGCAAACTTTCAGACTTTGGCCAATCTGATATGCGGGACATGGGATCTTGGTGCAGTTTTAAAATGCATTTCTCTTATCATGAGTGAGGTTAACATGTTTTCATATATTGGGGGCAATACATTTCTTTTTTCTCCAAACTGCTTTTGCCCATTTCCTACTGGATTGTGGAATGTTTTCTTCTCAATTTTTTAGAAGCTCTTTATACATTAGCGATATTAATCCTCTTTAACACAATTTGCTATGGTGTTATTTTTTTGTGTTGTTGATTTTGCCATACAGGTTTCTTTTTTTTTTTTTAGGCAGACAAA
>NW_020175078.1:5212460-5251146 GCF_003031525.2 Neophocaena asiaeorientalis asiaeorientalis
AGAAACTATCCCTTTCCCAGGTTAACAAGAATTAATCTATTTTTCCATCTTTAGTTATATTGTAAGCAGTGAATTGATTTCAATTCAATCAATCAACACTGATGAAATCCTCCATTCATGGAGAATAAAAATAAGTTCTTTTGGACTCTGAATTCCAACATTCTAAAAGAGAACTTCTTTCTGGAAAAGCCTTCTATTTCTACGCCCCAGATATAGGGAAATACCATCCCACGGAGGGCATAGATATACCGTGTCATTTAAGTAGTGTTGGTCATTTTGGACACAACTAACATTTTATGTATGTGAAGTAACACACAAGCCACTTCTTAGGTTATTTTGTGTCACCTCATCGCAGCCCCTCAAAGTTACACAGCAGTGTCGACCCAAAGGTAACTCTAGCCATGTCTCACCATGCTGCCAGCCACCTGTCACCCACCATGCCCTATATTAGTTTGTCCCCTGAACTGTGCCCCCGTGACAGGCTATGATAGGATGACAGAGCTCCAGGAGCGGCAATAATAATGTCTACGATGCATACAGAACGCTCTCAAACACAGCTCTGAGCTAAAATGAACATTTAAACATGAGTCGATTTTTAAAATCACTTCCCCATCTGCCACAGACCTTCTTAATTCATCCTTCCTTCTCATACTTCACACCCAAGGATTAGTCCAATGTGTTCGCTGCTGCACTTAGTGAATCCGACAAAAGGTCACCTTCAGGTGGCTGCACGTGAGGGGGAAGGGTCAGTACATGGGGAAAAGGCACGGCAGAGGGCCTTGGGTTTTAAAGAAGGAAACAGATTCGCAGCTCAGATCCTAATTCTAGGATGGAAATCTCTGGATTAAAATTATTCCGATAATTTAGGAAAATGGAAATCTGCACTCTGAGTGTCCAAATGGACGTTGCTTAACTCGGGGGACCTTTCATTTCCAGAACAGGAATTCACCTCAACAAGGGGAATCACCAAGGTCTATGGACTTAAATGATAAATTCATTTTTGGCATGAATACTACAGGATTTGGTATTTGGCTTCACAGTCCTCAGCTAATTATAAAGAAATGAAGCTACGGGCAGGTAGACTGATGGCAACAACAAGAAATGGTGAATGTGGGAAAGGAACACAGAAAATTGTTGGAAGGCTACAGTTGGGGCCAGCGGGTTCATCTACTTTTAGCCTGTCCACTACATCACTTTACAAAATTATCACTGCTCGTGGCAACGTGGACACCACGTGAGCAAGAGAGGGTGAGATTTCATCCTAGGCCCAAAGTTTAAGAAGCCAGTAAGGTATGAAACAGTTTTAAATCGTTCCATTTTGAAAAGACTGACTTTTTTTTCTTTACCAAGGTTGATGCTTAAATAATGAACATTTAATTACTTGGAAAATGTATGCACATGGAAGACCTCATCCCTCTTGAATCATCAAGTGGACCCTAAACAGTGTCTGTGTCGCATGAAGCATGTTTACTGCCCGCCGAAGTCCATCCAAAGTCCTTTCCCAGATGGTTTCCAGTGACACCTCATATGGAATATTTTTCTCCAGAACATTTCTAAGGTTTTTTACAAAATGTTCACATAGCCTTTCAATTCCGGTTTTAAAAAAAATCCAGTTATTCCCAAGAAAAAAGGTTCCACAGCACCCATTTCTACAGCTAAGGGCTCCGGGAATCACAGCTGAAAACACATGGTGGCCTCATTTCTTTTCCCATTTGTCTTCAGCGGCATTCTGGAAAGTAGAGGTAAGACACAACTACTCACGGAACATGGTGTAAAACTGCTGCGGGTTCAGGTTCCACTTGCCCCAGGGGGTCTTGTGGCCTTTCAACTGGGCATAGTTGGCATGGTTGAACTCTGGTTCGGTGCCGAATGAGTCCAGGACACGCAGCATGCACCTGAAAGATAAAAGACGCCATGGGTAAAACTACAACCTTGACCCCAAAGTCAAAGAAACAAAAGCTCTACTCCCTCAGGGACCAACAAAGATGGACAAATCCTTTAAACTGAATGCCACTGGGCAGGAATTGAGAGGTTTTATACTAGCATGTCTACCAAACATCCCCACACGTGGCTTCTGAGCCAGAGCCATCACAAAGCTCATATAATCTGCTCTAGAGGAGTTGACTAATCACAGAAGATGCTCCAATACCAGCGAAATAGAAAGCTCCCAACAGCTGGAACTGCAGACCGCCATGGTCACTGCTGTACCCCTAGCCTGGGCTGACCATACAGTGGTGCCTAATGGACAACTGTGGAAGAAATAAAGAACTACCATGTTTAGAGGTTACTATGTCCCCCCAAATTCATATGCTGAAATCCTAAGGAGGTGGTATTAGTAAATGGGCCTTTGGGAGGTGATACGGTCATGAGGGTGGAGCCCTCATAAATGGGAATAGTGTTTTTATAAAAGAAATTCCACAGAACTCCCTAGCGCCTTCCACCGCATGAAGACACAATGAGAAGTCTGCGACCTCACCTGACCATGCTGCCACCCTGATCTCAGACTTTCAGCCTCCCGAAATGTAAGCAACACGTATCTGCTATTTATAAGCCCCCCAGGCTGTGACGATCTGGTACAGCAGCCTGGGCAGACTGAGACGGAGGTCTTATTCTGCTTAGAGCACATGGCATGTCCTGTCTCCTTCAACAACTATTCAAGATTTTCATCAACTAACTACAGTACCTGATTTTAGGTAAAGCTTAGAATCTCACTCAATAGGCAGTGGTGATTTTTATGTATTTGATAGTAAGAGGGCATTATTGTTTTCTCCCAGAGCTCAAAAAGAAGTGAAACTGACAATGTTTTGTTTGGCTATTCGACAAAAGCCTTAGCACAGCATCAATCAAACCTGGTCTATCGCCTGTTTTTGTATGGCCTTCTAGTTAAGAATGTTCTTTACATTTTTAAATGGTTAGAAAAGAAAAGGGAGAATATTTTGTGATGGGAAAATTATACGGAATTCAACTTTCAGTGTTCAAAAATAAAGTTTTATTTGAACTAGCCAAACCTATTTGTTTCTGTACGTCTATGACTGATTTCACACAGTAGCAGGAGACGTGGTAGCTGCAACAGAGACCACATGGTCAAGCAAGGCCTAAAATATTTACTCTCTGGCTCTTTACAGAAAAAGCCTCCTGACCACTGTTTTGGAGTGCATAAAGAATGACCAATCGGAAGAAAGGAATCAATACTAAAACAGAATTTATTGATTTTGGTTACATTTATTTCATCACTGATTCTCAAAACACTGATGTAAATTTAACTCATGACTGGCCAATGAAAAAGCACTATTTTCTGTTGTTATGTATCAGTAATAATTCTGAATGGCTCTTACTGGACCAATAAGCATAAAAGTAAATGAAGATAGAGCCCACATTTTAGAATCAGATGACGGCAATGACTTTTAAGCATCTGATTCACTTTCTTTCTTCCTTTCCCCACTAGGAGGAAGTCCATCTTCCAATTATTTTTACATTAATGCATATTGCAGAAAAAAAGAATGCAAACGCCAGATAGGATTTTCCAGGAAGAGCAACAGTAAACTGTCATTTTAGTGTGATGATTTTCACATCAGAGCTCAGCACTATTTGTCTAGACAAGGAAGAAAAGAAAGAGGGGAGGCAAGGTGGAAGGAGCGCGGGCCAGGACCACAAAGTTAAATACAAACCGACCCCAGAAACAGTGTCCTTCTTCTGGATTCCCATGTGGCTCTCAAGGAACATTCGATCCTCACAGTGACTAGATATATATGTATAAATAACTGAATCGCTTTGCTGTACACCTGAAACTAACACAACACTGCAAAACAACTATACTTCAATAAAAAAAAAAAAAGAAAGAAAACAGCTGGGATGGTGGTGGCAATGTTGCCAAGGTCACTATGGGAGAGGGGCGGAGGGGCTGGAGGGACTCACACTGACAACTGGGGCTGGGGAAGGTTCGGCTCCCTCAAGAGGGACAGAGCTGGGATTCAAAGGTGAGAGCGCCCTGAGCAGGCACAGCAGGGAGAAACAGGCCACCCTCATCAGAGAAACCTTTGCCTTGAAGGCTCTGGCTACCTCCACTTGTTTGTAATTGACTGACCGTCTCTAGCTTGTGACTCTGTATTTAACTTGGAGTTTTAGTGGTGTTATTTTAAATGTGGATAACTAAAACAAACCATGATGAGTAAAGATGCCTGGCAGGAGCCTAACTCCTGAAATCTTGGACTTTTATTACATGGGGCCTATATGTATGCTATGTGAGGCTGGCTTCTACTCAACGGAAGGCTACAGAATGAATGATGGGATGCGTGAGATACTTATAACTCTACATGCTTTATACTTGAAGCTTTGGTTTGGGAGTTGTCTGATTTTTTTAGCTTATCTGGGTTTGTCTTATAAACCCAAGGCAGGAGACTGATCTCTGTCTAGGACAGAGGAGGCTGAACAATTATAGTCTTCCCTCTTCAATCACTTTCTACACCTGTGTGTTTTGGAATTGGGTGTGTGCCGGTAGTATTGATGCTGTTCCTCTAATGTCTTCTGTGTGTCTGGAGCATCAAGAACAGACTGATGACTTAAAAAGATATTTGCCTCGCTGCCCGAGGCAGCTGGCCTCCTAACAGGGCTGGCTGCAGCAATGGCAAAGGATTTCTGGAACATTCTCTCTGCACTAAGCCACACTATTACGAGATGGACGCTCACAACCTCCTTGCCAGGACCTACTTCCTAATTTGGAGTTTGATGTAAAACATGGTATGTCTTGGACTATTTGCATCTCACTTTCCTGTGTGTTATCCATGCTCAGCAAAGGCCTCACATGAAGCAAAACGGATATGAGTTTTGCAGTACCTAGCAGAATACTAGTCGCATTTAGGTATTTAATAAATGTTTCATCGAATGTCCTGGGTCCCTATATAAGTTGGACAGAATTTATAAATATTTTCCCAAGATCAACAGGAATCATAGATTTGCTCCTAAATAAAAAAACCCAATGATACCTTTACATTTAATAGAATTCTTATCATCTTCCATCACCCAAGATGAATACAGAGAGCGCCGACAATTTCTAATCTTTAAAAGGGAAAGAAATGGGCAAGAAACTTTCTAGAGGACCTGCTTGGCCTCTGGAGGAGATCTTAGGCTGCATGAGACCACAAAGACGGCAGCACTGAAGTCCTAACAGACCTCCTGCCAGCTAATATCACTAACACAGATGATTTATTAAAGAAAGGAGGGATAAAACACTCTTCCATAAAATCCCCTCAGAGAAAATATGCCTTTTCATCCAACAAGAACCAAATACCAATCAATGGTGACCATTTTAATAATAAAATCATCCGTTTTAATTGACCTAAACGCTACCACTGAGAACATATTTCCACCCAAACAGCCGTTCTTAATCATGAGAATATGTAAGTCTAGGGACGCTCAGTTCCTTTTGCAGATTTATCAGATGCCTGTCAGTCACAAAACGCCAGAGAAAAACAGCTTTCTTTTTTTCAATGCTGTAGCTAAAAAGAGAAAAAAAGTTTATTTACAAGGCCTATTAGCAACAAGAAATATGGCTACTCCCATAGAGCAGAGAACATTTATGGTGGCCCGTGATTCATGAAGATTTCAAAAAAGCAACAAACCAAAAAACAGGACAAACCTGATGCAGAAGGTATGGTGCTATCCTGGACCAAACCCAGATTTTTAGCTTGCTTTTTCATGAAACTGCAGGCACACCTCATTTTATTGTGCTTCACGCTTTTGCGCTTCGCAGATACTACACTTTTTACGAATTAAAGGTTTGTGGCAACCCTGCATCATCAGAGGTTGGTTAGCATTTTTTAGCAACAAAGTATGTAAACCTTTTTTTCCCTTTCCAGTTTTATACTGAAATATAATTGACACACAGCACAGAATATGTTTCAGGTGTACAGCATAATGATTTGATTTATATACAACATGGAATGACTACCACAAGTTTAGTAAACAACCATCATCGTAGAGATACAAAATAAAATTAGTTTTCCTTGTGATAAGAGCTCTTGGGTTGTACTTACTTATCTTAGAGCTGCAAGTTTATACCTTTTGACTCCCCCTCCCCCAACTCCCCCTCCCCCCGCCCCCTTCCTCTGGTAACCACAAATCTGATCTCTTTTTCCATGAGTTTGTCTTTGTTTTCGAAGTATAACTGACCTATAGCACTATGCCAGTTCCTGGTGTGTAGTATAGTGATTCCGTATTTCTGTACATTACAAAACGATCACCATGATAAGCCCAGTTACCACCTGTCACCACACAAAGATATTACAATATTATTGATTATATTCTCTGTGCAGTTCATACCTGTGAAAGGATTTTTTAAATTAAGGTATGTACTTTGGGATACATGTCCTTTATACAATGGAATATTACTCAGCCATAAAAAGGAACAAAACTGGGTCATTTGTAGAGATGTGGATGGACCTAGAGTCTGTCATAGAGAGTGAAGTAAGCCAGAAAGAGAAAAACAAATATCATATATTAATGCATATATGTGGAATCTAGAAAAATGGTATAGATGAACCTATTTGTAGGGCAGGAATAGAGATGTAGACGTAGAGAACGGACCTGTGGACACATGGGGGAAGGGGAGGGTGGGACGAACTGGGAGATTAGGTTTGACATAAATACACTACCATGTGTAAAACAGATAGCACACAAAATTGTAAAGCAATTATGTTCGAATAAATAAATAAATGTATGTATTTTTTTAATACATAATGCTGTTGCATACAATAGACTACAGTATAGTATAAACATAACTTTTATGTGCACTGGGAAACCAAACATATTGTGTGACTCACTTTACTGTGATACTCGCTTTATTGTAGTGGCCAGGAGTCAAACCCTCAGTATCTTTGAGGTCTGCCTGTGTATCCAAAAGGCAATGAAAAGTGGGTAGTCTCCTCTCAATGAATCCCTTTACTCTGCCCAAGACCATTTCACTGCCCAGTGAGAAAATCACTGCCACTGCAAAGAAATTCCACAACAATGGGTGTTCCCCCCCACTCTGTTTTTGAGAAGATTCTTAATATTTTGAATTTTCATTGTTTTCTTTTCTATTATGGTTTATTATAGGATGTTGAATATACTTTCCTGTGCTATAAAACAGGACCTGTGGTTTATCCATTCTATATATAATAGTTTGCATCTGCTCATCCCAAATTCCCAGTCCATCCCTCCCCCACCCTCACCCCACAACCCCCAGCAACCACAAGTGTGTTCTCTATGTCTGTAAGTCTGTTTTGTAGATAAGTTCATTTGTATCATATTTTAATTTATTTACTTATTTTAAAAAATTAACTTGTTTTTGGCTGCATTGGATCTTCATTGCTGTGCGCGGGCTTTCTCTAGTTGTGGCGAGCGGGGGCTACTCTTCGTTGTGGTGTGCAGGCTTCTCGTTGTGGCTTCTCTTGTTGCGGAGCATGGGCTCTAGGCACGCGGGCTTCAGTAGTTGTGGCGTGCCGGCTCAGTAGTTGTGGCTTGCAGGCTCTACAGCGCAGGCTCAGTAGTTGTGGCACACAGGCTTCGTTGCTCTGTGGCATGTGGGATCTTCCTGGACCACGGCTCAAACCCGTGTCCCCTGCATTGGCAGGTGCATTCCTAACCACTGTGCCACCAGGGAAGCCCCCGTGTCATATTTTAGATTCCACATATAAGTGATATCATATTGTATTTGTCTTTCTCTTTCTCACTTACTTTGCTTAGATTTGATGATAATCTCTAAATCCATCCATATAGCTGCAAAATGCATTACCATTAAGTGCCCAACATACAAACCTTCAAGTTGCAAACTTTCAGAGATGAGAACATATTATAAACCTATTACAGTACAGTACTATATAGCCGATTGAGTTAGTTGGGTACCTAGGCTAACTTTGTTGGACTTATGAACAAATCGGACTTATGAATGCACTCTTGGAATGGAACTCGTTGGTATGTAGTGGACTTACTGTATTTCATTCTTCTTCATGGCTGAGTGATATTCCATTTAAATATATACCACTTCTTCTTTATCCATTCATACGTCGATGGACGTTTAGGTTGTTTCCATGTCTTGGCTATTGTAAATAGTGCTGCTATGAATATAGGGGTGCAGGTATCTTTTCGAATTTGAGTTTTGTCCAGATACATGCTCAGGAGTGGGGTTGTCGGATCGTGTGGCAGCTCTAGTTTTAGTTTTCTGAGGAATCTCCATACTGTTCTCCATAGTGGCTGCACTAAATTACATCCCCACCCTCAGTGTAAGAGGGTTCCCTTTTCTCCACACCCTCTCCAGCATTTGTTATTTATAGACTTTTTAACGATGGCCATTCTGACTGGTGTGAGGTGGTACCTCACTGTTGTTTTCATTTGCATTTCTCTAATAATTAGTGATGTTGAGCATCCTTTCAGGTGCCTACTGGCCATCTGTATGTCATCTTTGGAGAAATGTCTATTCAGGTCTTTTGCCCACTTTTTGTTTGGGTTACTAGATTAATCCCTTATTGAACACACCATTTGCAAGTATTTTCTCCCAGTCGGTAGGTTGTCTTTTCATTTTGTTCATGGTTTCCTTTGCTGTGCAAAAGCTTATAAGTTAAATTAGGTCCCATTTGTTTATTTTTGCTTTTATTTCTATTGCCTTGGGAGACTGACCTAAGAAAACATTGCTACGATTTATGTCAGAGAATGTTTTGCCTATGTTCTCTTCCAGGAGTTTAATGGTATCATGCCTTATATTTAAGCCTTTAAGCCACTTTCAATTTATTTTCGTGTATGGTGTGAGGGTGTGTTCTAGCCTCACTGATTTACATGCAGCTGTCCAACTTTTCCAACACCACTTGCTGAAGAGACTGTCTTTTCCCCACTGTAGATTCTTGCCTCCTTTGTTGAAGATTAATTAACCGTAGGTGTGCAGGTTTATTTCTGGGCTCTCTGTTCTGTTCCACTGATCCATATGTCTGTTTTTGTGCCAATACCATGCTGATTTGATTACTGTAGCCTTCTAGTATTGTCTGAAGTCTGGGAGGGTTATGCCTCCTGCTTTGTTCTCTTTCCTTAGGATTGCTTTGACAATTCTGGGTATTTTATGTCTCCATATAAATTCTAGGATTGTTTGTTCTAGTTATGTGAAAACTGTCATCGGTTATTTCATACGGATCAAATTAAATCTGTAGATTGCTTTGGGTATTATGGTCATTTTAACAATATTATGAATTTTCATTTCTTTCAATTCTAGAGGACTTCCAATCTGGAATAACCTTGGACATTAAAGTTAATAGTACTAAACTATAAACTAACCTGAAATGGAGAAACCTAGGTCAGGCCACTAAAGATGCATTTATTGGTTAAGTTAAAGAACACATCAAAACATCTCTTTACAGAATAACAATAAAAAAGAAACATATGAAGGGACTTCCAAGTTGTACTAACTGAAAGATTTCCGAGTGCTCTCTTAGGAAGGTGATTCAAAATAAAACGTAGGTCAATACATACTACCAGTTGGTATAGCTGGTACTAATTTCATGATTTTTACCCAAATTCATGACCATTGACACTATTAAATAATTATGGGGCTTCCCTGGTGGTGCAGTGATTGAGAGTCCGCCTGCCGATGCAGGGGACACGGGTTCGTGCCCCGGTCCGGGAAGATCCCATATGCCGCGGAGCGGCTGGGCCCGTGAGCCATGGCCACTGAGCCTGTGCGTCCAGAGCCTGTGCTCCGCAACGAGAGAGGCCACAACAGTGAGAGGCCCGCGTACCGCAAAACAAAACAAAAATAATTATGATGTTTAGTTAAATGTATTCACCTTTTAAAATTTATTGGAAACTTTTATAGACCACAAATAAAAGACAGTATCAACTGTAATAAATGGAAGACACAAAAAAGCACATTACTATTCTTCCCTTTTGTGATTATTTTTTTAGACTATACTCCGTTAAAAGTTACTACAAAATAATTCCCTGTGCTTATCTATTTTATACATAGTCATTTGTATCTCAATACAATACCCCTATCTTGCCCCACGCCCCTTTCCTCTCCCCACTGGTAACCACTAGTTTGTTTTCTGTATCTGTGAGTCTGTTTCTCTTTTGCTGAATATGTTCATTTTATTTTTTAGATTTGGCATATAACCGATATCATACCACATGTGTCTTTCTCTGTCTGACTTACTTCACTAAGCATAATATTCTCTAGGTCCACTGATATTGCTGCAAATGGAAGAATTTCATTCTTTCTTTTTTATCACTGAGTAGTATTCCACTGTATATATATGCCACTTCTTCTTTATCAATTTGTCTACTGAAAGACCCTTAGGTTGTTTCCATACCTTGGCTATTGAAAATAGTGCTGATATGAACACTGGGGTGCACATATCTTTCTGAATTAGTGTTTTCAACTTTTTTGGATATACACCACAGCAGTGGAATTGCTGCATCATATGGTAGCTCTTTTTTAGGTTTTTGAGGAACCTTCGTACTGTTTTCATAGTAGCTACACCCATTTACTTTCCCACCATGCTGCTTGGGTTACTAAAGCTTTGTAGTATAGACCAGCAGTCCCCAACCTTTTTGACACCAGGGACCGGTTTCGTGGAAGACAATTTTTCCACGGATCAGGGATGGGGATGGTTCAGGCTGTAATGCAAGTGACGGGAGTGGCAGATGAAGCTTCACTCACTCACCTGCCTGCCGCTCACCTCCTGCTGTGTGTGGCCTGGCTCCTAGCAGGTTGCAGACCAGGACTGGTCCGCAGCCTGGGGGTCGGGGACCCGTGGTATAGACTGAATGAAGTCAGGAAGCGAAATACCTCCAGCTTTGTTCTTTTTCCTTGGACTGCTTGGCAATTCAGGTTCTTTTGTGGTTACACATAAATTTTACGAATATTTGTTCTAGTTCTGTGAAAAATGTTACGGGTATTTTGACAGGGATCACATTAAATCTGTAGATTGCTTTGAGTGGCATGGCCATGTTAAAAATATTAATTCTTCTAATCCAAGAGTGCAGGGTATCTTTCCATTTCTTTGTATCATCTTCATTTTCCTTCATCAATGTTTTACAGTTTTCAGAGTATAGGTTTTTCACCTCCTTGGTTAAGTTTATTCCTAGGAATTTTATACTTTTTGAAGCGATTTTAAACAGGATTGTTTTTTTTACTTTCTCTTTCTGATAGTTCATTATTAATGTATAGAAAAGCAACAGATTTCTGTATATTGATATTATATCCTAAAACTTCTCTGAATTTATTAGCTCTAATAGTTTTTTGGTGGAGACTTAAGGATTTTCTACATAAAGTATTATGTCATCTGCAAATAGTGACAGTTTTACTTTTTTCCTTCCAGTTTGGATGCTTTTTTTTTTTTTTTTTTTTTTTTTTTTTGGGGTTGGGATTCTAATACTACGTTAAATTGAAGTGGCGAGAGGGGGCATCCTTGTCTTGTTCCTAAATTTAGAGGAAAGGCTTTTACCTTTTCAACACTGAGTATGATGTTAGCTGTGGGTTTGCCATAAATGGCCTTTATTATGCTATGTTACATCTATAACCAATTTGATGTGTGTTTTTACCATAAATGGATGTTGTTTTGTCAGCTGCTTTTTCTACTTCTAGTGAGATGATGATGTGATTTTTATCCTTCTGTTTGTTAATGTGGTATATATCACATTGAATGATTTGTGAATATTGAACCATCCTTGTGTCCCTGGAATAAATCTCACTTGATCATGGTGTATGATTCTTTTTATATAATGTTGGATTTGGTTTGCTAATATACTGTTGAGGATTTTTGCATCTATATTCATCAAAGGTATTGGCCTGTGATTTTCTTTTTTTGTAGTGTCTTTTCTGGTTTTTGTATCAGGGTAATGGTGGAATTATAGAATGAATTTGGGAGTGTTCCCTCCTCTTCAATTTTGTTTTTGAAATAGTTTGAGAAGGGTAGGTATTAGTTTTTCTTTATGTGTTTGGTAGAATTCCCCTGTGAGGCTGCCTAGTCCTAGACTTTTGTTTGCTGGGAGTTTTTTTTTGTTTGTTTTCCAAATTCAATTTCACTACCAGTGATCGGTCTGTTCAAATGGTCTGTTTCTTCTTGATTCAGTCTTGGCGTGTTGTATGTTTCTAGAAATGTGTCCGTTTCTTATAGGTTGTTCACTTTGTTGGCATTTAACTGTCCGTAGTACTCTTATGATTTTTTGGATCCCTGCTGTACTGGTTATTCCTCCTCTTTCATTTCTTCTTTTGTTTATTTGGGTCCTCTCTCTTTTCTTCTTGGTGAGCCTGGATAAAGGTTTATCAATTTTATTTAACTTTTCAAAAAACTAGCTCTTGGTTTCATTGATCTTTTCTATTTTTTTGGTCTCTCTTTTATTTATTTCCTCTCTGATCTTTATTATTTTCCAACTTCTGCTGACTCTGGGCTTTGTTCTCCTTTTTCTAATCCTTTTAGGTGGTAAGTGGGGTTGTTTGAGAATTTTCTTGTTCCTTGAGGAAGGCTCATATCACCATAAACTTCCCTCTTCAAACTGCTTTTGCTGCATCCCATACATTTTAGAGACTGTATTTCCATTTTCATTTGTCTCAAGGTATTTTCTGACTTCCTCTTTTTTCTTTGATCCATTGTTTTTTTCAGTAGCATGTTGTTTAGTCCCATGTGTTTGTTCTTTTCCCATTTTTCTTTCTGCAATTGATTTCTAGTTTCATACCATTGGGGTCAGAAAAAATGCTTGATATGATTTCTATCCTCTTGAACTTGCTGAGACTTGTTTTGTGGCCTAGCATGTGATTTATCCTGGAGATGTTCCACGTACACTTGAAAAGAATGTGTATTCTACTGTTTTCAGATGTGATGACCTGTAGATATCTATTAAGCCCAACTGCTCTATTGTGTCATTTAAGATCACTGTTGCCTTACTGATCTGTCCATTGATGTAATGGGGTGTTAAAGTCCCCTACTATTATTGTCAATTTCTCCCTTTATGTCCGTTAGTATTTGCTTTATGTATTTGGGTGCTCCTGTACTGGATGCATACATGTTAACCGGTGTACTACCTTCGTCTTGTATCAATCCCTTTATCGTTATATAATGCTCTTCTTTTTCTTTTATTATAGGCTTTGTTTTAAAAGTCTATTTTGTCTGACATGAATACTGCTACCCCAATTTCTTGCCATTTCTGTTTGCATGAAATATCTTTTTCCATCCCCTCACTTTCAGTCTGTGCGTGTCTTTAGCTTTAAAGTGAGTATCTTGTAGGCAGCATTTAGATAGATCTTTTTTAAATCCAATCAGCCACCCTATGTGTTTTGATTGGGCCATTTAGTTCAATGGCATTTAAAGTAACTATTGATAGATATGTACTTACTGCCATTTTATTACTTGTTTTCTGGTTGTTTTTTTTGTAGTTTTCTGTTCATTTCTTCTTCTTTTTGTTTCTTCCCTTGTGGTTTGATGATTTTCTTTAGTAGTATGCTTCTGTTCCTTTCTTTATATGTTTTGTGTATCTATTGTAGGTTTGGGATTTGTGATTACCATGGGGTTCTATGTTGAGAATTGTTTCCCTCGCTCTGCTCAGATGCAGCCTTGGGTCCAAGTACCCTTTTGCCCCTCACAGTCATTCATTGCCCCCAATCTCCTCCACCCCTGCCTTGCTGCGGCACCCTTGGCAGTTGGAGCCTGCGTGACCTCTCAGCATGTACCGGAGGGTGAGTTGTGGTTGAGTGGCTGCCGTGAGAGGTCTGGGCTGCTTCTGATGCACTGCTTGAGTAAGTGCCAACAATGGCCACCGCCTCCCCCACTGCCCAGGCTCCATCCTGGGAACAGGTCGCCTCTGTGTCCCACAGTCTCCTCTCTCGTTGTGGCCACCCCAGCTCCAGTGCCATCTTGTGACATGGAGTAAGTGGGGCTAGAGCACTTGCTGGGCTAGGGCGGGCACGTGCTGAGACAGCTGCAGGAAACCTCTGTCCGTCCTCTCTGCCCTGCCTCAGGGGCAAGCCAGGGCACACATGCTCCTCACAAGCAGGGTCTAGGCCTTCTACAGCCCTCCTGTTGGTGCTAGTGGTCCTCCAACCTAAAAGGGGGGCTTGTTTCCCCTGTGTATAACCCCACGACTCAGGTGCCCAATCTGTGGCTCTCACCGCTCACTTCCCAGGGCAGGTCTCCACTTGCGCAATCTCCCTTTTCCTCTGAGTGCCCTCCCAGGGGTCCCTACCTGATCCCTTTTCTTCCCTTCCTACCCGATTACATGTGAATCTTTCTTACGGTCTTGGTGGTACAGGAGTCTTTCTGCCAGTTTCCAGTTGGTTTTCAATGAGAATTGTTCCACAGTTAGATGTATTCTGGATGTGTACATAGGGGGAGGTGAGTCCCACATCGTCCTACTGGGCCATCTTGATCAATCCTCCATATTACTCTTCTTTAATAAGAATTACTAAACTCAAACTAGGTATTTTTTTTGCCTGCTGAGCATTGAGACTTACAGCTACTCTCATGCAAGTGTTAAAAGTAGTGTTGGAGATACAGTAGTATCAAACTAAGCCTTTTTTAGAAAGATTGAAAGGAAATTGAAAAAATTAAAAAACTTCATTATATAATTCAATGTTATTTAGTGTCATGCTCGTAAAATTGTTTCAAATGTTGTTCCATGTAAAATTGTTTCAAATACTAAACCATGGTCTCAAACCCACAAGAGGGAAACAGTGAGATCTTCTACTAATAAAAACTGTACACAGAGTAACACATGCGCTCTGGCGATACTAAGCACGAGGCTTATCTTTAAAAGTACAAGACCCCAGCATTCAGACAAGCTACGCCCAGATTTCTCTTCTAAGAATGACAAGAATACCGATGGGGGAGAGGGACAGAGAAATACGTCATCAACTCAAACCTAAGGAACACAAGAAATGACCCTGTCCATAGTTTATCAAAATCATTATTTGATTAAACAGATGAGATTAGTGTAGACAGACTGACAGAGGCAAGCTAAGTGTTAGGGAAGGTAAAAAGGAGGTTGGATATTTGTTTTCTATTTTTAAAAGAAATCAATGAAAATAATGAATAGCACTTGAAAGTCAAAAGGCACCGAGGAGAATCTGAACTTCAATTAGGAATGAGAAACACTCTACACAGGGAAGCAGCTGCATAGCACAGGGGGATCAGCTCCGTGCTTTGTGACCACCTAGAGGGGTGGGACAGGGAGGGTGGGAGGGAGACACAAGAGGGAGGAGATATGGGGATATATGTATACGTATAGCTCTTTCACTTTGTTATACAGCAGAAACTAATACACTGTTGTAAAGCAATTATACTCCAATAAAGATGTTAAAAATAGAGACAATTATTAAAAAAAAGAAAAAAAAGATAATATTTGATAAGCTTTTTCTACCAGCAACCATGCAACCCTTGTTAAATAAAAACCTCTAAAAACTTAAGAACAGTATGTAGCACTTACTGGTAATGAACCCAGGATGGTCCAAGAGTTTTCTTGAATTGAGCGAGTCCTACAATATCAATATAAATGAGCTCAACAATTCTGTCTCCTACAGTTGGGCAGCCAGATCGGTTTCCTACAACCTTCTTCATTATTCTAGAGAAAGGACAGAAGAGAGGGGAAAAAAAAATACAATTTACTGCAAGGTACTGCACTTAGCAACTTTAATAGGTAAATAAACATCCCAAGAATCCTTATCAGGGAGGATGGCATGGCCTTTCCCAATCAGCTGCCTATCCAAGTTCTGCCCACTCATCACGTCCATCCAAAGCCTCAATTCTGACTCTTGCAAAAGTAAATGGTTGTATACGAACACAGCCTTGGAAACCAAGGGAGATCTGGGTCTCAATCTGTCTCCATTTAATTTGCTGGTCAAGAAGATTAGGGAGGTCTTTAAGTACCGGTGACAGGGCCCGATGTGTTTTATTTAAACAGATCATTGCAGAAGCAACATGAAGCAGTGGTTCCCAAACATGCCTGCACATTAGAATCACCTGGGGATCTTTTCCAACTTCCCAAGCCCAGACCATATCCCAGACTAATTAAATCACACTCCACTGTCTAGCAGCTGTGAGATCTTAGAAAGTAACTTAACTTCTCTGAATCTGTCCTCATTTAAAACACACACACACACACACACACACAAAACAGGATTGGATACAGAGAAGACAGTAGGACAGCAACCTCAGGAATTCTTCAGGTAGTTAAATTAGGTATTCAGTGGAAAGTACCTATGCATACTAGATACTCAGTACCTATTAGTTTCACCCAGAGACTGTTCTTATCATACAGCCCTTACTGACCTCCTAAATGTCTTCCATCTCTAGCCTCTACAATATAAACTTCTTTCTGTACTGTCCTGTACTGTTTGCAAATTTCTTTTATGTCTAATTTTTCCTTCTGACTAGAATGAATCACAGAACTGACACTATAGTTTATACTTTTCATTATCCTTCCTTCCATCCACCCACCCATCCAAACCCACCCATCCATCCAAACCCACCCTTACTGAGCCAACATGCTTGATCGTACATCAATTTCACATGGGTGGGGCAAATAAGTGCTACCCATACTGCCATTCACCCAGAAGTCAGTCATCATTGGCCTTTGTATCCCTGCTCACACCCCGTAACAGTCCTTCACCAGATTATGGACACCCTGCTCCAAAGGGCAAGAGTCATCAATAGGGCTCTGCCCTAGAGCTCCATACTGACACTGCCCCAGGCACCCTTTTCTCCACTGGGCTTCTGAAAGAGGTAGGTTCCATATAACCAATTTCTTCCCAACGATTTGCAAATTTTTTCTGTAAAGGCCCAGGTAGTAAACACTTGCATCTCTGCAGGCCACACATTCTCCGTCACAGCTATTCAGCTCTGCTCTTGGAGAAGGAAAGCAGCCACGGGTGTGGCTTTGGGCCCGCGATACTTGATTAACAAAAAACGCACAGGGCTGCATTTGGCCTGCTCAGCCATCGTTGCTGACTCCTGGTCCACCCTGTATTCAGTGGTTCCCAAACCTGCCTGCACTTTGGAATTACCTGGAAGCACCAACAGATACTTATGCCTGAGTCCTACCCCCATAGGTTGTCATTTAATTAGTCTGGGATATGGTCTGGGCTTAGGGAGCCTAAAAAGATCCCCAGGTGATTCTAACGTGCAGGCATGTTTGGGAACCACTGCTCCATGTTGCTTCCACAAGTATCTACTCAAATAAAACACATCTGGCCCTGTCACCAGGGCCTAAAGACCTCCATAATCTTCTCGACCAGCAAATTAAGTCTCTGCCTGGTAGATCCCTAATACGCCTTTTCGGAGCTCCCTGGGGAGCGCCTATCCCCAGAGCTCCCATTGCACTCCATTTCTTTACCCCCGACTCATTCATTCATCCCTTCACTCATTTGTTCAGTAAATAGTTATGGGCACCCACTGTGTGCCAGGCACTGTTCTAGGTGCTCAATACACAGTGGTGAGCAATATTCACAGATTCCGCACTCCCTGTGCTGAGCACCCTCACCTCAATTAGAACTAATCCCATTGCAATTAGTGTCAATATTGTGCAACGTATCAGTGGTAATTATCAAAAGGTTGGCATCTCCTTGGCCACACGCTGGTCATCTCTGTATGTCCCATACCAAGAAGCAGCCCACAGAGAGCACAGAAGGAATGAACGCTCAACGTATGAAGGCACCCACTTCGTACGTTGTGTTCCCCAGTGTGTTTTAAAAGAAGCGGGAGGAAGGCAACAGGAGGCAGCTGTTAAAGGGACAAAAGTGGTGAAGAGCTCAGAAGACCTCAGGTTTATCGAGTTCTGAATGGAGCACTGCGCTCCGGTGGTCAAGAGCACAGGCTTTGAGGTCAGACAGAGGGCTCAAATCCTGGCTCTTCCATGTACTCTCCATGGGACTTTGAGGAAATCTTTTTTGGTCTGAATCTCAGTTTCCTCATCTTTAAAATGCAGAAAGCAACAGTGCCTACTTCCAGGTTTGCACTAAGGACTAAGTAACATAAAACATGTAAAACACTTAGTAACTGGTGCACGGGAAGCGCTCAACAAATGTTGGCTTTTTTTTTTTTAATATTTATTTTGGCTGCTGCGGGTCTTAGTTGCAGCACATGGGATCTTCGGTGAAGCATGCAGGATCCTTAGTTGCGGCATGCAGATTCCTAGTTGCGGCATGCATGCGGGTTCTAGTTCCCCGACCAGGAATCGAAGCCGGGTCCCTTGCGTTGGAAGCGTGGAGTCTTACCCACTGGACCACCAGGGAAAACCCCCAAATGTTGGCTCTTAATAGGCATCATCACTGTTATGGTTGTCGTAACTGTTGATACCACCACTGTAACTAAAGCCCGGCTCATGGTTTCAGTGTATGGAAACCATTTAACAAAAAGAGAGCTGACATTATTTTACGGATATTACTGCTTTCATCCCGATACTGCATCTAATCCGATGTGGACCTCAGACTTAACACAAGTGACCTCTCTGGGCATCAATGTTTTAGACAATAAAGTAGGAGCAGGGTGAGACATACATTGTCTAAACACCTCTTCCATTTCTAGAATGTTCCTTCAAACCATTTCTCTTGGAACAGTTGACATATTGCTAGATGTTAACTTGGCTGTTGGGTAGAGAGTCTCCATGGGCAGTTATTCAAGAAGGAGGGAAGGGGCTCTAAGCATTTCTGCTTAGCCAGTCGTGTCAATCTAAAAGGGATTAAGAGAGGGCTTGAGCTAGAAGCACATTTCAGTGAAATCAGAAAACCCAGGCAGAGTTGAAAGTGGGCTAACTGAAATAGGATTGGATCGGGGCTTTCGAGAAACTCATTCTATCCAAATTAAATTGCAAACCGGAATCTGCCCCGTTTGAAGATTTAGAAAGCTTGCTGTTGAGTGGGGAAGGGTATGAGTTTCAGCAAGAGACAGGGAATTAGGAAAGTCAATAATGTTGCCTGCTGCAGATGCTGGAAGCACCTCTAACAGCAAAGAATAAGCTCCTTAGTTTGAATTTTCTGGCATTCATTTATCAAGCCTCTGGAGCCTGCAGCTACAATGAAAACATATTAGCCTTTTCACAGTGTATGTATTTAGCTTCTGAAAATAATCTTCTTATCTCCTGTTTCGTGAATTATCACTTTCATTTTCCTCCACAAGAAATTACACACCAAGAGAGGGCTTTAAGAGTTTACAATTTCTTTTTTGTATTCTGATTTTAAAATTGAAAAATAATCTCCTTACTCCTTGAGCTCCGCCAGTGAAGCTGAAATCCTAATGTCATGGCCCAGTAAGTACAGAGATGTAATTAAATCACTCCACTGAACTAATTCACCAAGAGGGCCACCACTGAAAGCTGTCTCTGCAATCTTAAATCCAGATTCCTTAGTCAGGAGGCCCAGGTGAACAAGGACCTGGAAAAAAAAAAAAAAAGAAAGAAAAAAAAAAAAGAGGTACATACTGATTCCCGTCAGACAAAGTACAAACTCCACAGTAACCTACCCAAAAGCCACCACCAATCCCAAAGTCATGTTTACGTTCTAATGAAATCTCAACAGGGGGTAAACAATTTCTCTAGAAGGTACAGAGAAAGGAAGGACATGATTTTTCATTGTTGTTTTAGAGAAATAAAGTCATCACGCATTTGGTATGGCTATGAGTATGAGGTAGGGACAGATAATCTCCAAAAGTGGGGTACATTTGGAAAACTGGAATCAAAGGGGAGTCAAGCAGGACGATAAAGTATCTTTTAACTCTATTGGGCTTTTTCTCCACAGCTGGAACACGTTTAAGCTTTTAACACGGAAAATTTCAAACACTAACAAAAGCTGACATGACGATATAGTCAATTCCACTGTACTCAACAATTATTAACTTCAACAATGATTAACTCCTGACAAGTCTTATTTAATGTACATCCCTCATTTTCTCCCAACCCCTCTAGCTTATCTTACAGCAAATCCTAGACAGCCCAACCTTTCACCTGTAAATAGTTCAGTTGGCATTTCTAAAAGAAACAAACTTTCACTTAAAAAACAGAACCGTAACATCACCCCAACGCCCCTGACATAGCTATTAAATCCTTAGTATTACCCAATATCCAGTTAGTCTATACACTTGCTCAATTGTCACTTACTTTTGTCAAGAGCAGTTGGTTGAGTCAAGTCAAATAAAATGCACAAATTGTAATGCCTCATACATCTCTTCTTTAACCTACAGTGGTGCCCGATTATCCTTTTGGGGGGGATAGAGGCTTGTAATTTATTTGTCAAAGAAATTGGGTTGTATTTCCAATAGAGTCTCTCACACTCTAGATTTTGCTGACTGTGTAACAGATTCTTCTGTCCCTTGTGTTTATGGTAAATTAGTAATCAGATCTGCAGCCATGATCAAATTTGTATTTGATTTTTGGGGCAATACTACTTCACAGGTGGTGCCGTGTACTTCCAGCGGTGAGAACAAAATCTGGGTGTTTCTGTTTTGTGATGTTAGCAGCTACTGATGATCACTAACCAGATGCAATAATCCATTAGGGGTTGCAAATGGTGATATTCTATCATTCCTTCTGCATTCATTAGCCGCAACACTTCTATAAAGAGAAACTACCCCTCACGAAGGACAGCTTACATGGAAAAAACCTGGCAAATACTTGATTTTTTACTTGACAGTTTTCAAAATAACTAATTTGATCTTTAGCATACTCTAATGATGACCAATGAGGATTTAAAATATATATATATATTATAAAATCATGAATATAAGTATATTTGATGTGTTTCAATAACTGCAGTTATTTTTCTTACTGATTACCAAATTGTGCCATCTTGGGCAATGGGAGACTATTAAAGTTGGCTTCTAAGTTCTTTGACAAAACCCTAGTAGTCTTCAGTAGTTTCTTTGCTCTCTGACACGACAAGGCGTTCCAAGCTCATCTTGTACAACGTCTGTCTCAGGCCTTAATCAGCCATTTTTCCAAGAACCTTTTAGACCATTTAGTGAAAATGGTATTTAAAGATCAAAGCCTGGTGCCTAGCATACTCTAGATGATCACTGTTTACAGGCCTTTTCAGTGGACATAGCTAGAAAATTTATTTCTCCTCAAGGATAAAAATAATCATGAGTTCACAATGGTTTTTCCAATTCAAAGCCAGGATTACAGCAGCTTTATCAATTTTTATAACATTATCCATCTCACATCTGTTACTTCCTCTCTCCCACATTGAAAATTCCACTTCTCCAGGACACTAACATAATTGCTAATTTGCTTTATTCCAAGACACATAATGGATTCGGAAGGAGAATATCACCACCACCACCACCTCTTACAGGATTAGAAAAATTGTTTTAAGATATTTTTGCAGATTTTTTTTTTTATCATGTGTGATATCCCATCAGAAACGTTCAAAGTACTGTGCTCTGAAGTCACTAAGAATAGCCCTTCTCCGTGTGCTTAGAGTAAAAGTGGACACGTGGTCAGTTCATTTGCTTTATTTTTTCCTTATGATTTTGTTTTGTAATTAAATTGTTTTACACTTAAGTAAAATGATTCCAGTGTCAAATATACAAAGCAAGATATATTCAGAGAAGTCTAGTTTCTATACTTGTTGCCTCCACACTACCCCCTCTGACTCCCCTTATTAGACATCTTTTTATTGTGATGAAACATACATAACATAAGCTTTACCACTTTAACCATTTTTAAGTGTACAGTTCAGTGGCATTAAGTACATTCACATTGTCGTGCAACCATTACCACCATCCATCTCCTTTATTTTTAATTGCATGCTTTGCTATTCCATTTACAAAAATCTGAGCAAGAAGCATATATGTATATCATATATACATTATATATGTGTGTGTATATGTATATATCTATAGGTACACATGTAGGTGTAGATACAGATATATCGATAAATTCCTTCTTCCTTTTAAAAATAATGTTCACTATTCTCCACCTACCATGTCTTCACATAACAATATATCCTGGAGATAACTGCAGAGGATTATATAGAAATTACTCTTTCTTTTCATAGCTCACCTGGATCTATGACCACATACTCTTTCCTGGAGGACTCTTTGATGCCAGGATGTCTGGTCCTGCTGTCTCATAAACTCAAGGGATCTAAGCAAAACTGACTCATTAAACTGTGACTTGGGGTTCTGCAAGTGTATCTGTATTTTTGCCCCAAAGGTATCAAATGAAGTCAAATTAGGAATACTAAACTCATTTTTCATTTATTTTTAGACATGGGAACAGATTGTTTACTTTTCTCGTTTATTCTTCATCAGAATAGTTCATCTAACCTCATGGCCACTTGATGTATAACTAATAGGAACATAAGCAGAAGCACCACCAAACAGAACAGCAATGAAACTCACCAGTTAGTTGCCCAAATCCCAGAGCTGACACATACCAAGAATATGAAATTGTCATGATGATGTAAACAGGAAGTTCTTCCAGATTGTATTCCGGTAAAGAAGAGAGAATTAAATTTCCTCATGCCACTGACACAGAGTCAGAGGGTTCATAGCAAAATCTTACAAGCAGATATTCTGCCTGGCTTCACCCAAGAAACATGTGTACCAGTTCCTGCTAAGTATAATTACTGTAACCGGGGAAAAGGACACCCCAAAAAATGGCTGTACAAGAAGAGACTGCACAGATTCACCCTGAGGGAATATCATTTGAGACATGACATTTCTCTTAGTCTGTCTCCACGAAAATCAAATTTTCAAGAAAACTGGCACCCAACTGAAGTGAATTAATCAGAAACTCACTTTCTTCCGCTTTCTCTTTTCAAGATTCTGCTTCTCTGCCAAGGACTTGATTGCCTGGATCCACGCATCAGCCATTCGCCGGATCCGTAGTCTCATCCATCGGAATTCTTCATGCTTTTTCATCATACTGTACAGAATATTAAAATCCGTACGAATTTCTGCCTAGAAACAGAAATTTAATAAAAATGAGTAGAAGATAAGAGGTCCAAAAGCATAATGGTTTTCATGATGTGACATTTGAAAACATGAAAGACATAGTCAATTAAACACAGGGCTTCAAAAGTCTGGTCTGCTGAACAGCTTTGCTTGAAGCGCCCAGGACTGCAAATTGAGGCAAAGGCCTCTTGACTGCTGCGCGGCTATACGGGACATCATTAAAAAATCAGAAGTGGAGAAAAGCAGCACAGACGTGCAAAGCCCTGAGCTACGTCCAAAATGCATATTTTACAGTGAATGCTCTTGATACACCTTGAAATTCTCTGCACCCGAATTTACTGGCCCCTTGATCTACTGCAGGGTAGCAGACTCCTGGGAAAACTAAAGTCAATTATTAACAGGCTACCTGCCATTGTGCAGGCTGCCAAAAAGCCTCATTCTGTCCACAAAGTTAAGTAGGGAAATAAATGCTCATCTTCTAGTTTTGTCCCAATCCAAACAAACAGAAGTTTATTATTTTCTAAGGAATTTAAAAGCCAGGAATACCATTTTCCTACAGTAACTGAATAAAATTTCAAATTCAAGCCAAAAGGGCTTCCCTGGTGGTGCAGTGGTTAAGAATCCACCTGCCAATGCAGGGGACACGGGTTCAAGCCCCGGTCCGGGAGCAACTAAGCCCGTGCGCCACAACTACTAAGCCTGTGCTCTAGAGCCCGCGAGCCACAGCTACTGAAGCCCGTGTGCCACAACTACTGAAGCCCACACACCTAGAGCCCATGCTCCGTAACGAGAGAAGCCACCGCAACGAGAAGCCCGTGCACCACAACGAAGAGTCGCCCCCGCTCACCGCAACTAGAGAAAGCCCACGTGCAGCAGCAAAGACCCAACACAGTCAAAAATTAAACAAAAAAAAATTCAAGCCAAAATAACTTAAAAGTCAGGAAGACTACTTTTCTAAGATAGCTGGATGCAACCAGCAATTGAAATAACAGAGAAAAATAATAACACTAGTATTTTTTTCATATAACATCTAAATAAAACATTCACTAAATCCATCTTTCAGCAGTTACCATAGTTCATTCTAACACTCATCTGACAATGTCCTTGACTCAACAGTTTCCCAAGAATCCCATGGTCTAAGCGAGGCTCGGCAAACTCTGGCTCTTGGACCAAATCCCCCTCGCTACGTAAAGTTTTATCAGAACACAGTCAAGCCCACTCATTTACACATTGCCTAGGGCTGCCCTGTGCCACCGGTCAGAACTGAATAGTTGCAACAGAGATCTGGCCTGCAAAGATGAAAATATTTACTATCTGGCCTGTCACAGAAAAAAATTAGCTGATCCCTGGGGTGAAGAATAAAGACTTGAGCTTTTAATACAAAGCTTTTCCAGCCCCTACCTACCTTTCCCATTTCATCTTCATTCCAGCTCATCCAAACCCCTATGGCCTTGTCCCACTGAACCAGGCTCTACTCCCTGAAAATGCCATGCTCTCGTACAGGCACCTGTCCCCCTGCCACCAGAGACATCTTTCTCTCCTTGACCTCGTATAAACTCATTCAGCGCTTTAAATTCAACTCCAAGGTCATCTTCTCTTTACATGCTCTCCTGACCCATGCAGGCTGAGATCGCCACTTCTTTATTAATTTCCATGGGCCTATGTTTCAGTGTTGACACAGTCATTATTTACAACCATCACCCTCATTATTAAATCACTGGGCGCCTCCATGTCTGGCACCAGGTCTTATTCGTATCAGTAGCCCATCACGTAGGAACCCTCAGCGAACTGCTCAATAAATAAACATATGCTAACTGGTTGACTGATTTGGTCACTCAGACTTCCACAGGGCTGGGGATAGAAGTTCTTCCGTTTACCGTTATTTCAGATTACAGCTGGCAGAAGACTCCACATGTATCACTTGACATCATACTCAAATCAAAAGCCTAGTAAGAGGTTTCCAAAATCACTTACCAATGAATTACGATCAGCTTCTTCGTAGGGATTTTTTGCTCTCCAAGGTAAATGAGGACACCAATTTTCAACCTGAAAAACAGAAATCAGAGACACTAAGTATGCTGGTGCATCTGTAAATGAATTAATGTCTGTGCAAAGTTCCAAGCACAGTTCCTGGTACACAGGAAGTGGGTTAAGTGGGTTATTACTATTATCGGTCAGACTCCCACACTTTTAGCTAGCCATCCAGAGGCAGGGCCCCTCTCAGATGAAACAATAATTAGCCAAGGTCCAAAGGAGTGTATCATGAAACTTCACATCTGTCCTTCAAAGACTTCACAGTGACTGATTCCTTAATCATTTAATCCTCGAACTTCTACACAGAAGGAGAGGGGGTCTTGCAGCAGAAAGTTAAAAGACTTGAACACTGCTGCCAGGGAATGGGAATGCAAAGGTGCCTCTGTACTATTTAGCAAGAGGACAGGAATGACTCGTTATCTCCTGTGGTGTGGCGGGCACAGAAACATCAAGGCAAATGAGCCACAGAACTCCATCATGTATCTCCAAATTAGGAATGCAACCGAGAGTTTAAGGCTAACTGATCAAGGCTTCCCCTCATTTTCTGGCTGTTCACTTCACACTAACTCAAGGAACAGGGTGATAAAACCTATTGGAAACAGAGATGAAAGAAAAAAAAATGCCTCAGCAATCTTGTGAGAGCCATTCTGGAAGATGGACTGTTCTGTCAATGCACTGGAGTTTAGAGAGCTGGGGGAGGAGGAAATTTACAGGAATGACTTCGACAAAGGTTAACAAAGAAAATTAGGCAAATTCATACTTTCTAGTAAATGAAAAATGCACTGAACAATACTGATGTCTGACCTCTTTGCCAAAACTCGCCATATAATTCCAAGATAGCATGTCACCCATTTATTAATATATGAGGTTATTAAAGATGGCTAATAAACAGGTGCTGAAAATAATGTTTCTGGGGCCAGGTGGACCTATAAAAATGAAGAGTACAAGAGGGCAGGGGCATCCTTGGAGCGTCACGGGGGAGGCAAGGAGGTGTGTGAGGTCAGAGCTCCTGGGTCAGCAATGCACAGTCACACAAGCTGGTTGGCCCTCCAGCTCCTGGTGAGTTTTCAAAGAAACAAAGCAGTTTTACTACTCTAGAAATATCTCTTAAAGCAAGGTGATTTTGACTAGGATCCGAAATAATTGGGCAATCTGCATAAATCCCTCTGCCACTGCAAAGGATCTCAAAGTAACAAGCAGAGGGCAAAAGCTTGGGGCAGGGTGGAATTCCTGGATAGGAAAAGTACACAATATTCTGTTTTCTTTTTGTGGAGTGAAATCAGACTTGACCATATTTGTGAATGACTTCAGAGACTCAAAAGGACTCCTCATAAGAAAAGTTGCCGTGGTTTTTACTCATAAAAAAAAAAAAAGAAAATACTAACTTGCCTGGAATGCCTATGTCTAAATACTGAGCCCTTATACAGCAACATCACCATGAAAGGCAAAATCACCAAGGAAAAGCACTCTATTGACACCAATGAGAAAAGTGAGAGAGAAGCAGCAGAAAAGAAGCCGCCAAGGGGACGAAGCCTCAGCTGGTCCCAGCAGCCTACACACTACACACGTGTGTGGCCTTGTGTTCTCAGACCGGACTGAATTATTTAATTCAAATTAAATTTTTGTAAATGGACTCAATAAGACAGTGCTTTAAAGCATATTTGTAACATGAAGGCTTCAAATGGATTGTAGACCTGATTGTGAGACCTTCCACCGCACAGAAAAAAGCATGAGGAGGCGCAAGCAGGGTACAGATTTGTAGTCAACCCCACACTAAATAAATAACAATAGGTACACAGCAGCATGTCAGGATCAAAAACGTCCTCATGAAAAGCACGATAGGGAAAGATGAAACACGACTATGAATAAAGCAAACCAACCCAAAGGAGAGACATTAGTGAGGTCAGGTAAAGGAGAGTACATTCACTCCTCTGCCCTTAGAAGAATCTTCTGAAATTTACTCTCAGGAAAATACAGTCCAAGGTGATCTTCTAAAACATGGCTTCCCTACAGAATACTCAAGACTTTAATTCCTCTTTGAAACTGATCTTTATCTCAGTTCTTCTTACTTTAAATCACTGGATAATACTGGGCAAGATTTCAAGGGCAGCCCTGAAAGAATGGGAAATGGAGTCTGCCTATTTTAGCTTTTAGCAAGAAATCTTAGCGTTACACATTCACTCATAATGGAGGAGAAACCAATTCTGAACATCTTGACACAGGGGTACAGTGGGTTTTTAGGGTGGCTGTTTTTGTACACAGTGATAGGATAACTGGTGAACGAAATAATTAAATTATACATAAACCAATTACTCCACAGGGAGAGGGGGAAAAAACAAACACATTTCTTTCTGAAACCTCGGAGGGTTACCAGGATTGGAAGAAAGCCAGCACCTGCAATAACTCCACCTACTGAAACAAAGAGCCTTCAAATGAGCAACATATTCCTTAATAAGAACATCGTTAATAACACTCAGGGAGAATCTTGCTCAGGGCTAATAATTCACCCTCCTCGTCCCTAGCTGTTTTGTCTGATCTACCTTGGCTCCTTCAGTGAGTCTAACCACCCAGCACAGCATCCTACCAAGAAAGCTGGACCCCAGAATGAGCCCACTGTCTTCCTGATCTGGAAGCTCTTCTATTTCAACTCATTCTTACCATCTCTTTTCCTGGCTCTCAGAACCCTAGTGTCCTAGGTCTGCCTGTGGTCATCTTCCTTCATCTACTGCCTTGGTTATGCTTTTTTCCAGCTGTGCCTTGGTGCTCTCCTTGGGACAGGATCTGTGGCACCGGACCCTCCCACTGTCTACCCTGACCTCTACCAGACTCCTGCAAGCTGGCAAGTCCTCCATCAAGCCCTCTGCCAGGGAAGGGACTGGACAGCCTTAAAATAGTCCACAAATCACCACAGTAAGTCTAAAAATTGAAAACCATCCGAGTTCACGGCAATACGCACACAACAATCGATAGAGGAGCAGAACCATGACTCTATTAACCTTCGAGCTGAAGGCAAAACTTCTACAGGAACTAATCTTTTTAGTGAACTAGACTCAGGCTACAAAACGAAGAGGCAGCAGAAACAGAAAAGACCAGCCAGGCTAGACCTTTGGAACATTAAGGCGTCTTCCACAGAGAGGGCACAATGAATCACTTTTCTTGAGCAAGGAGATCTAAAATTAGCCAATTTTATTTTTGACATTCCTCCTCCCAATGATTTAAACTTCTTTGATCTGAGAAGGTTTTGCAGCTTCATCACATACGATGTGAATCAAAGCAAAATTCCTAAACAGACCTCAACCTTACTTTCAAGTTCCGTAGGATGGACAATTCATTACATTTAAGGAAAAAGAAACTGCTTATAGAGATGCCTACAGCTCAAGTTGGAATTTAAAGGGGGAAAAGAAGAAAATTATAGCAAAAATGAGTAGGAGATTTAACGTATATATGTGTGTCCTTCGGTGTAACTGGCCTAACTCTGTAGTAATGTTCTGTTCTTTTGAAAGAATAATAATCAGACTCCATTATGGCCTCTTCTCTCATGCTTAATGTGAAAGGTTTTACTTTAATGGATCACTGACATAGAATTTCATGCTGTTCTTTTCCTAGAGTAAGTGCAATCAAAACTAAATGCGCAAAATGCCTAAGAAAAGTCTGAGGTTATCTCTGGATATTGGCGTCATGGGTGCTTTGCATTTTCTTCTGTATGTGAATCTTCATATTATGACTTTTTTTTTTTTTACAATGTACATTTCTTAATCAAATAAGTTTTCAAGGCATTACATTATATAAGCATACAGTCATTTACTGAAGGTTTACAGTTCAGGGAAAAAAACAAATGAACTTGACTGCATCCCGTCATTTTAATCCCCTGAAGTGCCCTATGACGTGGGTACCATTGCCAGGTTACAAGTGAGGAAAGCAAGGCTTAAAGGGGCTGAGAACTTGCCGAGGTCCACTCACTAGTGAGCAGCAGGGCTGGATGATGACTGAGATCTGTCGGTTCCTGGACCAGGACGAGTCAGAGCCACCTTAAAGGCCAAGCTCAGTGAAGGGCGAGGATGAGAGAGCTGCTCAATGTGGAATCCACCAAAATGAATTCTATGCCCACCTCCACAAACAACGAGGGGGATAGCCTTAAACCATTTGACTTTCAAGTTTTCCCATCTACAAAACGAAGGTGCTGGCTTGGGTGACCTCTTAGTAATTCTATTAGCTTTAAGATCTGAAAAAGATGATTGGACATCACCCTGTCAGGCTAGTTGGTTACATACCAAAAGGATACCATTGACTCTATCTATTCATTTGATCCACTGATGATATACACATATATACATCCACACAGATTTGTTGAACTGATGACATATCAAATGTAGTTACTCATTAAGGGGCATGCTTTTAAAAGACTTATTTACCCCACGCCACTCCCCTCCCTGGCCTACTCCCCTGTCTCAAGTTTTGAACAGGAAATGCACATGGTAAAGGATGTCCACACATGTGAGTAGCTCTGCTATCTGGGCTCATTGTCTCCATCAAACACCTGAGATGATGAATATTTGGGCCAAATTGCTTATTAGGAAAGGTTGTGCCTGTGGGGTGAGTAGAAGACGAGGAAGAAAAGCGACAATATGCTAGGAGCCAAGCACTAGGAAAAGCGCTTCACACACATCATGTCCTTCGGTCTCCACATAATCCTCTGGGCAAGGCCCATCGTGACAGATAAAGACAGAGGTGCAGGGCAGCCCCACAGCTGGGGACGGAAGTGCTATCTGTCCTGCACACGGCCGTACACTTAGCAGAAAAGCCAGACAGGTGGTTCCTGCAGTCCCACGAGCACAGTCCAGCCTTTGATATTAGAGTATGATTGCCTAGATCTTCTCTACAAAATCCTTCAGAAAGGGTTTACTCTGCTCCTATTGCAGGGCAGTGCTGGAAGGGCCATGAAAGTGATGGTAACTCCCTGCCTGCAGCCCTCGCCCCTGATGTCTCTTCCGCGCAGCAGGGGTGATTGCTTCAAAGCCTAAAGTGGATTACATCCTACACTAACTCAGACCCTTCAGTGGCTTCTCCTCGCCCTCAGAATAAAGCCCAGAATCTATCCTCAACCTTACGCTGCCTGCCTCACTACCCCCGTCCCCCAAAGAACTCCCTTCCAAGTCCAAACACACGTCAGGACCATTCTTACCTCTGGAGGGTGGCCAGGTTTGTGAGGGGAGGGGAAAAGATACTCAGTTAAATTCGAATTTCAGACAAAGGATGAATTTTCTTTTTGGTATGTTGCATGCAGTATTTGTCATATACTCGCAGTTAAAAATTAAATAAAACACTCTTTCCCTGAAATTCATTATCATTGGGTATCTTGTATTTTACCTGGTAACCCCATACCTCAGCGCTTCTGCATCTGCTCTCTCTCTACCTGAAACACTTTTCCTTCCAGAGCTCCCACTCCTGCCTCCCTCCCTCCCTCCCTCCCTCCCTGCCACACTATACTCCAACTTTTCCTCTGAGAAGCCTTCCCTGCCACTCTACCTCCTGACTCTGTTTTTCCTCGGCACACCTACCACATGTGGAAATTATCTGACCCATGGGTTGGCTGCTAATTGCTGTCCCATCCGAATGTAAGCTCCTTGAGGACAGAAACTTCAGCAGGCGTGTTTCCTCAGCCCCCAGTGGAGGCCCTGGCACACAACAGGTCCTCAATCGTTACTTGTTACACAGTAAACAAAAACAAAAAAAATCAAAGACATGACTTGAGTACTTAAGATATTCATGATAAGGATACTCTTTTCCATTTAAATGACACATATCTATTGTTTCATTAGAACCTTTCAAAATACCCTGAGGGAAGCAGGGCAGGCTTTACCTTGACTTCAGTGGGGAGAAACCAGTCTGAAAACTCAAGGGAATGTTCTAGGCCACACCGGTAGGAGTTGGATCCAGATAGGCAATCAGGCCCATGTCTTTTCTTTTTTCCATGTAAGGCATCTTATTTTAAATATAGCAGTTTGTACATGTCAACCCCAAACTCCCAATCTATCCATATATTTTCTATAATATGTAATGCTGCCCCCTACCAGGGGAGGGGTGGCAAGAATATCACAGAGTATGGAACTGATCGTGTGCATGAGAGACCCGAGGGCTGGGGAGATCCGATACAGGGCTACTCAGGATGTTAGGGAAGGGGCAGGACTTCAAGAGAAATCGCTGTAAGTTTTCAACATACCACAAACCAGTGGGGTTCTAACGACAGGATGTCAGAGTTTCAAAAATCCATCCCAAATCTCTGCGGGGTGAGACCTGTCAATTTCCTTTACACAGGAGAGGGAGCAAACGAATTCCTCGGTGGTGAATCACATAGATAATACAGAGAGATGCTTCTTACACTGTACAGTGGAAGAACCGGCCTCACTGGGCCTACATCCACACTGAGCACACAAGAGCCACAGTCACCCCACTTATAAAGGTAGTCACATTCCAGTGACCAAGGACAGAGTTCCTCTTTTGTGGTAACGTGCAACTTTGCCAGAAGCGTAGATCCAGGCAAATAACGCAGAGTGACAGTAAGAATAAAAGCTGGGCGAGAAAACTGTGCCTTCCAATATAATTGGCTCGTTCCATTCTAATAGTCTAACCTGATCCCCTGCATTCCCTTATAGATAAAATACTAGAGAGCATTATATTAAAATTGTTAATAAGTGCTCAAAATGCCCTTGCTTCATGTCTCAAATTTAATGTTCCTAGCAGATTTTAATGTTACAAATTTACAATAACGTTTTCTTCAAGATTAGAAAGGTGATAGCTGGGGAAGTCACCCACTTAGAACAAAGAGACAAAAAAGCTATTGACTATTTTAAAAAATGCTTTAAATAGAGTTATTCATTCAACAAATATGTGTGCCAGGCACTATTATTCCTGTGAACAAAACAGCAAAAAAATCTCTCTGGAGATGACTTTCCACATACTTGCTCTTAACGTTGGATATTGATGGTCACCCCAGGACCTTTGCACTGAATTGTTCCCCCTGCCTGTTAAATACCTGTGCCAGACATCTGCACCTCTTACTCTCTCACCTCTAATTTGGTGCTCACATGTCCTCCTCTCATCTGCTCAGTAGGGCATATTCTGAACACGCTGTCTAAAGCTGACACCATCACTCCATGAGGCCCCTCTCAGTTTCATTTTTCTCCATAGCTCTATTGTAATCTAAAAGATATGTATCTTACTTTTTGTTGCCTGTCTCCTCCTACAAAACATAACTTTAAGAAATGTTTGTCTTTTTGTTCACTGTCATATCCCCAGCACCCAGAAAATAACAATAGCAATGAATTCCCCTGGTACCCAGATGCTGGTCTCTAAGTGTCATTTCCCACTAAGAGGAACCAAGGGTACTTAGAGAAAAGGCTGATTCTAGGTCTAGGGCAGAAATTATATAAGATGAACCGGGAAGCTCTTGTCATACCAGACAAGATCAAAACTATTAAAAACTCCTAGGTTATGTCAAAAGGACTCAGAAGACAACATGAATTGGCCCCCACTGGTCAAAGAAGGTATAATACGAGAACTAGTAAGAAAATAATTGGAATGGATCAAACATATCAAATATGTTTCAATCAATGAGTTCATAATGATGGTAAAAACCAACAAGCAGACAAACAAGCAGACAAACAAACTGCTAGTCATCAGTGGAGGATGCTAGGAAATCAACAGAGAACTCAAGATTTCTCTTAGGAACTGTTCCGCAGGGTAACCAAATATCAGATGAGGACTCATTTCTCTATACAGGGTATTCCTGACATATTACAAAGGAATCCCTGATGAATCCAGGCAGTGATTATCAATGGCTGCTAACATCCCCCAAAGAGAGAGAACCAGGCATTTACTTGCCTCTTAATAGACGTATTTAATACCACCCATGAAACAGTTTTGAAAAAAATATTAAGCCTGACTCTGATCAAACCTCAGCTCTACTATCAATTTACAGGAAGTACAAGGGGCAGGGAAACAGGTTATACAACAACACGGGGATATAATCGTCAAAATTCAGAGGACAACAAACTCTTCTAAGGCAAAGTTTCTTCAGCGAAAAATCACAAGAGGAAAAAAATAAGAGATGAAAGGAAACCTAAATTAAAGGGACTTAAGAGACACCAACAATAGTAATTTATGGTCCTTGCTTGAAACTCTGTTCAAATAAATAAACTTTAATTTACAAGAAATGTGAATACTAACCTGATATTTGATGATAGTAAGGAATTCCGTAATTTTTTAAATATGGAATGGTATTAGGAGCTATAAGTTTTAAAAGAGCCTCTTTTAAAGGTATGTAGTGAAACATTCACAGACGATGAGATCTTTGGGATTTGCTTCAAAATAATGAACTGGGGGCTTCCCTGGTGGCGCAGTGGTTGAGAGTCCGCCTGCCGATGCAGGGGACATGGGTTCGTGCCCCGGTCCGGGAGGATCCCACGTGCCGCGGAGCGGCTGGGCCCGTGAGCCATGGCCGCTGAGCCTGCGCGTCAGGAGCCTGTGCTCCGCAACGGAAGAGGCCACAACAGTGAGAGGCCCGCATGCCGCAAAAAAAAAAAAACAACAATAATGAACTGGGAGAGGTGTCAGTGAATGAGATTGGCCACGAATTGACAATTATTGAACGTGAGTCATGGGCACATGGGGGGTTCCTTACACCCATCTCTTTTACATATGCTTGAAATTTTCCATATTAAAAACAGTTTAAAACATAAAACTTTAGAAATATTTTATTGGTATATAATAGAAATAAATGATCAGAGAAAATATTTAAAAGTTTGTAAAAGAACAAATTGGAGATGACTGCATCAAAGATTCCAAGCAGCAAAGAGGTGTTGGTTTGGGGTTTGGCAAATCCAGCCATTTACCCTTAAATTTCTGTTTAAGGTAGAGGTCAGAGTAAGAAATCTCAATCTAAATGTTGTAATAGGTGAAAAAAAAAGAAATAAAAAGATATAAAACTAAATGTTGTAGTATATGAAACTACGGACAAAGAGGAGGTGTCACAAGAGGATGAACTTGGGAGAAGGAAGAGGTTGGGCGAAATTGAGAGATCAATCAGGCTGATGAGAAATGCTGTGCTGTAAACTTGGGATTGTTTTTAAAAAATCCTTTTTCCAAATGTGTCTTAGAATTCAGGTAATAAGAGCCACGAAAACACATAGATGAAAAAGATAAAAGTAAAGGCTGAATTCAAGAAGTGCAAAGAACACGATCATAAATCTCTGTCACCTCCGGTACCACCAAAAACTATTATCTCACAGAAAGTGAATTTCCTATGTCAAGGGCTAGACATTTGAAAGGTGTGTGTGGGTATTCTCAGGCAACAGTCTAGTGGCATTTTTAAAGTACTCCCTGACCCGTCCCAAATGTTAGTTATATTTTCTCATTCGGATTTCTTCCTGCAACCTAAACAGTCAATTCTTTACTGCTGCCCACTTTGACAAATTAGTTTGTGCAACACCATTTCCAAGATATCTTTAGCAGCCAACACAGCCCATAAATCCAAATCATTGTACTGGTTATTAGGATTTCATTTCATGCTCACATTCACAAACATTTAAGCTTTCAACCTTTGCTGCTGGACATTAATCTTGGTATTAATCAAGGGATTAAGTACGCTGAATTTAAACTCAAGGTTAATAGCACGCTCAGCCAATATTAGTTTTACATATTGCCAAGGGCGAACAGAAAGAGGAAGAGAACTCTATGCCTGTTGTTTCTGAAATATAAGAAACAGATTCATGAGCAAGGCATGAAATTGCTTCTTTTGTTCCTTTATGAGGGAGTCACACACACAGGCAGGCGCGCGCACACACACACACACACACACACACACACTCACTCAACCAGTCCAAATTGGCATTAGAAGCAACAGCTTGTACACATCCTGAGATCTAGCAATCAATCACTGAGCAATTTGATTATTTCAGAGCAACTATACTTCCAGTGGCAACACAAGTGCTTAGAAAAAACAGTACAAACAAATTAAGAAGTCTGGCAGGGTATGATGGTTGCTAGTTGCTAGAATAATTGTGTAAATAGCAAAAATCTGTGGGAGTCAAATATATCAGCACCATCTATCAACATAGTATCAATAGGGGTAAAGAAATTTATTCTCAATTTTGTAAAAGCTGATAGCAGTAAAAGGCTCTGCAGAGGGCTAAGTTAATAATACCTGAAACAATGACATTTAGAGTAATTACTTTATAGGGTCTTGTGTCTATAACGGGAGTAGTTAGTTACATGGCTCACAAAAACAGACACAGAAAATGAACTGCTCGATGATCTGGAAATGCAAGGCTGCTTAATGTATCAGTCTTTCAGCCCTCACCACTTGCAATGGCTAAGTACCTGGTTTCCATGAGTTATATGTTCAGGAGGATTGGCACCTTTTTTTTGGCAGGGGAGATAAAGTATTAAAATTATGAGTATTAAACTAGCAATGAAGACTGATTAATGGAAACCAGCTAACTTAGAGCCATATTTCAAACACAGGTGGATTTGAGCATAGAACTGAATGCAAAGGCGATGGTGACAAACGACTTCACTTGAGTTCAGCTTTCGTTTGACATGAAAGGGAAACAGGAATGGTCGATGCAAAAGCACTAAGCAACTTAACCTCTCGGAGCCTCTAGGATGCGGCTCTCTACTACTCAGAGCCGGGGAGAGGTTGAAATGACGCTGTGTATTTGAGGTGTCAGGCACACAGTGCAGCTCAGCCATGTTTCATTCTTATTGTCTGCCACTCAACAAGGGCAATGACGAGACTTTTAGCATCACACCCAGTCCCTAATACAACATCAGACATACGACAAGCATCCGTGGGGATAATGGAAGGGGAAACACTGATGGCTTTACCTCCTGGGATTTCCCATAAAAGGCTGGGAGACTACAAGTTGGTGAAGGTAAAAGCAGACGTTTATACTCCCGTAATTCAGCAGAGTTGGCACACTGAGACAACTGGGGGAAAGAAAAATGCAGGAAGAGCGCTATCTCCTAAGACTGGTCTGAATCTAAATGCCTCAGTTCAACCGGTGATTGACTATAGAGGAGACATTTTATTTCATGTCCTCTTTTATATCTGTCAAAGCTCTGCAGTTAAACATAGATGGAAACAAGAATTGGCTCTTCAGTGAGGGTTAAGAAAAGAAAGTCACCAGTAACATCCACTGATCAAGTAAACAAATCAAATGAAGATGTCTCTCTCAATCATTTTACCAATTGCAAGAGTAACCAGGCATACAATACAGGTTAAATCAAGTAACAAAAGATGGAAAGAAAGCAAGAGGAAAAAAAAAAAAACTAGACAAAATACATTACCACAAAGCCACAGATGTTGTCCAGGATTTACAGAATACTAGAACACAATTAACTGGCTTTAGGAAACATCTCTAATAATTTCATGTAGGCAACGGCAGAGGGGTACTGCTGTTCCATGCATCCGGTTCACGATTTAACTGTGAGCAAGTTGCACATCCTGACAAAGGAAGTCAAGGGGAACAGCTGAATTTCTGTTACCAGAAGCCTAGGGATCTAAAATGAAATGAGACTGGTGAATGCGAACCAGAAATTGATTCCAATTCTAAGACAGAATCAAGGTCCCACACAAAACGTCACAGGCTAAGTGACACCCCACCACTGTACTCAAATAATGGCAATATCAAAAACCTATCATGTATAGACACAGAAAACAAGCTAAGCTTATGGTTACCAAAGGGGAAAGGTGAGGGAGAGGAATAAATAAGGAATTTGGGATTAACATATACACACTACTATATATAAAATAGATAATAAACAAGGACCTACTGTATAGCACAGGGAACTATACTTGATATTTTGTAATAACCTACATGGGAAAAGAATCTGGAAAAGAATATATAACTATATACAACTGAATCATTTCGCTGTACACCTGAAACTAACACAACATTGTAAATCAACTTTATTTCAATAAAAATAAATAAATAACCACTCCGCACAAAGAAGTAAAAACAAAAACAAAACCCAAAAAACCTATCATAAAAGTGTCAGTTTTACAAATTGAGTATCATTTATTTGCCAGGTTCTACTCTAAGCATTCTCCCATATAGGCTCAGGAATTCTCATGGCAGGATCCTTTAAAAACAAAATTAAAACATGTGATAAAGGAAGAACCTGAGGCACAAAGAGGACAACTTTTCCAAGAACACAGTGTTTAGAAAGCATTAGAAACAGAAGCTTAAGTCAGCTACGAGGCTCTAAGGCAGTACTGCCTATTCAAGTGGCCATGTTGGTTAAATTTTCTTCTCTTATAGGGTCCCTATTAAGGTGCTTTGATAAAATGGAAAATTTTTTTAAAAGGCCAGAGTTTCAAGGTAATTTTCAGATTAAAACTTTGAAAAAGAAGTTCCTAGTTCTTTCCCAGGACCCCTTCCTGGCTTAATTACCTGGATCCATGCTTCCTCTTCCATTAGACTTGAAAGATAATGAATGCGAAGCATGCTGCCAAGCAAAGGAGTCCTCAGTAATTGTTGACAATCAATGAATACAATAGATGTTCAGTAAGTGCTCACTGAACTGAATTCAGCGTTGCAGAAAGAAAGGTCTGATCGTTTGCATAATTAGAGAGTAGAAGAGGCAAATGAAGTACCCTTCCACATCTCAAAAGGAGAAATAATAGTTAAAGGTTCTGCAGTGAAACACCCAGGCTCCAATATTAAGTCTACATGATCCATCACATCTTTATGCGGCCCCATCTATCCCACACTCCTCTCAGTTTACCTGCACCAGAATCTCCCTTTTCTCTCATTTAACTAGGTCCTTCCTTCCCTGTCGGTAGGGGTAGGGTGGCAGTTTCAAAGGAAGGGAACCCGGTCATATATAATTACAGCCCCTGTCCACCTGGACCATTCTCCCACACCTCCCCAGCTGTGGCTTGGGAGATGGAGACCCAGGCTGGAGTGAGCACGTCAATCTCCCTTCACCTCGGCAATCCTCCCCGAGATGCTGGAAGGCATGAAATTAGCTCAGCTTGTCCATCAGGGAGCCCGGTTAGACTCTGGCTAAATTCTATCAAATGGAAATGGGAATAAAACTTTTGAAAATTGAACTAAATGAGGAACTTTTTCCTCAGGGCAGGAAAGGTGCCTCTAACTGACTTCTCACTAGCGTGAAGGTTCACCCATAGCCCCAGGCCCTCCTCCTCTGGAGAAGAAAATGAGGCCAGCCCCAGGCCACCCAAGCTCCAAACACACTCAAATACATGCTACAAAGTCAACTGGCCAGCAGCCACCTAATGAAGTACATCACACACCCAACCTCTCAGTGCTTTTCGCTTCCAAGAGGCATTTTAACTGTCACTAACTCTGACGGTTCCCATGATAGCCCTGGGGTGGCCGTGGAGCAAACCTCGGCAAAAAAAAGTCTGACTGGATCTTACAGAAGAAAGAGAAGTAAGGGTGCGGAAGAGGGACAAACCCCACAGACTCCAGGGCCACATGCCCTATAGCAATACTGGCTTGGCCTCCATCCCCAAAACTGTCCCTGTCACCTTATACCAGAGAGAAGAGGTACCTGAATCCCACAAGGGAAACTATGGCAAAAACATTTCATTTAGCTTCAAAATGGAGGCATTCTCCTTTCTGCATGGCATCACCAGGGAGCTGTAATTAAACTACTGGTTAAACAGCAAGAGAACCAAAACCAGGGGGTGCGAATCAAAAAAAAAAAAAAAAAAAAAAAAAAAAAAA
>NW_020175078.1:5251158-5251701 GCF_003031525.2 Neophocaena asiaeorientalis asiaeorientalis
AAAAAAAAAAAAAAAAAAAAAAAAAAAAAAAAGGCAGTCAACAGCCTGCCAAGTGCACATCCTCAGAAATTAGCTGGCGTCTGTTTCACAAGCCCCTGGGGCTGCTGCCCCTGCCCATAATGGGGGTGGACAGCCGGTGAGTTTTCATTCCCTACTCAGTTCTCTGCCAGTAATTGGTGCTTGATAAAGTCTTAACCCCATCCTATCCCCTTAACCTTTCTAAAGGTGAAATGGAGATCCCTAAAGCATGTAACAAATTCCATGTGGTCTGTAAAATGCCCTGTAGCCCTTAAAAATAAAAGGGGAAAAAAGCTGCTATTTAAATTCAAGGGTACAAATGAAGTTCAGATAAAAAGGGGGAAAAAAGTAAATAATTCAGCCTGTAAGTAAATAGCTAACTCAGCCAATAAGCATATGAAAATATGCTCCACATCACTAATCATTAAGGAAATGCAAACCACAACCAGAGTGAGATACCCCCTCAAACCCATTCAGAGGGCCACTAAAAAAAAAAAAAAAAAAAAAAAAACAAAAAAAAAAAAG
>NW_020175078.1:5251892-5265491 GCF_003031525.2 Neophocaena asiaeorientalis asiaeorientalis
AAAAAAAAAAAAAAAAAAAAAAAACCAGAAAATAACAAGTGCTGGCAAGGATGTGGAGAAGTTAGAACCCTTGTGTACTGGTGGTGGGAATGTAAAATGGTGCAGCCGCTGTGGAAAATAGTTTGGTGGTTCCTCAAAAAATTAAAAATATAATTACCATATAATGCAGCAACTCTGCTTCTGGATCTATACCCAAAAGCATTGAAAGCAGAGTCTCAAAGAGTTAGGTGTACACCTACGTTCAAAACAACATTATTCACAATACCTGAAAGGTGGAAGCAATGCAAGGGTCCATTTGACAGATGAATGGGTAACAAAATGTGGTCTATACACACAATGGAACATGTTATTAAGCCTTACAAAGGAAGGACATACTGACACATGTACAACATGGATGAACCTTGAGTACACTATGCGAAGTGAAATCAGCCCATCACAGAAAGACAAATACTGTACACTACACTTATAGGAGTACTTGGAGTAGTCAGAGGCAGAGGCAGAAAGGAGAAGGGTGTTGGCCGGGGCTGGGAGAACGGAGGGAATGTGGAGTTACAGTTTAACGGGAACAGAGTCTCAGGTTGGCAAGATGAAGCATTCTGGAGATGGACGGATGGTGGTGACGGTCGCAGTGTGAAATGGACTTAAGACCGCTGAACTTTACACTTTATGGTTAAGAAGTTTTACTACATTTTTTTGTTAGGTGTATTTTACTACCTTTTTTTTTTTAATCGGGAAAAAATTAAACAGTGAACTCAGACTATTTTTCCCTCAAGGGGGGAAAAAAAAAAGTCACGCTACTTGGGGACAGAGGAGAGTCACGCAGAAGGGAATCACAGGCCCTTCGTGGGAAAACAATACCCGTTTTTCAGCCTTTCAGATTCCAGGCTCAGCTACAGAACAGACCGTCCACCCCCACCCCACAAAGCCACAAGAAGCTACTCACCTCACTGAGGTAAATAAAAAAAGAGCAGGTGGACCCATCCACTCCGTATTCTGCGTAGCAGGGATCCGAGCGCCACATATCTTTCATCCACTGAAACAACCAGAGAAGGTGAGAACGCTGATGAGCAGCCTGATCTCTGCGGCCAGGCACACCTGCCAACAGAGACGGCGAGGGCTCGGAGGGGGAGGGGGGTGGCTCAAACCGTGGCCTGAAGCTCAGGATCCCTGGGCTGAGGTCAGGACCAGATGCTCAGCTCTTGGACGATCGTGGCTTGAGCTGGGCCTTAGCAGAGGCCTTTGGAGTGGACAGAGGCCGTAAGACACACCCTGCAGTGCAGCCCGGGAGAAGCAACGGCAAGGAGCGTTTTATCAAGACCAAGTGCCTAATGCAGTGCCCCGGCATCAGAGTCCCCTCCCCGGAGAACTGCAGTTTCACAAGCCTCGGCACAGCGCCTGGAAGAGAGCGCACGGACGAGGGCAGGAGCTCAGCGTGCGGTGAGTCCCAAATGGAGGCTAGGTAAACACTCTGTGGTTTGGTCTCACCATCCTACGTGGCGCTTGAACGCTAACTGTTCTCTGCAAACTACTGCGAAGGAGAGTGGTCTCCCCAAGGGCTGGCCGTATAAATGGGGTGAAAAAAAAAATGTTAAGAGTCAAAGAGTGGCCAAGAGTGTCTGGGTACTCGACTGCACATGCAAATGTGACAATGAAATCTCGAACTGGAGACCTCACAGCAGAGGCCTGGGGCAGAGGGAAGGTGGATACTAAATAATGGCAG
This sequence comes from Neophocaena asiaeorientalis asiaeorientalis, assembly GCF_003031525.2. Lineage (NCBI taxonomy): Eukaryota > Metazoa > Chordata > Mammalia > Artiodactyla > Phocoenidae > Neophocaena > Neophocaena asiaeorientalis. Next base: position 5,253,613 of record NW_020175078.1, read on the forward strand.
CCCCTTGTCTTTGGCCCTTGAAGGATCACCTGCTGGAGGATGGGAAGGGGGTGGTAGTGATAGCTTCAAAGCCACCGCAGGTGCCTGCAATGGCCCAGCCGTTTCAGTCTGACCACTTAGTCATTGTTGACTAACCCCACACAGCTGGCATAAGCAGGGAAGGGTTGTCATGGCCACAGCCCTTAACTGGCAGGACTGAGGCGCCCCTTAAATGACTCCCTTAAAGGGCTCGCTTGCCCATGTGTATTGCTGGGGAGAAGAAGGGAGGGTGGGGGAAGCAAGGGTCTGTTCGTGCAGATTAAGGAGGATGGGGACGAATGGAGATCCCTTCTGCCTTACCTTAATTTTCCCCTCGCAGTGGGGGTAGCCATCCATAGGAGGCAATACGCATTTTTCTTGAGCTCCATTAATGATATCTGAAAAGGAGGAAAAACAACAAAGGATACTATCAAGTTTATTGCAAGTGAGGGTCAGAGAGAGAAAAGGAAAAGAGAAGTCTACCCTGGGAGCCCCTCCAGCTGACGACAGTTCTGACTGGTCTGCAGGGAGGACCTGACCCAACCAGAGCCCACCTCCAGCATGGCCAGAGACCTGTGACATGCATGGCCCAGCCGCAAAGGTTGAGCCGGGCCAACCAGAGTGCTTGCCTGAAAATCTGCAACTGGGAAACTGAGAAACCATACGAATGGGGGGCAGGAAATGAAGTCATGAGATTAGGAGGGTCACGGGGCCGGCGAGGCCAGGCTAGGCTATGAGGACAAACTGAGGCCATGAGCAGCTTCCTGAACACGTGTGCTTATCACTTACGGAATCTAAAAAAGTGGTACAAATGAACTTATTTCCAAAACAGAAACAGACACACAGACGTAGAAAACAAACCTATGGCTACTGAAGGAGAAGCGGGGGGGATCAATTAGGAGTCTGGGATTAACAGATACACACTACTATATATAAAATAGATAAACGATAAGGACCTGCTGTATAGCACAGGGAACTCTACTCAATATTTTGTAATAACCTATAAGGGAAAAGCATCTGAAGAAAATAGATATATATGTGTATGTGTGTGTGTGTGTACATATATATATATATATATATATATATATATATATATAAATAACCGAAACTACTTTGCTGTACACCTGAAACTAACACAACACTGTAAATCAACTATACTTCAATAAAACAAAACAGACATGCGCTTGAGCTGAGGCAGCCCACAGGAGAGAGAAAGGCGAAGAGAACCATGTGCTCAGAAAGCCACAAGATGCATCTGCAAGGTGTACCTTCTTAGACCCGGTTCTTAAATTTCCACCAAGATCTCCTTATTCTTCCACTGTTTCCTCCCAATAAACTCCCTTTGTATTAGCAAGCTAGAGTAGATTCCTATTCCTTGTAACTACAGAGTCAAAACTGAAAAGAATGCCTCCCAGAAGCTTTAGTGATGGACAACAGACAAACCAGTAAACAACTGAACAGCAGTGTAAAAGGCCTTATGTTAGGGCGGGGCAAGGGAAGGACACGCGGCTTCCCTGGATCCAGTGACATGTCGGCTGAGATGTGAAGATGAAGGAGCGAGCCAGGTAGAGGGACAAGGTAGAGATGGTGTTCAGGAAAACATCCAAATGCAGGACCTGGTCTGACTGGAGTGAATTAGTACGAGGTACTGAGAGGCAGCGCCCAACCAGAAAGGCCTCAAGCACCAAAATAAAGACTCTGGTCTTTGTACTAAGGGTCTGGGTGGCGGAGCACTGAAAAGTTTTAAGGAGAAGATAGTTAGGATCAGTTTTTTGTTTAGGAACAATCATTACAGCTGGAAAGGGCGACAACCCTAAACCTACATGCTTCTGTTTTTGGACCAACTATATTTTCTGCACATGCTTGGATGTCCCAATTATTCACTGCTGACAGTTTCCTACACCAAGTACTAATCGGAAATGAGATCCCAAACTACATATCAACCTAAGGATAACTAGAGTGTAAAATCAATATCCTCCTTATCATAGGTTGGAGGCAGTGTCTGTTAGTTGTTAACATGGAAGACAGTTTGTTGGAGGCTTTGTTTCCCCATCTGTAAAATCGGAGTAACTGCACCTCTATTTCATCCAGGTCTTATTAAATATTTAAGTTAATATTTAATAACTTAAATATTTGTAAAAAGCCTGGTCTGGCACTCCCATCACATGATACCACAGACCATGGCAGGTGCTTAAAAGTTGGCATTTGCTGTATAATTCCACGCAACTTTCACTCACTATACCCAGGAAAGCAATATTTCAAATGCACATGCTTCTGGAAATGCATTCTCTTCGTTTTTAAAATAAATGCAGGCTTGAATGGTGGCTCTCCCTAAAGCTCCCCTTCTCTCTCATGTGTACGGGGACAGCCAGCTCCAGAATCCACTAACAGACGGGCTCCCTCAACAAAGAAAAGAAGTGCTTTCCAATGACTACTGCTCCTATCACTATTTTAAATTCCAATTTTGTTTACTACTTAAGCAAGTAAGACGCAGCAGAGGTTCCGAGAAATTAAGCAGAGTCCAAAACAGCCGAGGGTTGGGATAATCAGACATCTGAGATACTCAGGGGTAAATTACTCCCCTTTCTTTACACACAACAGGTATTACTCTAGTTCCAGATGTTCAGAGCCAGAAGTTATTGAAATGAGGTGAGTTGGAGGTATGGCAGTGCGGGACGAAGAGAAATCGCCGAGTGTTAAAATAAACCAGCAGGTCCGTGAAGGCTGCAGGCAAAGCCTAGTTGCTGGCAGTGTGGGTCCTCTTCATTTAAGAGTTTCAAGAAATAAAAAAATGTTATGCTAAGAGTCAGCAAACTTTTTCCGTAAAGGGCTGGACAATAAATATTTTAGTCTGGGCAGGCCACATGGTCTCTGTCTGGGATGTAGCAGGAAAGCAGCCACAGACGACAGGGGGTGGATGGGTGTGGCTGTGTTCCAATAAAACTTTATTTACAAAAACAGGCACAGACCCCGATGTTGGCCATGCTAAGAGACTCCCCAAATGAGGATCCTTTGCTTCTGCAAAGACCTGCGGTACGCGGGCCTCTCACTGTTGTGACCTCTCCCGTTGCGGAGCACAGGCTCCGGACGCGCAGGCTCAGCGGCCATGGCTCACGGGCCCAGCCGCTCCGCGGCATGTGGGATCCTCCCGGACCGCGGCACGAACCCGTGTCCCCTGCGTCGGCAGGCAGACTCTCAACCACTGCGCCACCAGGGAAGCCCTGAACTGACTTTTTAAAGGACATCTGCAGGCACTCCCCTGTCCGGCGTGCCCTTCCTGTCACCCTTCCCGGTTCCCTCCTCCCATTTAAAGCCCCTCCTCCTTTAAGACCTAGCTCGAGCATCCCCACCTGAAGAGAGCCCTGATCCTTCTTCTCCATCCCCAGGCTGAGTCAGGACCGAGTCAGGGCTGAGTGCTGCCCTGCGGCTTCTGGCCCTTCCACCACAGCGAGCAATCCTGTTCTCTTGTTCACATCTGTTCACCTCCCCTCCTAGGAGGTGGGAAGGTTACGTCTTTCTGCTCCATCACCAGGCACTCAGCGAGTGCTGCTGGGCTGAATAAACACACGCATGTTCCGTCTGCCTCCCCACCATCCCCGGCCTGACCCTTGGGCTCAGGGAGAATGAGACTGAGCTGAGACCCCAGCTAGACCAGCATTTGTTGCTCCTCTTCCAAGCAGCAGTGTGTCAGCTAATCCAACAGGGGCTCCTCTGCATTTCCAAGATCTAATGAGGAATTTTCTCATTATTTTGTTACACAGTGATGGGTTTGAATAGACAGTGGCTTCCAAAAGTGTAGTTGGATGACTTGAGGCTCTGGGGTGGAAGGGATCTGTGAAAGGGAGACACGGGAAGTGCCATGGGGCCGAGCTGCTCACAGAATCCAACCCCCAGTAAGTAATCTGAACGAGACCCTCCATTACCTCCCAGGCCCTGAGGAGTTTCAGCACATCCCACAGGACAGCTCCCTGCCTTGTTTCCATCACAATGACAAAAACTCAATGAATCATGTTTTCATTCCTTTGTGTCCACAGAAGACATTTACCTTTGCAAGAGCCTCCAACCTAAGGTTGGTTAAAAAAACCACAAAAATTCAGGCCAAAAGAGGTTAACGTGACGGCTTTTCAGGGGACACTTAACTTAATGAGGCCCCTCCCCACAAAAGGTGTCAGGATTCCGCCAAGATACATTACTAGAAGGCTCTCCCTGCTGTTCACCCCACCCTCTCACACAGGTCATCTTTTTTTTTTAACTGTGAAAGGGCAAAGGAAAAGGAAGATGTTAATGTAAGCAAAGAAGCTCAGCTCTTCTACTGTTTAGAATTCAGTTTCATCTCTTACCCTCATACACCAGCCCAAGTGGCATCTTGCACTGAAAACTTCACCTCTGAACTGATTCTATGGTACCGTCAACCAGGTTATTAGAAAAAAGGCAGGGTACCCTAGGTGCAAAAACTCTGTTGTTTTATCAGGGTAGTAGGAGGTCAAATATTAGGTTTAATCTAAGAGAACATTTTTCTTATTATCAAAAATGCTTACAACTCAGGAAGAGCACATGTACAGCAGGAGAAGTGACGAAAGATGCCATGAACACACCCAGAGCAGCGTGTTCCCATCAAGCGTGGAGCCATATTCTCCCCGACGGTCCTAACATGCATACACAGATTGAGACAGACACAACAGCATTTCAAATACATATCTGGAAGTGACAGAGACAAAGAGATATGGAACCAGACACACAGCTGTTTTTAACTCATGGCTTCCTCTGCCCAAGGAAGGAAGGAAAGTGGGAGAGTACAGGGCAGAAGTAAATGGTAAAGACAGTCTCAGAGGGACTGTGAGAATTGAAAAGGGTGATAGAGGAAACAGGTGGACAACATGACCTCCCTTGATACAGTACCAGTCTTTCTAAAGTGCTGGCACACACGTTAGCACATTTTATACTCACCACATCCTCCTGAACAAGGAAGACAATTACCTCATCTTATAGTTTGGAAAGGAGACGCTTCAAAATCCTCAGCGGCTACCGCCAAACTCAGCCCACAGCCACCTGGAACATCTCTCAAAAGCCTGCTGCTGGCCATGTGCTTCCATGTGAAAGCTACATCCTTGGGCTTCCCTGGTGGGGCAGTGGTTGAGAGTCTGCCTGCCGATACAGGGGACACGGGTTCGTGCCCCGGTCCGGGAAGATCCCACATGCCGTGGAGCGGCTGGGCCCTTAAGCCATGGCCTCTGAGCCAGTGCATCCGGAGCCTGTGCTCCGCAGTGGGAGAGGTCACAACAGTGAGGGGCCCGCGTCCCGCAAAAAAAAAAAAAAAAAGCTGCATCCTTCCTTGAAAGACATGGTCCATACCCTGGAGGAGCTCCCCAGGACTAGGGGGAGGGACCACATACAGCAGAGCCCCCTCCTCGGGTATAGCCTCCTGGAAGGCGGGCCACCCACCCTCAGGGCTGTGGCCCAGCACCCAACCTACTGCCTGGCACCCTGGCAACTCCATTGTATTTTTTTAGACAGATGAACAAATGTAACAAAGGGATTAAGAGCCCCAGTTTCAGAGAAGCACAGGGAGAAGAAAGAGCCACGGAAGAAAGGGGGTGGGCGGTCCTCACTGGGAATCTCTGAAAAAGAAACGCAAGAGTTCCGGACCACACACTAAACAAGCCAAAGGAATCTGGGCTCCACACAAGGAAAAATGTCACAAGGAGGAGCAGTGAAAGAAGACTCACTGCCGCAAGACAAATACCGCGTGCTAACACATATATATGGAATCTAAGAAAAAAAATGTCATGAAGAACCTAGGGGTAAGACGGGAATAAAGACACAGACCTACTAGAGAATGGACTTGAGGACACGGGGAGGGGGAAGGGTAAGCTGTGACAAAGCGAGAGAGAGGCATGGACATATATACACTACCAAATGTAAAACAGATAGCTAGTGTGAAGCAGCCGCATAGCACAGGGAGATCAGCTCGGTGCTTTGTGACCACCTAGAGGGGTGGGATAGGGAGGGTGGGAGGGAGACGCAAGAGGGAGGGGATATGGGGATATATGTATAACTGATTCACTTTGTTATAAAGCAGAAACAAACACACCATTGTAAGGCAATTATACTCCAATAAAGATGTAAAAAAAAGGAAGACTCATTGCCAATGCAGGGAGGGAGGAAGTGGCCTATCCCCCATGTGAATGACTGATATTCATACCTTATTCGTATTTAGAAAGAGAGGCTTGCAGTTTTGTGAGAGATGATCTTAATGACTCGTATGTTAACTGTCCTGATGCATTTACAAATCAAACACAAGATCCACTGGGTACCATACAAGGATACCTTTAGTTTTAGCTGCCAAGTTCAATACATATACATGGAGATGCTGTCTGTTTTTAAAGTCATCAACTGTCAACTATGCAGCACCATAAAACACTCACCTACTACAAACTTATTTCAAGTTAATGATAACCTTTCCTGACTCTGTTGAACAAAAGAGCTCCAGAAATATGGTTATAAAAAGAGGCTCACAACAAACAAGGCTGGCAGCCAGGTGTCACCCTTAATCCGATTCTATAAATACTTGTGGGTGGCATCACCTGTAAGAAACTCGGCTACATGCTCCCGGGTGGTGATGATAAAGTGAGGACATGAGGGGAGAGTAGGGGAGTGGATGTGTGTGGTGGTTAGTGGGAGGCAAGTGGGAGGCAAGGGGGAGGCGGTGGAGAGGGGGAGAGGTGTTTTGTGAGCCCTACACAGAAAGAAGATAGTTATTTTAGAATGAAAGTTGACCCTCCCAAGAGAGCCTCCTTTGGCAAGGTTCACTTTTCTGAATATTAATTACAGCAAAGACGACGTGTCTGAATAGTAATCATAGCAAAGACGACGTGTCTGAATATTAATTACAGCAAAGATGACGTGTCTGAATATTAATTACAGCAAAAACGACGTGTCTGAATATTAATTATTGCAAAGATGACGTGTTTGAAAATTAATTATAGCCAAGACGATGTATCTGAATATTAATTATAGCAAAGACGACGTGTTTGAAATGGCACTTCTTTTTAAGAACTTGTAAAACACAGTGCCATTAATTTTTTATCTAGAACTGAACAGGCATCAGATGGGTTAAGGGTGCCTGATTTCTTCACCACTGCTATTTTAATGGAAGATGAAAAAGGAAATTTAAAAATCTCTCAGAAATCTCAAAAAACGTGACCATCTGTCTACCCCTGGAAGTTTTAGGAAACCGAGTTCAATCTCCTGGTCCAGTTCCTTTGCCAGCAGCTAAGATAACCATCTTCATGAGTGAGGTACCCCAAGCATATTTCCTCTCAAAAGATAAAGGGTCTCCAGCAATTCTGTTTTTTGTGTAGGATAAGGTAGTGTTTCTCTCCGAACACCCGATAGGAACACACCGCCCCAGTTATCAGATGGCCCCTGCAGGGTGCCCACGTGAGCACTGCACCAGCCGGGAGCTGACTTCACCTCTGTGCTCAGCCTGGAGACCATGCTCTTGCCAGCGCATCCATCAGCTGGCCTCACGTCAGGAGTTACCAGCAATAAATCGGCCAGAAATCAGCCATGGTGAAATACAATCTCCCATTATGAATGACCTCACCAGTCATTCTCAGTTGGCAAATATTCATTTAGGGCCACTTTTTACATTTGCATTATGAAAAAGTGATTTAATTTCCATAACTGAATCATGTACACATATTCCAGACCCAGGGCCCACAGGAACAGGAAGCTCTCTGCCCACTGAAGGAGCTGGGGAGTCATGATGGGTAATGGGCACGACACACTCACGGACTCCCAGGGATGGATACCGGGCACCTTGAAAGGAGTCGTTTGCATTTTGTTGGTTTTGTTTTGTTTTTCAATGTAAGAAGCTAGAAATGAAATCACTGTACCAAAGAATTTCAGAGCTGCAGAGGACTCCTGGAGCCATATTAGTAAGCTGTTGACTTCTCCTGATTCATAATAAGGCCTAGAGAGATGAACTGCCTTCTGCATTCAGTGGTTTAATAAAATTCACTAGTTACCTCTCATGCACAACACATTCTGCATGTTCAACCCAGGCTTCTGTCTTCTGGGTCAAGACTGTTTCCACTACTCTGGCTCTTGGTATTAAAAGGCACACGACCACCATCATCACCATATTCACACTCTATACCAGAAATCCAAAGAGTCAACCCTGAAGAATAAAATGATCAGTTTTTACTTGTCTCTGAAGAAGCACTCCAAGGGCCTCAGGAACTTGCTAAAAACCTGGAGCTACAGTATTGCCCATAAGCAAACACTATAGGCATAATGGAAGTCAACAGGAAAATCATATTCAATGAACGGTTGTTGAATCATGCACAGCTTTTCAAGGATGACGTTAATGTGTAAAAAAAATGAAGTTGTGAGGACTATGAAAACACAGCGCCAAGTATAATCAACGTCAAAAATTTCAAACCACAGTAACAGCCAAATAACCCTAGATTATTTATGCTTTCTTCTGTTATACCCGGGGTCATTTGTTTGTTCATTGATTTTTGCAGAATTTCCACCTCATTAAGCTTTGATGCTAACATTAATACCGTTTTACCTTTCATGGGTAAAACAGAATTAAAAAGAATATCTAGGATTAAGATTCTCAGTACAATGAGGTATCACCTCACGCCGGTCAGAATGGCCATCATTAAAATGTCTACAAATAATAAATTCTGGAGAGGGTGTGGAGAGAAAGGAACCCTCCTACACTGTTTGTGGGAATGTAAATTGATACAGCCACTATGGAGAACAGTATGGAGGTTCCTCAGAAAACCAAAAATAGAGCTACCATATGGTCCTACAATCCCACTCCTGGGCCTTTATCCAAAGAAAACTCTAATTCAAAAAGATACATGCACACCAATGTTCACTGCAGCACTATTTACAACAGCCAAGACATGGAAGCAACCTAAATGTCCATTGACAGATGAAAGAATAAAGGTGATGTGGTATATGTATACGATGGACTATTCCTCAGCCATAAAAAAGAATGAAATAATGCCATTTGCACCAACATGAATGGACCTAGAAATTATCACACTAAGTGAAGTTAAGCCAGATAGAGCAAGATAAATATCATATTGATATGATATCGCTTATATATGGAATCTAAAAAAAAAAAGGATACAAATGCATTTATTTACGGAACAGAAATAGACTCACAGACTTAGAAAACAAACTTACGGTTACCAAAGAGGAAAGCGGGGGAGGGATAAATTAGGAGATTGGGATTACCATATACACACTACTATACATAAAATAGATAACCAATAAGGAACTATTGTATGGCACAGGGAACTATACTCAATCTTTTGTAATAATCTATAAGGGAAAAGACTATATATACATACATATATAGATATATATAAAACTGAATCACTGTGCTGTACACCTGAAACACAACACTGTAAATCAACTACATATAATTCAATAAAACAAAATAAATTAATTAAAAGGGATTCTCAGTAGGAGGGGCAGGGTCCGTAAGAATGTTATGCGCGCACAGACACACACACACACACACACACACACACACACCCTCCATTCTGATAGGCCCCCAGGTACTGCTACTGATACAAGCATGTCACATTCCTTAGAATATTCAGGCAGAAAAGGTTGGTCATCACACACCTAGGAACACATATGTGTAGTGGGCAGAAAACAGCTGGGGTTAAACACCTGACAGTGACATGAAACAAAAAGTTCATCATCATTAGCAATCAGGGAAACGCAAATGAAAACCACCATGATATATCACTTCATCCACTGAAACGGCTATAATCAAAAATTCAGGTCATAACAAGTGTTGGCAAGAATGTAGAGAAATCAGAACCCTCAAGCACTGCTGGCAGGAAGAGAAAATAATGCAGCTATTTTGGAAAACAGTCTAGCAGTTCCTTAACAAATTAAACATAGAGTTGCCCTTTGACCCAGCAATTCCACTCCTAGGTAGATACCCAAGACAAATGAAAACGTAGACCCACACAAAAGTTCATGGCAGCATTATTCATGAGAGCCAAAAGGTGAACACTGGAAACAATCCAAATGTTCATCAGTGGATGAATGGACAGACAAAATGTGGTACATCCACACAACGGGGTATTCCTCAGCCATACTGGGAATGAAGTACTGATTCATCCCACAACATGGATAAACCTTGAAGAAATTAAGCTAAGTGAAAGGAGTCAGTCACAAAAGACCACATATTATATAAAATGTCCAGAACAGGCAAATCCATAGAGACAGAAAGTAGGTTAGTGGCTGCTTCGGGCTGGGGGAAAGGGAGGTTGAAAGGGGGTTAATGATTGCTAATAGTAGGTACAGAATCCTTTTTGAGGCCAGAGATGGAAAACAGATCTTTTATCCTATGTTTTAACCCCGAGTGTCTACTGAGAAAGGAAATCTACCTCCAGTGGGTAAGAGCAACCAATCAAACATCAATGTCTGAGCGGGTGTGGGAGAGGGGAGAGGATCAATGTGGCGAAAGCAGCAGACTCAGAGCAGGGCAGGAGGAAACAGCTTGGAAAGGTTAGCTGACACCACACCCTGGAGAGCTGCAAATTCCAGGCAGAGAACACCATCACCCACTGCGGGAATACGAAGGTCACTGCGAACACTCGGGCAGCTGGGTGCTATGACGCTGGGGAAGAAACAGAGTCTTTGAGGAGAGAAGCACCGTGCTGAAAAACGTGAAATCCAAGGAAAAGGAGAGTGACAGCTACATTATGAGGATGAAAATTTGACCTGTGGACTTCCAAAGATACTGATGTATCAAGTCTTTACAGCTGAATAGAGTTTACACCTAAAGTTGTAAATTGTCAAGGAGCAGAAAGCTGTCTTTCACCAGTGAGGTAGCCCATGTTATTTTTCCAACACGGGGTCTCTAAAGATAACTATGAATGTTTAACCCCTTCTTTGATTTACAGCAGCTTCTAATACCCTCTTTCATCCATTTACATTTAATTAAGCTCTCACTGATGCCTACTTGGCAGGTAATAGGTATATTCTTTTCAAATTTACTTCCAAACTGGCACAGCATAAGCCTCTAAAGTTGTAAAACTATAAAAATCTGTCTTCTGACTGTAGTTAACACTGCTGTATGGTTTATCTCAAAGTTGCTAAGGGAGATCCTAAAACTCCTCATGACAAGAAAAAAACCATTTTTTTCACCCCTGCCCTTTTTTTAATATCTATTTGAAATGATGGATGGATGTTAACTAAACTTACTGTGGCAATCATTTCACAATATATGTAAGTCAAGCCATTATGCTGTACACCTTAAACGGACATAGCACTGTATGTTGATCCTATCTCAATAAAACAAAGGAAAAATGTCTGTCTTGTCCGTGCTTCAAATAGTAGATGAATCCTCTCATGAAATGCCATCTTCCCTCCTCGGCCACCATGCTACCTGCCTGCTCATTATGAAGCGACCTGCTCCTGGAATTGACACTGTAAAATGCTCCAAGAGAAAGCAGCCCTCTGTGCCCTGGTATTTGAGTAACTGACCACATTCCACTCCAGCAGTGGAAACAGGAGAAAAGGTGAGTACACATTATGCACTGGATTTCTTTGCTGGATTTATTGCTAAGTATTTTATTCTTTTTGATGTTATTGTAAGTTATTAATTTATTTTTGGATTGTTAATTACTAGTGTATAGAAATATAACTCATTTTTTACATTGATCATGTTTCCTGAAATGTTTCTGAATTCATTTATTAGTTCTAATTGTGTGTCAGGGGGTGTATTTCTTATATACAAGATCATGTAATTGGAAAGTAAACATATTTTTACTTCTTCCCAACCTCCCCCCCCCCCCCCAAAAAAGATATTGTGG
>NW_020175078.1:5265555-5298584 GCF_003031525.2 Neophocaena asiaeorientalis asiaeorientalis
CCAAAATAAATTATGTGCTGGAAAGGGCAGGGTGTCTAAGAGATCTCAACTGGGATTCTCTCTCTGCTGCTTACCAGGGGACAACCTGGGCAGGTTACTGGACCTTCCAGAGCCTGTTTCTTCATGCAATAGATGGAGTCAGTAAAATTTTCCAACATCTGAATTATCCTTTCTGTGCCAGGTACCACACCTGGCACTCATTTATTGCCTCATGTCAGCCTCAGCCTTCAAAGTCAAATAAGAAATGCTGAGGGAGATAAAGCTGTAAGAAAGAGAGATGCCTATGTCACACTGAAATATTACACACTAGCTCTCGTTCACTCAATTCGCCTATTTGTTCAATATACTTGTCCTGCTGTCCGTCTATCTCTGTGTGTGTGTTACCCATCTCTGATTCATTTTATGCCACAGCACTGTATGGAGTGTGAGATACAGCCAGTGACTAAGGTGTGAGATACAGCCGGTGACTAAAATGCTTTGAATTTACGGAAGGAAAAAAGTTCAAGTCTTTTTAAATGAATAGCACAAAGGCATCTGCTGTATATTCTAATAGCTCTGGGAATGGAAGATAAAACTGCATGAACAATATGATTTAGGGAATCAGAGTTCTTTTCATGCATAAATCTACGTGTATTCATCTGTACGGGAAATATATTCTCCCATATTCTATTGAGATATATATATATATTCTACTGATATACCCCTATTCTATTCATATACGTTCATACTTAATTCCTGTTACCATTTCTTCTACAACAAAATGTTCTTCAGCATTTTAAGTAACAATGTAAGGGACATAAAACATAAGATGTGGCTACTATCTTATGTATCCAGTTATAAAAAATGGACATAACAGTCCCTAAATTGGGAGAATGATAGTTTTATGCATCAAAAACAAAATAAAAAGTTATAATGGTATCATATCTCCAGAAAAAGTTTTAAAAAGTTTTTAATATTTTAAAAAATTAGATATATGCCATTTGCAGCAACAAGGATGGACCCAGAGATTATCATACTAAGTGAAGTAAGCCAGACAAAGATAAATATCGTATGATATCGTTTATATGTAGAATCTAAAAAAAGAAAGAAAGAAAGATACAAAAGAACTTATTTCCAAAACAGAAAGAGACTCACGGACATAGAAAACAAACATACGGCTACCGAAGGGGAAGGTGGGGGAACAATTATGAGTTTTATACACACTACTGTATAAAAAACAGATAATCAACAAGACCTACTGGATAGCACTGGGAACTCAACTCAATATTTTGTAATAACCTATAAGGGAAGAGAATCTGAAGAAGAATATATATAGTTATAAATCAACTATACGCCAATAAAAAGTAAATAAAAATTGATACAGACATTCAAATAAAACAAAGAAGATATAGTACTGACAGATTTTAATGCATCCTCAGCTGTCAATTTAGATTTAAGAAAAGATACTGGGAAGTAGATGGCGGACATTAAAAATTCAAGATTATACTTGCAAAACGACATGATATTCTCAAGTTGGGAGCCTAAAGCGATTTTCACACCTATCCTCCTTGTCCAATAAACAAGGGAGGGCCTTTCATAACTTCCCTCTGTTCGCATGCAGTTTACTGCAGCTATCATACTGTAACAGCCACATCCCCTAGAACGTGGAGCACACACGTCTCCCTACTCCCCTCCAACAACAAATGGTTCAATTTTTCTTCTAAAACATGGTTAAGCACAGCTCACACATTTCTGACTATTCTTATCAGACTGTCAAAGCGTTTGGGATTTGGATTTTGTTAAGAAAAAGAAAGAGGGACTTCCCTTGTGGCGCAGTGGTTAAGAATCCACCTCCAATGCAGGGGACACGGGTTCGATCCCTGGTCCGGGAAGATCCCACATGCCACGGAGCAACTAAGCCCGTGCGCCACAACTACTGAGCCTGAGCTCTAGAGCCTGCGAGCCACAACTACTGAGCCTGCGTGCCACAACTACTGAAGCCCGCGTGCCTAGAGCCCGTGCTCTGCAACAAGAGAAGCCACCGCAATGAGAAGCACGCGCACTGCAACAAAGAGTAGCCCCCGATCGCTGCAACTAGAGAAAGCCCACGCGCAGCAACAAATACCCAACTCAGCCAGAAATAAATAAAATTAATTAATTAAAAGAAAAAGAAATATATACCCAGTTTATGAACATCTGTTTGTATTTCTTTGTTGAAACTAAAGAAGAAAAGCAAGCAATGAAGAGTTAGTAACTGTAGAAGACTGGCTATATCCCTAGGCTATCTTGATTGTACAAACTGCCAAAAATAGGTGTTTTCTCTCCCCATCATACAATGCCCTCCGCATTTTTTTTTTTTTTTTTTTTTTTTTTTTTTTGGCTGCACTGCTTGCAGGATCTTAGTTCCCCGACCAGGGATTAAACCTGGGCCACAGCAGTGAAAAAGCCAAGTCCTAATCACTGGACCGCCAGCGAATTCCCAACAACATACATACATACATACATTTATTTAATGTTGGCCACACTGGGTCTTCATTGTGGCATGCGGACGATGCCCCTTTTTGAATCACCTGTCACAAACTTTTTTGTCGCTGTTGGTGAAGGACAGGGATTCTGATTAGACATCAAGACATCTATGGGCACTGAGGAAGTACTTTGATTATTCTTTTAATGGGAGATCAAGATAAATTTTTGTTTTCACTCACTCATATGAACTGAGTTTTTCATTTTGTTTTGGTTGCTTGGTTATAGTCTCCCTCCTCCCTTTTTAGCATGGAAAAATAAACTGTAAGTTAATTTAGAATTAAGATGACACCCTGATAATAAGTTTTTGGTACTACAAAAAGAAGCAGAGTGAGAATAAAACACAACAACAAAAAAAGAAGCTTAAGGCCTACAATATTGAGAACACCCCCAAGTACATCAAACGCTTGGGTACAAGTCTGAAGAAAGGCTGAGCGCTACTTAATTTTTAGTTCCATTTGATTTATCTGGAGTTTCACGAAATCTGCAAGCCCACTGGCGTAACACATACATGCTATGCCTGCTAGATACGTCCTTGGCTAGCGATGTCTCTCAAAAACCAGGTTGCCTTATAACTTAATTCCTTTTGTCTCTCCCAGCCCTTAGCAGGTTCTTCTTCCTGTGGAAAGGAAACATGTCTGCTTAAGAACATGTAAATTTGGACAATGATACTCAGCTTGCGAGGCTGAGAGAGTAATGTGCATATACTTAAATGTTTGTCTTACCCTGGAATGCTATTCATCTACTCAATAGAAAATGTTAGTAAATATGTGAACACAAGCTCTTTCCAGTATGAAAAACAAAGGTTTTCAACTGCCTCGGAATCTGTTACAGGAAGTAATCTGCTCTCAGATGGGAAGCTGGTTTTTGAATCAGTTCTTCGACAGCGCTGGTCCTCTGGCGGTGGGATTACCACCTGGAGGTCTTCACCTGAAGACCCATGCCACTGTGCCAGTATCCAGGGCAAACTGCACTCACCCACTCACTCTCTAGCCATGGTGTCCAGGAGAGGGAGAGCCCTCATTAAAAATACACTCTCGGGGCTTCCCTGGTGGCGCAGTGGTTGAGAGTCCGCCTGCCGATGCGGGGGACGCGGGTTCGTGCCCCGGTCTGGGGGGATCCCACGTGCCGCGGAGCGGCTGGGCCCGTGAGCCATGGCCGCTGGGCCTGCGCCTCCAGAGCCTGTGCTCCGCGACGGGAGAAGCCACGGCAGTGAGCGGCCCACGTACCACAAAAAAAACAAAAAAAAAACACTCTCAGGCTTCCCTGGTGGCGCAGTGGTTGAGAGTCCGCCTGCCGATGCAGGGGACACGGGTTCCTGCCCCGGTCCGGGAAGCTCTCACATGCCGTGGAGCGGCTGGGCCCGTGAGCCATGGCCGCTGAGCCTGCGCGTCTAGAGCCTGTGCGCCGCAACGGGAGAGGCCACAACACTGAGAAGCCCACGTACAGCAAAAAAAACAAAACAAAAAAAACACTCTCTTTGCCAACCTAGAAATGGTGGTTATTGTGCTGAAAGCAAGAGAGAGCCGGCATATATACCAAAAGGCAGGAGAAGGTCAGAGCAGTGATAAGAAATAACTCAAGATGGTTTCTTGGCCAGGGCAGACTCCTGAACTGCACTACCCCACAGTGAACAGCAGCTGAACCTCTGAACACCTTTAGAGCTCTCCTTTAGAGTTCTTCCTTGTGTAAGAACTGTGTGATCAATTTAACTTGGAATTCTTTATAAAGCAAAGCTGAGAAATTATTGATATATATTGGCAATGGCAGAGAAGCTCATATTGGAATAATCTTCCCACAGGTATTGATACTTATAAGATAATGAAGAGTAAGGAAAAGGGGCAAAATGAGAAGGAGTTTGAACCTTAAAAGAAAGGAACTGGGCTTCCCTGGTGGCGCAGTGGTTGGGGGTCCGCCTGCCGATGCGGGGGACGCGGGTTCATGCCCTGGTCCGGGAGGGTCCCGCGGGCCGTGGCCGCTGGGCCTGTGTGTCCGGAGACTGTGCTCCGCAGTGGGGGAGGCCGCAGCAGTGCGGGGCCCGCGTACGGCAAAAAAAAAAAAGGAACTACAGTGGATAAGACCCACATTAAATGGCTTTGCCCTTCAGGGGACTCTCTGGGTGGTGGGAGATCACTAGAAGGTAAGCAAAAGACTACAGTCTTAGGATGAAATTTGGGCCATCAGGATGACAAGAAACTGAGGTAGGGTACTCCCATAAAGAGGGAACCAAAGAAGGGGAGCCCCCAGATCTGCATATAAACTACCTTAAAATCCTTGAATGACTCCATAACCAAGCCTTCGTAGGGGACACTCCAAGGAAAGCTCTAAAGGTGTTCAGAGGTTCAGCTGCTGTTCACTGTGGGGTAGGTAATGAGAGTTTCAATCTTGACCAATTAGAGGGGTTTGGCCAACATTTCAAGCTTTCCACTGAAATCACAGAAAGGCCTTGCATCAGGCCCAGGACTTAAGACTTCCTAAGACTAGGGCAAAAACTGAAACAGACACACCCAACAAACCACAAAATCAAAACTTCTTAGGCTCAAGGTGTTAAGTTAGTAAATTAACTGCTTGCTAGAACAAAAAAATCAACTCTTCAGAGGATAATAACGGAATACATACACTCAACAACATATTATAATGCCCAATATATAACAGACAATTACTAGGCATGTGGAAAAACAGGAAAATGTGGACCAGAGTCAAGAAAAGCAGTCAGCAAAAACATATCCCAAGATGATGAAACATTGGAATCGACAAAGAATTTAAAGTAGCTATTATAAATATGACTGAAGACAAAGAAATGGACACTTTTTTTTAAAAGTAGAAATTCTGGAAATAAACTGAAAAGTCAACAAATGGAACTAATGACAGTTTGAAGGTGGCAAAAGAAAGGATCAATGAACTTGAAAAAATAAAATTATTCAATCTGAAAAACAGAGACAATAAAGATTGGAGAGAAAAATAGAGCAGAGCCTCAGTGACCTGTGGGACAACATCAGGTAGGCTAAACTCTGTACAAATGGATACCTAGAGGTAGAAAAGAGAAAAAAATGGGGAAAAAATACTTGAAGAAATAATGGCTGAACATTTTCCAAATCTGGTGAAAAACATTAACTTCAGGTCCAATATCTCAATGAATTACAAGTAAGATAAATACAATTACATTTACCATCATCAAAATGCTAAAAGCCAAAGATGAAGAGGAAATGTTGAAAGCAGCCAGAGAAAAATGAGACACATTATATAAGAGAGCCCAAAGATAGAAATGTCGCCTGACTTCTCATCAGAAAAGGATGGAGGCTAAAAAACAAGGAAATAGTATTTTTAAAGTACTGAAAGAAAACTACTGTCGACCTAGAATTCTCTACCAGATATCTGTATCTTTGTCCTTGAAAAATGCTGGTCCCCAAAAAGCCATTTCAAGATAAATGAATAATGAGAAACTTTACCACCTGCAGACCTGCATGGCAAGAAATAAACAAAAGTAGTTATTTGCACTGAAAGGGAAATGCCATCAGATGGAAACTTGGAACTACAGAAAAGAATGAAAATCATCAGAAATGTTAATACGTGGGTAAATACGAAAGACTATTGCTTCTTCCTTCCCTTAATTTCTTTGTCAATTGACTGTCTAATGCAAAAATCATAGTAGGTTATAGTGAGGTTTAAAATATACGTAGATGTAAGATATTTAACAACAACAGTACACAGGATAAACATGCAGGATTAACAGAATTAAACATGAAGTTTGTAATGTTAACCCCTGAGTAGACTGTGGTAAGGTAAGAAGGTATATTGAAATCTCTAGAACAGGGAACAGCAAACTACAGCTTAGAGGTCAAATCTGGTCCACTGCTTATTTCTTTAAATAAACTTTACTGTAATACAGCCATGCCATTCATTTACGTGTTGTCTATGGCTGCTTTGGCACTACAACCTCAGAATTAAATAGCTGCAACAGAGATCATCACAAAGCTAAAATATTTACCATCTGGTGCTTTACATAAATAGTTTGGTAATCCCTTTCTTACAGAGTCCTTTGGTCAGTCTTACTACTTAAGAGAATTCTGGGGGGTATCTAGGAGGTGGAATAGTAATGATTTGCTTCCACCAAGTCTTTCATTTCAAGACAAAGGGACCAACCTTCTGCAGAACATCCACATCCCAAGGTCAGAGGCAGGAAAAAAAAAAAAGACAATGGGTGTTACTCTGTCAACATGGGCTCCAGCTCATACTTGTGGATTCCAGCACGTTATTATTCTCCTCTGCTTAACAGTCATCTTCCCCTCCTGGCTGTCTGACTTATGGATTTCAAGCTCCAGTGTCAAACACAAAGTCAATACCTTACAGAAACTTAAACCAGCTCCCACAACTGTGTAAGGTCAAAACCCTTCAACAAATCCCTTAATACACATGCACGCATGTAAGCACATGCTTGTGTGTGCGCGAACGCACGCACACACACACACAAATACCTCCAGTGGTTCTGCTTCTAATTTAATCCTGACTGAGAAATAAAGCAAGCCAAATTTGGTTCTTTGGAAAGATGAATAAAATTTAGAATTCCATGGGCTTCCCTGGTGGCGCAGTGGTTGAGATGCAGGGGACACGGGTTCGTGCCCCGGTCCGGGAGGATCCCACATGCCGCTGAGCGGCTGAGCCCGTGAGCCATGGCCGCTGAGCCTGTGCTCCGCAACGGGAGAGGCCACAACAGTGAGAGGTCCGCGTACCGCAAAAAAAAAAAAAAAAATTAGAATTCCTAGCAAGAGTGATCAAAAAGAGAAAATTTAAATGAGCAAATATTATGACTTAAAAGAGGACTGTCACTACAAATCCTACAGATATTCAGAGCATAAGAGAACATGAACAACTTATGGCAACAGGGTTTACTATTTAGAAAAAATGATGGGCTCGTGTATTTCCAGCAGTATTTCTAAGAGTCCAAAACTGGAAATAACTCATATGTCCATTATCAGGAAAATAGATATTATCAATTATGTTTATACTCATAAAATAGAAAATCATTTGGTGATTTAAAAAAAGAACAAACTGATAAATGCAACACCATGGATGAATCCAAAAATATTATCCTGGGAGAAAGAAGCCAGACACAAAATATGTTTATACTGTACGATTCCATTTTTATGATGCTCAAGAATAAGCAAAATTAATCTATGATGATAGAAATCAGAACAATGGTCGCCTGCAGGGGAGGGAGATTAAATGGAAGGAGGCATGAGGGAACATTTGGGCTGAGGAATATGTTCGATATCTCGCCTGCAGTGCTGGTTTTATGGATGTACACATTTATCAAAACTCAGATGGTACACTTAAGATCTGTGTCTTGCATCATATGTAATTTTGTTCTCACATAAAAATTAAGCTAAGTTCCTTTTAAAAATGCATGCTCCCTCTATGAATAGGAACACAGATGAAGGAACACTATTTTCCTTTGCTAATCTCCATTTATTAATCCTTTGCAACCACCTTCAGAGGAAAAGATGTACTCTCCAATGAGCTCATATGCATCTCAAAATAACAGTGCCTTCCATGGCCTCTAATATTACATGTTTCACCATGGCTGGCCATGATAGGGGGTCCCTCATTTGGGCTGGTTACAAAAGCACAGAGAGAACTGACGTTTAACCTTTCTTCTAGAAATTACAATCTCGGAGTTAAAAACAATCTGTTGGGAAGGTGTTTTTTTCGGTCACTGACTGCATCTCGGTGTCCCTTATTTGCAGTAGACTAGTTAATTGTGTATTTAGGGTGCTTGGGGTTTAAATAATATCCTTAGCTCTAAAATGTATCTGGCACACGTGAAGAGTGAAGAGTCACCAGTCCCAGGAAATAATCAGCCGAAAGACACTCAGCAGAAGAAAGGCTGTGATTTCACTCCTCCTGACTGCAGCCTTTGACAGAAATCACTTGACTTCAATTTGCAATATGCAACCCTGATTGCTCAGCCTATTTGTAACATGTGATGTTCTGCCTGTCAAAATAAGCTTCTAAGTAAGTACTGAGGAGGGAAGATGGTCTAAGTGAGGGAAACGGGAGGAGTGATTAGGAATTTTTCATTCTTCAATATCATGCAGAGGTAATAAACCAAAGGACTGGAGAAGCGTTGCTTCTTGCAAAAGTTATAGCGAACAACCAGTACTGTAAGGAATGAATCTCGCTTAACTTCCATTCTGTTCACTAGAACACAGAAACTAACTTAATAGTAACTTGTGCCACAGAACTGCAGATCAACTAGTAACCACTAATGATTTCTATAACTATCTGACAAAACCGCAGGATATGAGCTTGGAGGTATTCACAGAGTTCCAGGCAAGTTCAGTGCAAGGTAAGGAGAAAGCCAGGGAGCAGCCCATTGGGAAGAAGCAAAGTTATGTGTTCCAGGGGTGAGTGGTTGCTACAGGAAGGGGACATTGCCCAAGGAGGCCTTTGGGATTAAAGAAAGACAGCTTTGAAGTGAAAAGTTTTTTTTTGGGCTGGAGACGGTACATATCAAGTCTGAAGTTCTTGAGTAATAAAAGATTGAGATGGGAAAAATACTTGATATTTATCTAAATATTATCTAAATACTAGATAAGAGAGGAAGAGAATTTCCAGGAGTTCTTTTAGGTATTCCTGTTTGTCTGGGTCCTCCCACTGTGGAATCAGAACAGAGGGTGTACCTACCCTTATCAACGCTTGACATTCATCTTGCTGAAATAAAGAAGATCCTGATGCAGACACACTCGATTTTAAAAATCAAAGAGCTACAAAACCTTAAATGTAAATCCTGTTTCCATTTATTCAATGTATGAAGTTCGTGCAAGTAGCTTTCGAAATCTTAGCCAGCCTGCAGGTCGAGCTCAAACTCTCCCTTATCTGCAAAGCTTTGCAACAGTACTTCCACTCAAAGAGATACCTTAGGCTGCTCGTGAATGTCTATAAAATTTTCACTCCATATTGTGCAGTCTACAACTCTGTCTTGTGTTCGTTTTGTCCTCTAATTGGGGTGTGTTTGTGTGTGTACAACCCCAAAATACTGCAAAGTCAGTAAGACTAACTTCTGCAATGTCAGTGACTACGTATCAGCTTCTTTCACTGTTCTCCAGAACAAGAGAACAACAAGGGCTCACACAATTGATACAGGTTTTATGAATTAAAGATGGTGATGATAGTGTTGGTACTTGGAAAGGTCAGCTATGAACCTTAGGGGAGAAGAAAAAATGATAAGCTCATGTGTTTCTGGGCAAGATGGAAGAGTGCTGTCAGAAAGACCTAGGCAAAAAATATTATTCTCAAATAAAGACATCACTCTTTCAGAAGAAAGAGGAAGAATCTTTTGCTAAATGTCACTGTCTTCTTCCGTTCTTCTGTTGCCTTCTTCATTCAGAAGGAAATCAGAGTCTTAACCTGCCTTCATGTTTGTTGCTGTGAAATCATCTCAGCTTTACACATTACACCCAACGAGCCCCAATTCCAACCCACGGCCCCAGCCAACCAACAAAAACAGCCCCCAGGCACACATATACACTCGACCACCATCACCACCACTACCACCAAGAAAAGCCATCCCTTCCCCCATCTCCAGCCTAGATTCAGTTCTTTGGTATACTTCCAATAACATCCAATCAAAGAGACTCTAAGGGACTACCCAAAATCATGTGTGGTCCTGATTTATGTCATACTGAAAATAGCTTCCAGCACCTGGAAACTTGAAAACTATATTTAGTTGACATTAATTTTTGATAAACAAGGATCTGTAACTACAGGATTTGATTTATATGCCCAGTTCCCATTATAAATAACTCCTCCAATTATCTGATCACATTCTTAGGGCTGGAAAGAAAAAATTGACATGAATTTCTACAAATAGAAATAATGTTCTAACTCTAAATTTTCAATTATATTATTTATACAAGGAATTCAGTGTTAATACAAAGATATACACATTTATACTCCAAAAGAAAAAAATTGCTTACATTACCTTACAATTTGGATAAACAGAAAACACAGCAGACTTAAGGACTTAAAAGCTGTTTTTTTTTATATAACCTAGGTTATTTTTTTATGTTTCTATTAGTAAAAGTTTGAAATATACACAACAGTAGAAAGAATGATACAATAAACCTTTACTACCCATCACTGAGCTTCAACAAATAACAATATATTGTTGAATAGAAGTGACAAGAGTAGACAATCTTGCCTTTTGCCTGACCTTCGGGGAAAAGCATTCAGTTCTTCTCTATTAAGATGTTACCTGTAGGTTTTTCCCTAGTTTGTTGAGAATTTTTTCATGAATCAGTCAGATTTTCTCAAATGGTTTCCTGCATTTATTAAGATGACACGTAATCTCTGACCTTTGTTCTATTAATATGGTGTATTATATTAATAATCTCTGTTAAACCAACCTTGCATTCCTGGGTTACATTTCAATAAGTCACGATATTTAATCCTTTTAATATATTGCTAGATTTAGGTTCCTAGTATTTTAAGAATTTTTGTGCCTGTGTTCATAGGAATTCATGATTTGTAGTTGCTTTATTTGTGATATCTTTGTCTAATCTTTAGTGTCTGGGTAACACTGGACTGATAGAATGTGTTGGGAGGTATTCCTTCCTCCTACATTTTATGGAATAGTTTGTGAAGATTGGTATTATTTCCTCTTTGAATATTGATAGAATTCACCAATGAAGCCATATGAGCCTGTATTTCTCTTTGTGGGAAGAGCTTTAACTACTAACTCAACTTCCTCATTTGTTGCAGAGCTAGTCAGATGATTCTGAGTCAGTATGGATTATTTGTATCTTTCTAGAAATTTGTCCAGTTTCATCAAAATTGTCAAATTTGATGGCATAAACTTATTCATAGTATTTCCTTATAACCTTTCTAATTTCTGTGAGGTCATTAGTGATGTTCCTTTTCTCATTTATGATTTTGGTAATTTACTAATACATTACTCTTTTCTTTTTCATCAGTCTAGCTAAGGATTTGTCAATTTTCTTGATCTTTCCAAAGAACCAACTTTTGGTTTCACTGATTTCCTCCATTGCTTTGATTTCTATTTCACTGACTTTTACTCTCATCTTTAGTATTTCTTGATTCCTGCTTGCTTTGGGTTCACTTTGCTCTTCTTTTTCTCATTTCTTGGTATAGAGGCACAAGTTATTGATTGGAACATTCCTTCTTTTCTAATATAAGGATTCCAACTTATAAATCACATTAACATGTTATAAACAATATTATAATTATTTTATAAAATCTTGAAGAAAAGAAAAAAACATATGTATATCTATCTATAGGTAAATCTATCATATTTACCCAAACATTTACTTTCTCTGGTGTTCTTCATTTCTTTGTGTAGATTCGAGTTACCATGGGGTGTCATTTCCTTTTAGCATAAAGGACAATTTTAGCTTTTCTTGTAAGGCAGGTCTTAGCAACAAATCTGAGTCTTTATTTGTCTGGGGATGTCTTCATTTTGAAGGACAGTTTTGCTGGAAAGAGAATTAATTGCTAGTTTTTCTCTTTCAGCACTCTGTTCAACAGTGTCTTCAATAGTGCCACTGTTTCTGATGGGTGAGTTATTTTCCACTTACTGCTTTCAAAAATTTCTCTTTATTTTCCAACAGTTTGCCTATGATTTGTCTACGTGTGAATCTCTTTGTGTCTATACTATTTTGGGTTCACTGAGCATCTTGGTCACTAGATTAATGTTCTTTATCAATTTTTGGAAGTTTTCAGCCATTCTTTCTTTTTTTAAAAAAACATCTTTATTGGAGTATAATTGCTTTACAATGGTGTGTTAGCTTCTGCTTTATAACAAACTGAATCAGCTATACATATACATATATCCCCATATCTCTTCCCTCTTGCGTCTGCCTCCCTCCCACCCTCCCTATTCCACCCCTCTAGATGGTCACAAAGCACCGAGCTGATCTCCCTGTGCTATGAGGCTGCTTCCCACTAGCTATCGGTTTTACATTTGGTAGTGTATATATGTCCATGCCACTCTCTCACTTTGTCCCAGCTTACCCTTCCCCCTCCCCATATCCTCAAGTCCATTCTCTAGTAGGTCTGCGTCTTTATTCCCATCCTGCCCCTAGGTTCTTCATGACTTTTATGACAGACTCTAGGTCCATCCACCTCACTACCAGCCATTATTTCTTCAAATGTTGTTTCTGACCTCTTTTCCTCTCTATCCTGTTGGGGCTCCTATTAAACGTATATTAGTATGCTTGATTTCAGACAGGTCTCTGAGACTACTTTTCATCATTCTTTTACACTTTGTTCTTCAGATTGGATCATTTCTATTTACCTATCTTTAGGTCCACTAATTATTTCTTTTGACATCTCAGATATTGTCATGAGTCCCTTTGGTGAATTTTTCATTCCAGTTATTTCACGTTAAAACTCCAGAACTTCCATTTGGTTCGTTTTTTATAGTTTTTCTCTTTGTTGTGATTCTAATTTATGAGTTATTGTCATCATGCTTTCCTTTAATTTTTTTAAAAATGTATTTATTTATTTTTGGCTGTGTTGGGTCTTCGTTGCTGCGTGCAGGCTTTCTCTAGTTGTGGCGGGGGGCTACTCTTTGTTGCGGTTCATGGGCTTCTCATTGCAGTGGCTTCTCTTCTTGTGAAGCACGGGCTCTAGGTGCGCAGGCTTCAGCAGTTGTGGCACATGGGCTCAGCAGTTGTGGCTTGCGGGCTCTAGAGTGCAGGCTCAGTAAGTTGTGGTGCATGGACTTAGTTGCTCCATGGCATGTGGGATCTTCCCGGACCAGAGCTTGAACCCGTGTCTCCTGCATTGGCAGGTGGATTCTTAACTACTGTACCACCAGGGAAACCTCTCCTTTAATTTTTAAAACGTAGTTTCCTTTAGTTCTTATAACAACTGCTAAGAAGTCTTTTTCTGATAAGTTCAAGATCTATGCCCACTAACAGAGAGTCTCTATTAACTGCTTTTCCCTCCCTAAGTATAGCCTCACTTCCTGTTTCTTTGCATAGCTCGATATTTTGGATATATGTTGTAGCAGCTTTGGATTCTGTCCACCCCCCTACCTCACCCCTGCTGGGAGTTTTTGTTGCTAGTATTTCGTTTGTTTAGCAATTTGCCTAGACTTAATCTGGAATCTGTTTCCTCCTTGGTATTTGGCTGTGACGTTTCTGCTCAGGTGTTTTTGTTTTTTGATATCTGGTTTTTATTTTTTAAGCCTAGAGTCCTAGGGATCACCCCGTGTCTGCACAGCTTAGTAGTCGGCCAAACATTGTTCAGAGATTGGTCTATTGGTAGGGCATTCCATATTCAGTTGTATTTAAATCCATCCAGGCTTTTATTTTCTGCCACATCCCCTTGTGTTTCCCCTGTACGTGCACACAAGTTTATGGTCAGCTAAGGATGAGTAGGCAGCTTGAGCCCTCTCTGGTCTCTCCTGAGCAAATTTGTGGAAAGCTCATAAAATCTTATGACTGTCTTATTTCCCAGATCTCCATATCTGGCTAGTCTTCTGGTTCACTGCTTGCCCCAACCCAGGAAGCAACCTCCATCCAGCTGAGCCAGTGGTGTTCCCATTCATTTGCCAAGATCACTACTGTTACTGACTGGACATGGGATTTTTCTCTGCTCTGCTTCAAATCAAGTCAATCCCCTCTCTATCAATCAAGCTGTTGGTTTTCTCACATTGCCTTTCCCTGGTAGGCTGAGCTGGGGTAGAAAACAACAGCAACTCCAGGCAAAAGGCTATCAACTCCCATTGTTCTAATGCAAAATTCCTGAGTTTCTCACGAGTCATTGCTTCTCAAATTGATGTATGCCTTTTGCCAGTTTCCAAAGCCGTGAAATGATTATATTTGACAAGTTTGTCCAGTTTTATTATTGCTTTTAGGATCTGCCAAGCTACACCTTCCACCATATTGGAAGTTCTGACCCCAATACACATGGTGTCTTCAGAAAGAACTACAAATATTATGCAACATAAAAGTGCAATTTCTTCCTATTAACTAGTTTGGGAAATCAACTTTCATCTATCTTCCCTTTTCTGGATTCTATAGCTCTTATCATTTGAATACAGATTTTTGTTTTCTTGTCCTCATCAAATAGCAAATCTATTTTAGCGAAGTAAAATGACAGAAGAAAGAGAGGTTACATGAAATAGATAGATTACATCTGCAGAATAAGGTCAGTTGTAAAAAGATTCTCTATTTTTGACTGTCTCTCGTACATACTCTGTAAGGAATAAGAAAAGTAGGTTTTTCTTTCAAGTATTAAAATTAACTCCAAACGATGAAAGGGAGAAGGAGAAACAATGCAAAAGGAAAGGAGAAGCAAAAGAACCTTAAGTTCTAGTCCTATGCTACAAAGAAGAAGAAATAAAAAAGAATATTTAAACTTCTACCGACAAAAATTTGAAGCCAAGGATATTAAGAACAGGAAATTCAGAAAAACTCAATGAGCCAGACTCTCCCTCAATACCAAACCAAGTAATTTAATATTTGGTGTTTATTTAGTGCCCACAAATTCCAGAAAATGACTCTCAGGTTCAGCCAGTTATATATGGTTTTAAATTGTGTACGGTTTTTTGAGTACCAGGTGTCCATCCCCAATTCCCGGAAACACAGATATGTGAAGAACACAGCAACTCAAAGACAACTGGCTCTGCCTACCATGCTACACAAAATTTAATGAATTTAGTCTGTTCCCCACGCTTTTTTCCTCCACCCCACCTCTTTGCCTAAATGGCCAAGAACATAGTATTTCTTTGTCCAAAGAGTCAAAATTCAAATAAGAACAAACATGTGTGCTTGAGGCTGCCAAATACTACTAGATGAACCATTCTTCACCTCCAAAGGATTTCACCTTACTTTCTACCTCCCAAATCACTTGCAGTCATTTTTGGGTCCCACTACAAACCATAAACCCATAGATTTCTATGATTTGGAAAGAATGCTGTGAAACCATCTAACCATCCCCCCTATCCTGAGGCAGAATTTACATTAAGACAGAGGAATATTTGTTGCATTAAGGTTAAGAGACTGAGCTGAAAGACAAACAGTACCTTGTTGTAACTCAAGCTTCCTGAAATTACTCTGCTGGGTCTCAAAACTGCCCAAACAGCCATCCTGGATGCTTCCAACAGAAACTCTGAACGGCCCTTTCCTGTTCGACTGAAGCCAGTGACATCATCAACGAACCACTGTCAGGCCACTACTGCTGCTCCTATAATACTTGGAGAGAATCTATGTGATGTATCAAAATGGAATGAATACGCTTGGTAAAATGATCATAAAACTACCTGCCAAAATCAAGGCGGAGAAGAGTGAGAATAAAAGAGAAGGCCAACAGAGGGACAAATATTTTCAATGCCATGAAGATTTCTTTCCAATTACATCCTATTTCATAGCTCTCATGTTTGGAAATTACTGAAAGAGGATCCCCAAATGACTGCATCTTCTCTGCCTGACTGAAGAGAGCCACGTAACTGACTTGGGCCCACCGACCTCCATCCCCACCCCCACTCCCGCAAGACTCCAGCAGATACTTCTAGCACAGTCTGGCTCTCCTGTGACTATATTCAACTTATATCCATAATTTCTACATTTTCTGGCCACTCCAAGTCTCCAATTCTTCTTTTCTGGCATCTTCAAAGACCTTAAGGGCCACCAAATGTCAATCAATGTATGGGCACCCATAACTATACATCTGGACCTGCCTTTTATAAAACCACAGCCTTCAGCACGCAGGATTACAATCCGTTTACATAGAAGCCGACCTGCAGTGGGATGTACGTGGGCTAAAAATCCTTTGTTAGACTATATATTTCTAAGCTGTCTCAGAAATATGAGCACCCTACCCTGAGTACTCCATCCTAGTGGTTTCTCAGGCAAAGTCACCCAGCATCCCAATAAAATCCTTATGTTGAGACCCTATGTTAAGACTTGGAAACAGATGAAACTACAAATGAAAAAATTAAAATGAAGACAGTTACTTTACTGCCAGCATGGAGATCTTCCCACTACTTATAAGGTCTATGGGGCTAGACAGCGGGTGCAGCCCTTAACCACGGCCTGAAATAGTGCAGACCAGCCACCATGAAAGAAGGCAGAACACAATTGCATCTCTCTTCTGTGTCCCTCACTCAGAGGCAAAAGGATTGTGGCGACCAGAAAAATGCATAGGATCTCTCTGCTGGATGGGAAATGCTGTGTGAAGCAGTCCAAGGACTAGTCCCTGCTAGATGTACCTTCCATCCATTTGGACACTGAAACACCCAGAGAACAAGCAGACAGGAATCTGGGAGGGGAACAAAGGGAGTGAGTTACCTGCCAGAGCGTGTGGTCCAACCCTCCCACCTCCCCACCATCTTTCTCACTTGTGGCATCACGTGCGAGAAGGGACAGAGAGTATGGACAGAAGGGGCCTCACCTTATTACAGCAAAGCCACGATCACAGACCTGGGAGTGGCTGCATATCCACGTGTCAGCCTAGCTTCCAAGGGCTCAGCCACTATCAAAATAGACACTCTTCCAGCTTGGCTCTTTTTCAGTTGAAAGGAGGAGAGAGAAGGAGAAATAAAAAGAGGAAGGGAGGGAGGAAGTAAAGGGTAGATATGTGGAAGAAGAGGGAAGAAAAAGAAGGGAGCAGAGCACTTACTTACTCGCATCAACATCTACAGGCTTGTGTAATTTCCCCGCATACTTATTATCCTAAAAATCACAGCACAAGTAACCAGCCTAGTGCTTGGAACCAAGTGCCCGCTGATAATGGATTCATTTGCAATTTAATGAATCTACCAGCCATTTTCAATTTTCATATTTTCCACTCAATGAATAGTAACACTTATTATCATATACATGTTATAAAAACAGGCAGGAGAGGCCAGGGTGCACAGTGGTACCCAAAATGAATTGTAATTAAATGAGAAGAGGCTACCTCTCCTGTGCGAAGGTTTGCTAAGGACCTGAGCTCCCCTGGAGACATGCTTGCTTGCTATTTCTACCAGTGACAACACTGGGTTTGTCCTGAGCCAGGCACCTATCTGGGAAGGGGTGATTGGAGACTCATGACCTCTCACCTGAAAGCTATTTGGGGAACCCACCTTGAAACACGGCCTTCCAGGTACCTGTCTGTTCTTATCAACTTAGGTATCTGGGCCAACTGCAGTAGCTTTTCAAAGAGCTGCAAGAACAGGGGGTCATATGCTTTGATAAAGACCCCCTGCATGGCATGGAGAGCCTACAGCACAACCAGTGGGTACTAGAGTTGCCCATGGAAACTCCAAAGAGAAATTCAGCCACCAGCTATGGTCCAAGGCCAAGAATAATGAGGAAAATAGATCCTAATGGGGGAAAAAAACACTAAGTGATATCTGGGATCCTGGAATGGTCGGGGTAGGGGGGTGGGAGGAGATAAACCTAAATTCTATTAAAATCACAGAATTTTGTAGTTGGAAGACCTTAGAGAGAACCCAAATCATCTAACTCCAAAAGTAAACAAAGCAGAATCTGGCTTATCCTCGAGTTAAAACTCCATTTAGCAGAGCTGGCAAGAGAAGCAAACTCTCCTGTGGCCGGATACAAGATAATGGACTAGAAAGAGCTTGGAGTCGGGTCGCAGGTGTTCCAGTTAAGAGTGGGAGAACTTGGGCTTCCCTGGTGGCGCAGTGGTTGAGAGTCTGCCTGCCGATGCAGGGGACGCGGGTTCGTGCCCCGGTCCAGGAAGATCCCACATGCCGTGGAGCTGCTGGGCCCGTGAGCCATGGCCGCTGAGCCTGCACGTCCGGAGCCTGTGCTCCGCAACGGGAGAGCCCGCAGTGGTGAGAGGCCCGCGTACCGCAAAAAAAAAAAAAAAAAAAAAAAGAGTGGGAGATCTTGAGCAAAGGACACTCCTCCCTGCTGTCCTCCAAAACAGAACTAGGAGGAATATTCTAGGACTGCTTCCTGAGGTACACTCTGTTCTGTGAAGACACAGGCACGATCCGAAAACTCGTCACTAAAGGAGGCCATGTTTCCCTGCCGCGGTAGTGGAAGGTTTCCATCTTACTCATTCATTCTAAGGGGGCCCAACCCTTTCAACATATTAAAAATGTCAAACTCCAGACAAAAAAATATGATATGTATGTACGTCAACCCAGCCTGGCCTGACCCAGCCTGCTGGGTGAATGAATTTGAGAGGGGAACCTTCTAGATAAACAGTCATGGAAGGTCCCAGAATGGAGGAAACTCTATGACTGCTGATAAACAGGCAGAGACAAAGCACCATGCTTAATGAAGCCTGAGCAACCACCAAATACAGAACATCCACAGATTCTAGCAGGGCCCAAGTTTTATAAGCTGTTAGGAACAATCGACTAGACAAGTAATCATAGCAGCTGCTATCACAATTAGCATCAATATATTCTCCCAGCAGCCAGTGAACGACCCCAATTTGGCCTGCAGGGCCCCTCAAACCTCAGCCTGTATCCCTCTCCCCCTTACGCACTCACTGCCCTGCGGCTGCACTGGCCTCACCTGGACCTACAGAAACGCTAAGGAACATCCCGACTCCTAGACTCTCTCCCTGCTGTTTCCTCCGTCTCCAGTGCCCTTCCAGACAGTGAGTGGCTCCCTCACTTCATTCAGATTTTGGCTCCGAGACCGTCCCCACCCAATCTAAATACACTCTCAATCAGCCTCAGGTCATTTGCTCTCTCTTAAACTTGCTTTATATTTTTTATCACACTTATCACTACGTGACATTATTATATGCAAACTTGTTCATCTACTGCCTGCCTCACTTGCTAGCATGTAAGTTCCCTGAAGGGAGGTTCCTGTCCATTTCATTTTGCATCATGTCCCAGTACCTAGAAGACGCTGCACAAACACTTATTGAGTTACGTAATAAATTTTCAGACTCCACGTACCCAATCTAAGCGTGAACTGGTCTCGCCCTGCGTGGTTCCTCTGATGAAGTGTTCTCTGCTATGCTTTTCTACCACCACTGTAAAGTGCTGAAGAAACTGGTTTTGCTTTGCAGTTTGGTCTCTCTAGTATATTTTTCTCTGCTGGCAACAGATACTAAATAGAGAAGAAGCCACAGAATCAGCAAATTCCTCTGTCACAGTGATTGACTATGCATGACCGGCCCGCTGGTGCCCATTTTCGGGGGGGAGGGGCACCCCTTTCAATGCAAAACCAGCCACAGCGGATGCATGTCCAGTGGAAAACCGAAGGGTGAGGCGGAGAGGTTTTAAAAAACAATTTATTGGGTTGGCCAAAATGTTCGTTTGGGGTTTTCGTAGGATGTTATGGGGAAATCCGAACGAACGTTTTGGCCAACACCGTGGCGGCGGGGGGGTGGGTCAGACATCAGTACAAACCCAACATTACATGACTAAGACAGGAAAGGATGCCTCGTTCGTGTGTGGAGCGAAAACAGGAAGGAAGAGTGTCAGAGGAGGGGGGGTGAGCAAACCACTGGCCCCATATTTATTGCACTGCAAGTAGAATTGATCTGTCACCTGCTTCAATCTCCCACACAACCCTCAGAAAAACACCAAGGCAACACAATCAGAGAAATACGAAGGAGACAGCTCCTGCTAGAAACAATAAGAGCCGAAGCTCAAAACACTCCACAGTGCATCAAGTGGCCAAGGTAAAGCTGGTGGGAGCAGCTCTTCTTGGTTTCACCTCATTGGTTCAAGCGTACGCTTTCTGAAAGAGTGGGCAAACATGAGAATACGTGTGTAGAATGATCCGACACCAGATAGCCTGTCTTGAATTTGCATAGCCTGCAAGGTTCCGAACGTTTTGAGAGCCAGCCCTGAGAATAAGCCGTTTTGTTGGGGGTCAGTATCTAACACCGCTCCCAAGTTTGGCGATTCGCTAGGAAGACACAGCTAACGTCTATTACAGCAAAAGCAAAACCAGCAAAGGGAAAGAGCGCAGGGGGCTGAGTCAAAGGAAACGAGGCACAAGCTTACGAGTCCTCTCCTGGTGGAGTCACGCAAGATTCAGTTGATTCCTCCAGCCACAGGTTGCAAAAACACGTGTGAAATGTCGTCTAGCTCGTTAGAGACTCGATGCCCTGGGTTTTTATTGGGGGCTGGTCACACAGGGACCCTCCGCCTAGCAGAAGCCAAGACTTGAAACTCCCAGAAGGGAAGGAGGTGTTTGGCAAAAACTACATTGTTTGCACAGGTCATTTAGGCACAGAGAGCCACTCCTATCAGGACACAGTAAGAACCCTCCCGAAATCCAAGTCCTCAGATGCCAGCCGTGGGCCAACCCTGCAAGCAGGCCTTTCTAAGGACAACAGCCTCGGGAGCATAATGTGAATCCTTTCTGCATAGACAGCCCTACACCATACCCAAGTCTGTCACCTCTATACACGCATGACACAGGGCACTGCTGCCAAGATGCCCTGCCTCACATAACGTGCAAGATTGTGGGTGGGAAGCAGCAGCTGGCAGCCTTGTGTCCGGGCCACTACCCAGGCACTGTCGTTGGCAGGGACTCTGGAAGAGCCACAGAGGAGTTATCAGCACCCAGGAAGAGAGAGGAGGTCTCCCAGTGCACAGAGACCAGCAGTAGCTCTCCGCCCAAAGTCAGAGAGGGAGAGGCGGGGCGCACTGCAGAAGAGCAGTCCCACCGAGCACAGGCCGTGCAGTGGGGGGCCAGCCACATGGGTCGCTCAGCCCCCAGTGCAAGCACAGCCCTGGAGAAGTGGGTGGAGGTGACAGCCACAGGGGCAGATGTGGAGAAGTCACAGAAGGAACACTGGGGCCCTGCAGACAAGAGAGATGAAGGGCATCCAAAAAAGACTGGTGGTTGAAACATACAGAGAGGCTGTCAGCTTCCACATGCTAACCACTGGCATCCATCCATCTGCTGGTTGTCTTTGCAATGCTTTGAAAATAGTGACAAAACGAGGTTTGAGCAGGTTAAGCCCATGCTGTACATGTGATATTTCCAGAGGCACGGGGAGTAGGGGAGAAGAGTGGAAAGGGAAGTGGGGTGGCTTTCAGGTAGCATGTGGCTATAAAAGCAATATTCTGGAACCCTCCTGCACTGTTGGTGGGAATGTAAACTGGTGCAGCCACTACAGAGAACAGTATGCAGGTTCCTTAAAAAACTAAAAATAGAACTACCATGTGACCCAGCAATCCCATTCCTGGGCATATATCTAGAAAAGATGAAAACTCAAATTTTAAAAAACACATGCACCCCAATGTTCACATTAGCACTATTTACAATACCACAGACAGGGAAGCAACCCAAATGTCCATCAACAGATAAGTGGATAAAGAAGATGTAGTACATATATACAATGGAATATTACACAGCCATGAAAATGAAATAATGCCATTTGCAGCAACATGGATGGACCTAGAGATTATCATACTAAGTGAAGCAAGTCAGACAGAGAAAGACAAATACCATATGATATCACTTACTTGTGGAATCTTTAAAAAATGATACAATGAACTTATTTACAAAACAGACTCATAGACATAGAAAACAAACTTATGGTTACCAAAGGGGGAAGGGGGAGGATAAATTAGGAGTTTGGGATTAACAGATACACATTACTATATATAAAGTAAACAACAAGGACCTACTGTATAGCACAGGGAACTATATTCAACATCTTGTAATAACCTATACTGGAAAAGAGTCTGAATAAGAACATACATATATGTGTGTGTATATATATATGTATATATGTAACTGAATCACTGTGCTGGATACCTGAAACTAACACAACATTGCAAATCAACTATGCTTCAATAAAGAAAAAAAAAAGCAATATTCCTGGAAACCAGTTATCTGGGAAATTCACAGAAGGGTGGATTGACCAGGTATTACACTCACATACACCATTTGAAGAAAGATGACTGCCACTGTCATCTTATTTGTTTTTGCAGAAGGCATGACAATCCCACTTATTAGTTTTTATTCATAAGAACAAGGAACCATCCATCTTCCTGAGCCTTTGCAAATACTTATATAGTACAAAGCAACTAACAAACATCTAGTTCAAGGGTTTGTGAACTTTTCTTTAGAAGAGCCATATCATAAATATTCTACACTTTAATGGTCTCTGTCACAACTTCTCAACTTCTGCCATGAAAGCAGCAAGAAAGTAGCCATAGGCAACACATAAACAAATAAGCACGACTGTGTACCAGTAAAACTCTGTATTTACATAACAGGACGTGAGCTAGATTTTGCCCACAGGCCATCGTCATTTGCTGACCACTGGTCTAATTTATATATAGAACTTGTGAGAGGCAGAAACAGGTCTTGGATGGCCATTTAGGTTTTTAGTTGAACTGCTGTTGACCTATCTGATAAGAAATGCATATAGAGCATTTCAGGTCCCTCTATCCTCACAAGAGACTACTAGGGCCATGTCAGGGAGACAGAATCCCACAAAGCCAACAAATATAAAGGAGGCCTTCACTTCCACACACCAGGATTCAAACTTCAGTGAGTGCTCAAGAGAATAAAACCAAAAAAGGACATGAACAGGATATATATGAAATATACAAGTCTCATGAAACATATGGAAAACATCCAACCTCTCTAGTAATCAGAGAAACACATGTAAAATATCATTTTCTATTTATTATGCTGGCAACGTTTTTTTTTAAAGGAAAATACCAAGTATTTAGACAGAGAATGTAAAACAGGAATATTCAGACATTATTGGTGAGAGTGTAATTTGTAATGGCTATACTTCAGATGCTCATATTAGAGATTTCCAGTCAGAAACAGCAATGGTTTGCTCCCTGGAACCAAAAAAGGTTCTGGATCTAGAACAGCAGAAAGGGTAGAGAAGTGGGGATAAAGTCCCTACTCCAAGTTTTAAAAGGCCCCAGTCTCCAGCTCTGTGACAGAGTTTTAGCAGTGATGCTTTTGGTCCCCTGGGCACTGAAGGATTCATCTCTGAGGAAAGTAACCAGAGAGAGAAAAGACTAATCCATTTGTCTGGGGTCGTCTTGTAATGTCCTCTAGAGTTCCTGTGAGGGGTCCAGCCGCTGTCAATCCTCATCCATCACCAAGCCCTGTGCTCCCCATAGCTTCCCCCTCCAGTATGAAAAAACATGCACAGGTTACCTGACATTTGAGAAAACATTCTAACGTGAAAGAAACCAAAACAAACGCATAAATAGAAAGAAAGGGACAGAAAAAGAACTCAGAGGAAATAGAGATGACACAGAAAACGATTTAACAATATTTTTAAAATATAATAAATATCTGACAGATACCAAGAAATATATTGATTCAGGAAACAAGAACAGGATGCTTTTTTTTTTTCTTTTTTGCGGTACGCAGGCCTCTCACTGTTGTGGCCTCTCCCGTTGTGGAGCACAGGCTCCGGACGCGCAGGCTCAGCAACCATGACTCACAGGCGCAGCCGCTCCGTGGCATGTGGGATCTTCCCGGACCAGGGCACGAACCCGTGTTCCGTTGCATCGGCAGGCGGACACTCAACCACTGCGCCCCCAGGGAAGCCCAGGATGCTTTTTTTTTTTTTTTTTCTTAAAAAGAGGAACGTTGAGAGAACAAGCACTCTTGGAAACGAAGACTGAATAGAAGAATTAACACATTTAGTAAAGGAGCTGGATATAAAGTTGAGGAAATCTTCCAGAAAATAGAGCAAAAAGATGAACAGAAGGATAATAGGAGAGAAAAATTCGAAGTGAGGAGAGGGGAAATCAACCACAAATGCAAATTCCAACTAATGTTCTAGAAGAAAAAGTAGGGGGAAATGGGGAGCTGGGCAGGGGGCAGGGAGGACAAGGGACTATAAATATAATAGTTTAAGAAAAGTTCTCAAACAAGAAAAACATAAATATCCCAATGGAAAGAGTCGGAATCATGATGAGATACAGCCCACACCAGGCATAGGAAACGCAGAGAACAGGGCAGAAAGCTAATCCGACAAGCTTCCAGAGGGGCCGCAGGTCACACCCAGGTATGAGAATGCCACCAGACTTCTCAAAAATAACACAAAGGAACAAGGTCTTCAAATTTTTAAGAAAAATAATTTTCAAAGTTAGAATCTTATATTCAACTAATTTTACATTCAACTAATTTATCATTCAAGGTCCAAGGAAGATATTTTCCATTTACTGAGACTTACTGTGGTGATCATTAGGCAATATATGCAAATATCAAATCATGACACTGTATACTTGAAACTAATGTTATATGTCAGTTACATGTCAATTAAAAAAGTATATTTTCCAACAGTCAAAAATTTTCTCCCTACGTACCCTCTTCTCCTCAGTAAACTACCTGAAGTTGAGCTTTACCTGGATGAGGTAATAAACCAATTTTAGAAAGACACTGAATCCAAGAAATAGAAGACCCAGCACAAAAGAGAGGGAAAGAGTCTTCCCCAGCATGTTAGAAATAAGGCAGCCCCAAGACAACAACCGAATAGGAGGCCCAGAAAGACCAGGCCAGACTGCAACAGGAGGGCAGGAGGCTCCAGGAAGAAAGGTGCTGAATAAAAATGCATCCAAGACACTATCTGATCTGCTACCCAAATTAAGAGGGATTCTGATGGAAAGTTTAGGGCTGAATTTTGATGAGGGTAAGAATTTTTGTTGGTTTTGTTCAATGATGTATTCCCAGGACCCTGAAAGTAATTAGTAAATATTTACTGTACCTATTAAAATGAAACAAATATAAAAAGTAAATTATTAACTGGGAAAAACAAAAAGATGTATCAGGAAGGCAATTCAGTATCATACCACTTTACTGGAGAGCTATTCAGTATCTTTATAGCTTAAGCACTGACAGCTGATTTAACTCTAAAAAAAAAAAAAAAATCAAGACAATAGGATTCTGGAGGATGGGGAGAGAAGTGTGTGTGGAAGGGGTTCTTGGCCACTGTGGTATGTAGTGTTGGAAAGCTATATTCCCATCTTCCACAACAGAAAACCAGTAGATAACGTTGAAAACTACAAGATGAGGAAAAGCAGCATATATGTGTTAATGAGAAATATGAAGATATATATTGGAAGAAACAACAAAATAGAGTTAAAGGTATTTACATTTGTCAGGGGGAGGGAAAATGAATAAATACAAGACAGGCGACTGGTTTTGTAGAAGTCTTGTATTATTTGACTTTTAAAATTAGATGCATGCGGTTTCCCTGGTGGCGCAGTGGTTGAGAGTCCGCCTGCCGATGCAGGGGAAAAGGGTTCGTACCCCGGTCTGGGAAGATCCCACATGCCGCGGAGCGGCTGGGCCCGTGAACCATGGCCGCTGAGCCTGCGCGTCCGGAGCCTGTGTTCCGCAACGGGAGAGGCCACAACAGTGAGAGGCCCGCGTAACGCAAAAAAAAAAAAAAAAAAAAAAAAGGTGCATGGCCTAATTTGATAAAAATTAAACCTAAGAAAAGGCTTACACTTTAGGCCTAGCCATTTGATAGCTAAGAAAGTCTCCCAGGAGAATAATCAGATGTGCAAAGACCTATGTACACTGCAACAATCTTCTTAATAGAAAAAAATGGGGGGGATCTATTATTTTTCACAATAGAAAATATTAGGGATTTAGTTAATGAAATAAGAATGAAATACTATGTTGTTACTTAAATAATCAAGCTTTTGAAGAATAATAAAAACATAATAGAATGCGCCTTTAAAAATCAGGATTTAGAAACTATACAGAGTACAAGGATAGTTTCCATATGCATAGAAAAAAGAAAAAAGCAAGTATATGTTAACAGCTATGTGCTCTAGATAGTAAGATTACAGGTCATTTTTCTTTCTTATTTATACTTTTCCATATCTTCTAAATTTCCTACAGTGAATTTGTATCACTTGGTCAAACACTTTTACAGTGTTTTTAATTTATAAAGCAGGGAAAAAAAATAAAAACTGGAAAACAATTCTTGGTATTTTTCTAGAGAAAATGACCTCACTTGAAATACTTAATGGTTAAGAAAAAAATAAAAGGGTAATCAATGCACAAGGACAAAAAGACAAAAATCAAAACCCACAAAATAAAGTACGTCTGGTGCCTGAAACACAATCACATTGGAATCGCCAAATAAAGGTCCTGTCTCTTCGATTACCTTCCATTGTTGAGCCTTAAACTGGTCTCATCTTTTAAAACACCCTGGATGTGACCTTTTGGCTTGAGGGTCAGTGAAATCCTATTGTCCCAGCTGTGGGCAACATCTCTGGATGTGAAGTTTAGATCCAAGCCAACCAGGATCTGAGTCCCAGCTCAGGCTTTCACCAATGTGGGCAGATTATACACTCTCTCCTACACTGCTATTCCTTGTCTATTAAATTGGGATAATTATTTTGCAGGTTTGCTCTGAGCAAAGAACTAGTAAAGTACTTTAAAATGATTATTTGTAGGGCTTCCCTGGTGGCGCAGCGGTTGACAGTCCGCCAGTCGATGCAGGAGACGTGGGTTCGCGCCCCGGTCCGGGAAGATCCCACATGCCACAGAGTGGCTGGGCCCGTGAGCCATGGCAGCTGAGCCTGCGTGTCCGGAGTCTGTGCTCCGCAACAGGAGAGGCCACAACAGTGAGAGGTCCGCATACCGCAAAAAAAAAAAAAGATTATTTGTGTCTGGGACATAGTAATCCATCAATAAATGGTGGCTATTTTTTTTGTTCTATTTTATAAACACCTCACAAATTGAATCTGTTTAGCAGTAGTCACTGATAGAAAGTACACACTCATCCACTCACCGACTCCTTCTCCCAGACTTAACTATGGGCCATGTGTGCTCAGTTTGAGAACAGGCAAAGGGACAGACTGATTTCAAAGAGCTACACAGCAGTGACTAGCTCACCGTGTCAAATTTTTACAATTTCATCCTTTATTAAGAAAGTGGCTATCTCCAAGGGAACTTGATCAACTTGCAAAGGATTTGTGAGCTCTTTTTACAAATCACAGATGAAGGTTCAAGAGGTACAAGAGATGTGCAGTGTGAATAACAAAAAGCTATACCTTTGGAAATTAAATCAATCAGAGCATTATTAGTTAGACTGACCTTTACCAAGGTCAGGGTGTTACATCCACACAAGGCATACCTTGGTGATTATTTTCATCAGGGCTTTAAATATTTTTAATAGTGTTTTTCAATGACTCTGCTTGTAGTTTCTAGCGCCGAAATCTGTAGGGTGTCAAAGTATAAGTATGATGTAGATTTGAAAGATGGGGAAAATTGGCACCATTATCAAGAAACTGTTGAGAAGACCAGTGATGAGCGAATGTTTCTCCTCCATTCAAATGTGGTAGACGAATAAGATTATAAAAAGTAAGAATAGGGCTTCCCTGGTGGCGCAGTGGTTGAGAGTCTGCCTGCCGATGCAGGGGACACGGGTTCGCGCCCCGGTCCGGGAAGATCCCACATGCCGCAGAGCGGCTGGGCCTGTGCGTCCGGAGCCTGTGCTCCGCAGTGGGAGAGGCCACAACAGTGAGAGGCCCGCGTACCGGAAAAAAAAAAAAAAACCTGTTCATTCCTGGCAAAATTCTAGAGAAGGTTACTATACAGATAAGAGTAATTAGAATACCAACTAAACTATCATTATCCACAACTCTCTCCCTCCCCCTTTTTAAAGGGGTACCAGATCAGGAAAGGAGGGAAGGGTGAAATGTCCTCTGACATGACATCTTGACGTTAGTCTTTTAATGATAGCCTTGTGAATAAGATTGGAAAGTGACTAACTGGTTGTATTTGTACCTGGTCCAGCAATTACACCAGAGCGATATTGATCAATGGACCCACGTCAACCCAGAAGTTGCCTCTAGTGCAATCGCCATGCCTCTGCTCTTCAACTCACTGACTGAAAGCCAAAGTGGAAATACTGATGACCCACCTGGAAGAAAAAACTAATAATTCAGAAGACAACAAAAACTTTAAAGAGTCAAAAGGAGGGTAAGGTCCCTCTTTTCTTCCAAGCTCCAGACTACTCAGCTACTTTCTGGAGGAATGAACACAGCTGTGGCATCCCACCATAAGTGGAGAGTCTTGGCAAACTGGAGCATGCTCAGGAGGGCACTGGGGCAAGGGATGGAGACACCACACACCAGGAATGGACTGGTGACAGACCTGAGACGGTGAGGATGTACTGCCTGAAAAGGAACACTCTGCAAACACATGACACAAGTCTCCAAAGAATAGGAGTTGTTCTAGAAGGCGAAGCCAAGATCAGCAAGTGAAAATACCAAACTAAGCTGCCCCAAGCCCAGCTGGTTATCCTCTACGGTGGTTGAGCCCTACCAGGGCCAGAGCTCATGGGGCGCCGGTGGTGCACTGCACTCCAGGGAGCACCATTCATTTAGAGCAATGGGCAGCAAGCTTTTTCTGTAAAGAGCTAGACAGTAAATATTCTCAGCTCTGTGGATCATATGGTCTCCACCACAACTTCTCAATTCTATATTTGTAGCACAAAAGCAGCCATATATGGAAATAATTGGATTCTAACACTTTATTTAAAAAACAGGTGGTTGGCCAGATGTGGCCAGTGGACCACAGTCTGCTAACCCCCTTATATAGACTATGAGGTCCATTGACATTGTGTCAGATCTAGGCTAGATGATCATCCACCAAGGGTTTCAGAAGGTTGCAGTCCCTCAATTTGGGGGAAAGGTTAGGACATCCAGGTCTCTTCTACTTCTAAAAGTCCACGAAAATCTGGCTATGAAAGAAAAAACAGAAAAATCAGATGATCTCACAGTTAGTTCTGATAGCAGTAGGTCTAGAACCCAGACCTCCTGTATCCCTGGTCCTATACTCCTTCGCCGTGGCACACAGTTCCAAGCCTGGCATTCCTCAACTTGTGGCCAGCTTACACTCAGAAATCTTCTAAAGGCCAGCCAGTCACGTATTCTCAGAAACCTTCTTGCATTGATGCCCATGTCTTTGCATCCCTGATATCACACAGAGAGAACCCAGTGGCCAGGAGAATCCGTGCGATTCTCTCCTTCAGAGACCAAGGACAGAGTAGGCAGAGACTGAATGTCACCTGTAGAAGAGTTTCTTGTGGAGCCTGGGAAGCAGGGCCAGACTTTCACCTCATGACTCCGTGTGTCCAAGATTTCATCTTGAGTCAAGGGGAGCAGAGGAGATGACTGAACCAGTGAGAAAATCTGCATCTTGGACCCAGATAAACCCTGATGACTTCTAATCCAAGTACCATCTTTCAGGAAGCATTAAGCTGAAAGCAAGAACCCAATGTAGGTCAAGGCACACAAATACCATATAGGACCAATGATGATTTCACTGTGGCCTTCTGAAGACTAGCTGTCACACACCCACATCCCCAAATCCGAAATGGTTTCTGAAAAACAAACACTACATTCTTCAACAATGGTTTTAAATCTGAAGAGAGACAGGCAAAAGCAGACAAGAAGTTGATCTCCACTTCCTGACCAAAAGCCCAACCCTACCCCAAATGTGTGAC
Source organism: Neophocaena asiaeorientalis asiaeorientalis (assembly GCF_003031525.2). Lineage (NCBI taxonomy): Eukaryota > Metazoa > Chordata > Mammalia > Artiodactyla > Phocoenidae > Neophocaena > Neophocaena asiaeorientalis. The sequence continues at coordinate 5,295,475 of NW_020175078.1, forward strand.
CCTTCTGCTAAAGACTTGATTATATTTAGCCTACTTGGCAAACGAATAGAATTTGCCCTCACTTTGGTGCCTTAAATACAAGTTTTAAAAAATTTATTTCATCAAAGTATAGCTCATTTACAATTTGTGTTAATTTCTACTGTACAGCAAAGTGATTCAGTTATACATGTATATACATCATTTTTCATATTCTTTTCCATTATGGTTTATCACAGGATATTGAATATAGTTCCCTGTGCTATACAGTAAGACCTTGTTGTTTACACATTCTATAAATAATAGTTTGCATCTGCTAATCCCAAACTCCCAATCCATCCCTCCCTGACCCTTTAATACAACTTTTGAAGCTTGTTAAATTTGGCTAAAACGTCTATGGAACAAAGTCACCTACCATTTGCCAAAACCACTTGTTGATCGTTATAATAATCACCAGTGTTTTCTGAGCACTTTGTTTCCCAGCCCTTCGTACACACTTTCTCACAGGTCCTCACAAGGTCCCCATGAACTGATTTCTGCAGTACAGATGAGGAAATTGAGACTTGATCTCTCTAAATGACTTAGCCAGAGCCACAGGTGGAAGTCAGATTTAAATGCCAGCAGCCTGAGCATGGAGCCTGTACTCTTGGCTGCTATACACACTTAGGATCATCACACACCGAACCACTGCATTAACACAATACTTGGCCATGGTTCCGATACCATCTCTCAAATACCCGGCCTGAGTCTAGCATCAATCACAAGTGATATAGTTTGGTAGTAAATGTTCTCTTTTGGGGTTCTAATAGACCATCTTCTGCAGCAAAAGATTAAAAGGGTGCAGTAGTGTTTCTTGAATACACTCAGGAAGAATGTGCAAGCGATCCGTGTGTGTGGACCAACCTTCCCCAGATGGCCTCATGGCTTCCTTCCTCACCCATCTGGGTCTCCATCTATGTCACTTCTTCAGAGAGGTTTGCCCTGCCAACCCACCCAAACCTGAAGCAGTCCCCGCTTCCCTGCTGTCTCCTCATTCTGCTTCGTAGTTTCCTATAGCATTTATCACCACTGGGTATAGTATATGCTTGGGTATTTGTTGATTATCTGCTTTCACTGCTGGGCTGTAATCTCCAGGAAAGAAGACACTTGGTTTTGCTCACCCCTCTATCTCCAGCACCTAGAAAGTACCTGGCACAGAACACATGCTTCCAGTATCTGCTAGGAAAGCAGCAAATCAATCACTCTCTGGGTGACAGAATAACTGCTGCTTTGTACTTTCATCTTCGTGCTTAGCTGTAATTTCTAAATTTCTAGCAGGCAAATGTTATCCTTTTTTGTAATACAGAAGTGAAGTTCTATTTACAAAGCCCTTCCTTTAGAGAATACCACCTCTTATTACATAAACTCAAACATGGAGATCATGGCTGCTTTTGGTCACTGGTAGCCTGGAGGCATGAAAACCACGCTAAGCGAATCCCCTGGTGCCCTCAGATGACAGGTCAGCATGGCCAGCCACGGGCAGGCACTCATCACAGGCTTTGCTGGCCAACTCAGCTGCTGCTAATGGCCCTGTCTTCAGTGAACAGCGGTCCCCCCCTACCTGACCCAGATATGTGTGCCAGAGCCTCTGCCTAGCCCTCCCAGCGTTCCTGGGAGTGCAGGGAAGGCAGTTAGGCAGTTTCTCCTCGTCACCACGTTACTCCGTCTCACGGGGGCCAGAAATGGAAGGAGAGAACGGAGGTCATAACAGTCCCCTGGAGGATACCCATGGGCGGCCCCAGACCTCAGCTCAGGAGCGCCACTGAAGAGAAACCACTGGAACCGCAGCCAAGTGGTCCACTGTATCTCCATCTCGGATACCATCAGATTCAGCTTTTACTCATCTTCTCTTTACCGCAAGCCAACTGCACCTTGAAATAAAGTCTTAAATATTTACTCCGCTCTTCAGCTCATCTCGCTATAATGTGTACTGCTCCTATTAACTTAATACTTAATGAGAGCAATTATTGAGAAAGTTCTATTAGCATAAAGTTTAGACAGGTTAATGACTGCCTTCCCTTGAGAGATGACCTCTACAGCATAGGAATTCCCCACCCTGCTTTGGAATGAGATGGTGTAGCGAGGGGTCAGGCACAGTTTCCAGAATGCTTGAGTTTGCTGTCACAAAGCCCATATGACAACCACCGTGGGACAGCTGACATTCCTTCTGTGCCAAATCCTGTAGGTTATTCCAAGCCCTATCCCCAGATGGCTACAGAGTTTGAAGGTCATTTCCCAGGCAGAGCCAACAGGTCCTCCCAGACTAGAGTGAAAGAAGCTCGCGGTTGAAGGTCAAGGAAGGTACTCTGAGCATTGCTGATCCTGGCTTCCTTCTCCTCCGCTACACGACGAGCCCTACGTTCCCAGCAGGAGCCCGAGCTTCTGACCCGGCTGCGTCCCCACTGCCTGATACAAGGCCTGGCACCATCCAGGCAGTGCTGGGTGTATAAAGGGCACATCAGTGCTTGCTGTATTATCTTCGGGCCCCTCCCTTCTAACAGGGTACTAACCACAAAGGGCGGGGTCTGCCGGTATGTGACAACAAGATGTGGTGCAGGCTCTCAGCACACCTTTATCTCATACATCCTCACCGCTCTTGGGTAGAACGTTGGTATCACTATCTCTCTTGCACAATGAAGCTGAGGCTCGCGATAGTGACAAAATGCCAACAGCGGGTAAGTAAGGGGGGCTGGGAGTTCTGCTTAAGATTATCTGATACCAATGGTCCAGCCTGTGAGTGCCAAGAGCTTCCAGGAGTCCCTTTCCCCAGGTCCAGTTTCCTCTAGGAAATACAGCATCAGAACTGGGTAGTTTACACACTCACAAGCACTGACCATCTGCTACACGCCTGGTCACAGGTCGAAACCTGAGCTGCATCCTTAAGAAGTGCATGTCCCGGGCTTCCCTGGTGGCGCAGTGGTTGAGAGTCCACCTGCAGATGCAGGGGACATGGGTTCGTGCCCCGGTTCGGGAGGATCCCACATGCTGCGGAGCGGCTGGGCCCATGAGCCATGGCCACTGAGCCTGCGCGTCCGGAGCCTGTGCTCCGCAACGGGAGAGGCCACAACAGTGAGAGGCCCGCGTACCGCAAAAAA
>NW_020175078.1:5299530-5385809 GCF_003031525.2 Neophocaena asiaeorientalis asiaeorientalis
CCACCAGGAGCCCGAGCTTCTGACCCGGCTGCGTCCCCACTGCCTGATACAAGGCCTGGCACCATCCAGGCAGTGCTGGGTGTATAAAGGGCACATCAGTGCTTGCTGTATTATCTTCGGGCCCCTCCCTTCTAACAGGGTACTAACCACAAAGGGCGGGGTCTGCCGGTATGTGACAACAAGATGTGGTGCAGGCTCTCAGCACACCTTTATCTCATACATCCTCACCGCTCTTGGGTAGAACGTTGGTATCACTATCTCTCTTGCACAATGAAGCTGAGGCTCGCGATAGTGACAAAATGCCAACAGCGGGTAAGTAAGGGGGGCTGGGAGTTCTGCTTAAGATTATCTGATACCAATGGTCCAGCCTGTGAGTGCCAAGAGCTTCCAGGAGTCCCTTTCCCCAGGTCCAGTTTCCTCTAGGAAATACAGCATCAGAACTGGGTAGTTTACACACTCACAAGCACTGACCATCTGCTACACGCCTGGTCACAGGTCGAAGCCTGAGCTGCATCCTTAAGAAGTGCATGTCCCGGGCTTCCTTGGTGGCGCAGTGGTTGAGAGTCCACCTGCAATGTCCCAGTGGCCAAAACTTACTGAGCTCTTATTTTTTGTTTTCCATGTATTAACTCACAGTCATCACCATAGCACCACAGCCCAGGTACTTTAATCCCAGTGTACTGATGAGGAAGCTGACTGGGATTCTCCAAGGACACATGGCTAGAAGGTGGCAGAGTGGGGATTTGAGCCCAGGCAGTCAGGGCTCCGAGTCTGAGGCCAGAACCTATGGCTGCTGTTAGATCACACCCGCCGGACAGGGCAAGCATTAGCTCAAGCCCTTCACTTGATGTTCACCACGGTTCTTCCATTTCAAGAGCCCATCTCCAGCTGCATCCAAGTAGAGAGGAAGTCCCCACTGTAGATGTCGACTTGAAAAGTTCACCAACATGAAACATCAAGACAGCTTAAAAGCGGTTCAAGACTTGTGGTTGCCAAGGGGGAGGAAGGGAGAGGGAGGGAAGGTCTGGGAGTTTGGGATTAGCAGATACAAACTATTATATAGAGGATGGATAAACAACAAGGTCCTACTGTATAGCACAGGGAACTATATTCAATATTCTGTCACAAACCATAATGGAAAAGAACAAGAATGTACATATATGTCTAACAGAATCACTTCGCTGTACAGCAGAAATTAACACAACATTGCAAATCAACTATAACAACAATAAAATAAATTAAAAAAAAAAAAAAAAAAAGCAGTTCAGAGCGTAGCTGGTCACCTCTGACAAGGCACATCAAAATGCACCCTCTGTCGACCCCCGACGGGAGCCCCGAGGCTGGCCCTGCTGATGCTACAGGCCTTCAGTCTGACATAAATGGACTCGGGGGCTGTGATCATGCATGTGAGATGTGCCTGATGTCCAAAAGCAAAGGAGGGACAGGAAAAGGAGACCACCAGGAGATGATGTCTGCAGGCCGAACTGTGGGGCAGCTCAAACTCTCTTCCTCATGTTATCGAATTGAACACCTCTTTCCTTCATTTCTAAACTCAGCCAAGAACTTCAGACCACCTTTACCATACATGCTCCATCTCTTCTTTTTCTGAGATCCAGTGAGGATGGGAAAAACAAACTAGCAACTGATTTTCATTGAGGCCGCCTAATTTTAGAAGCTAGGGATATGCAAAGCCAAAAGCACAGCTTAAAAGAAAATTCCTCAAAACCCCAAAAGCCTCTGAACCTAAGATTCCTCTTCAACAACGTGGAGACACAGACAGTTCCCTGCTTCCATCTAAACAGCTTTCATTCTAAGATATTTCTGAATTTTTAAAATCTCAGGCTCTAGAACGCTTCTATTGAAAGAACGTGTCAATGCAAACAGGTAGAGGATGAAACGGCGAAGACAGAGGAATGTCTTCAGGAAAGCATATGCTGAGCTGTCACTGTGGAATGTCTTTTGAATCAATACCGTATGTAAGCTGATAGCACAACTGTATACACATACCTCATTAAAGCCAAATTAGAGCAAGTGGGATCTGTCGCCTTCTGATTAAAACAAACACGTCTAATTTCAGTATGTCCTATCTCCGATCCACAGAAGCACCCCCCGCGGAGGCATTTTCACAAATAACACTAACGCCCACACAACTTCCCAAGGCCAACACCACCATGCACATTCCTAAAGGCTGTTCTTCCTGATGGCTCCCCTCACACAGCTGGGGAAGCACAGCGTCCCCTAGAGGGATACTCACTCTCACTTTTTCAAATGAAAACAGCCACGGATTCCTTGCAGGATCAGTAATGAGTCCAAAGGCATTGAGATTGGTGGGGCCCCTGCCTCTTTTCTGCAAAAACTCTTCATTCAGAGCAATCCCTAATAGAGTGTAGCTGGTGAGAATTTTTTTTTAATCCTACTTACATTTTTACAATTAGCCATGAAGAAATAACAAAGTAAATTATCTTATTATGGAAGCTTAGTTTTCAGAAGGCGTAGGAAAGCAAAAAAAGGCATTTCCCTTTTGATCAACGTAGCAGTCAACTTCCTAGGTGCTTTCAGGAATTCCTAAAATATTTAGGAAACTACCAAAGCAGGCGAGCAGCAGACACTGCAATGCAGAACTGAGTGTGTGGCTTTCACGGTTGTGCTAGAAGTTTCAGGACAGTGGCTGCCCTGCTGTGTGGCCAGGAGAGGGAAGCATGCGTTCAGCTGGACAAACACTTATGGAGAACCTGCTATCTGCCAGGCTCCCAGCTAGGTATTGGGATGAAAAGAAAAATGTAGGGGACTTGGTCCATGCCTTTGAAGAGCTTAGAGCCTGGCTGTGAAAGGTCCAAAGATGCACACAGCAGTCATGGGAACATAAAGCAAGGGCACCGGAAACCTCTGGGGCACGAAGGACATCAAGGAAGGCTTCTTATTGGAGAGAGTGCTTCAGGTGAGTCTTGGAACAGATGATAAATAAGGGTAAGCCAGAAAAATGGAGGGCATTCCAGGCTGAGGACAAAAACATGGCAATGCATCAGGGCATACATGAACAGCATGCTGTGGGCTGGGCTAGTTCCTGGCAGGGCTGGGGCACACTCAGCCACAGCAGCATTTGAAATGGGGGCAGAGGGCTTCCGTGGTGGCGCAGTGGTCGAGAGACCGCCTGCCGGTGCAGGGGACACGGGTTCGTGCCCCAGTCTGGGAAGATCGCACATGCCGCAGAGCGGCTGGGCCCGTGAGCCATGGCCGCTGGGCCTGTGCGTCCGGAGCCTGTGCTCTGCAACGGGAGAGGCCACAGCAGTGAGAGGCCCGCGTACCGCAAATAAATAAATAAATAAATAAAATGGGGGCAGAAATGTTAGCGTTCCAGAAGCTTTGCCCTCTGAACTCTCCTGGAAAGAAAAGTTGGAGTCAGGCTTAGGATGACTCTGGAAATCCAAACCATAATGTGATGAGGGTCTCTGATCACTTTATCTCTTTTATCTGCTTGCTTGGAATCTCTTTAGGGACCCTCCCCCATCATGAAATCTCGGGGTGACCTACGTGATACAGGCCTAGCCAATCAGGAGGTCACTGGGCACTGTCACTGGGTTATGGAGAGGCTCACACTGCAAGCCAAGCCAACAGAAAGCTCCCAAAGGGTGTTGCCAGAAACCCAGAGCCTCCTGCGGCTACTTCTGCCACCACCCTGGGAAGATGGCCTAAGAATGAAGCCAATGCCCACGGCAGTACCGCTGAGGTTCTTGGAGACGGTTCCTGTGTCTGTATCTAGCAACACAAGCTCAGCCTCATCTTCTGAACTCTCCAATTACATGGGCCCCAAATTCCATTTCTGTTTGAGTATTTTTGCCTCTTGCAACCAAGAGATTACTGACAAATACGTGGAATTCCCGTTAAGCCTCTAATATTGATAACAAAGGTCTCCACGTACTGACAAAAAGGTCAATTTGGGAACTTCAAGTTTAAGGCACTCAAAAGAAGTAATATACATGTATGAAAATATTTTCTAATCCAGAAAACACTATAGAAATATTAGTTTCACCATGGTGATATCAATAACTAGTCAATATTATATTGCTTATAAATATTAATAATAATTAGTCAATCCAATTTTCATTCTTATATCAATATTCTAAATGTGTAGCCTTTAAACTGTAATTAACAAATGCTCACTTAGTGCTGACTTTGCACCAGGCACGTTTCTAGGTAGTATACTGATCTCACTTAATCCTCATAAACAACCCCCATGAAATGGGCACTACTATTATCTCCCCCATTTTACAGAAGAGGCAATGCAGGCATTGAAAGGTTAAGCAACACACCCAAGGTCACACAGGTATGAAGTGGTGGAGCCTGGATTTGAACCTGGGCAGCGTAGCTCTACAAACAGTGCCTTTCACTGCCCCTCATCTCCTGAGAATCAATGTTCCAACTTCCTTTAAACTGATATTCCTAAACAAATGACTTGCGGCAAGGCAATTTACACTCCTTAAATCCACATTAACACATGACTACTGTCCTCCCCAACTCCTGCCTTTGCTGGCTTGCCTCCTCCATAAAAGCACCACCCCAGTCATCTTTCAAGCTCCATCCTTGGGAATCATATGACGGCCCCTCCCTCGCCCCCTCCCATGGTCCACCAGCATCCCCGGCACATGAGCTCCACCCACGTGGGTCTCAAATCCTCCCCTTCTCCCTGGCCTCACGCACATGGCTTTCAATCCTTCTACACGAGTCAACTAAACTCTCATCTGGCTCAGTGTGATCCCCTTCGCAAGCATCCTGCGTCCACATGGCCATTATTTTTCCTCTGAAAATACAGACCTCATCTAATCATCCTCCTGCTTCAAACCCTCATCAGCTGTCACTGCCTACAGAACAAAATAGAAACTCCTTAGTGTTACACTGAAAACTCTTCACAGATCCCCCAACCCACCTTTCCAGTCTCATCTCCTTTGATGTTCCTCCAGATAAGGTCTGGAGGGTATTTCACGCTGTGAAGTAGATCTTTGGGGACCTCTCATTTTCCTTAACTTATTTACTTGCTCATATCTCGATAATTAAATACTCTGCTTAAAAATTAATAAAATGGAATCTCTTCTAAAACATTCTGGTAATTTAAATCCACTCTCTCCAACTACTTTGCCATCCTTATTCTGAATTAGTGGCTCTTTCATGAAAAGAAATAATTACCTTCTACATAAGCCAGAGTAAAATGCAGATTGCCAAAATTTTACTGGTTTGTGTCCAGGAAAGAGGTTTCTTAAGGTCAGAACTCCAGAAGAGTGTTCTGGGAGTTTATAAAATCTCTTAAAGCTTTCAAAGACCAGTTGCAAAGCCAGAAGCGGTGATGACTGGGAGGTTTGCAAACAGCCTTGCTCGGAAAGGGGAAGGAGACCGAAGATCCCAGCTGGCTGATCAGGAAGCCTCAATGTCTCAAACATCATTCTGCATTGATCATAAGTGGGAAAACCAGTTTCCAACAATACTTTATAGATCAGGGCTTCTGAACCACTGCGCGCAACTGACATTTGGGGCTAGATAATTCTCTGCTGTGGGGCTGGCCTGTGCACCGCAAGCCGTTTAGCGGCATCCCTGGCCTCTACCTAGTAAATGTCACTAGCACCTCCTCCGTTGTCACAACCAAAAAATGTCTCCAGATATTGCCAAGCGTTGCCTGGCCGACAAAATTGCAGGCAGTTGAGATTCAATGCTATAAATACCCAGGCACACAGGTCAGCACCACTCCTCTGAACTGGATTTTCTTCCTCTTCCTCCTCCTTTGTGATAAAAATAAAAGTGCCCTTGACCACACAAAGTGAAAACCACACCAACAATGGCATACATTTTCTGTGAAGATACCAAAGGGACTGTTTCTCACAAGCAGCCAAATACTTATTGCTGCCTTTGCAAAGAATGAAACAGAAAGGGACACATAGATAGAAGGAACTCATTTGTTTCTTGCTCAGATTAATAATAATAATTTTTAAAAAGCCCCCTGCAGTCTCACCTCTCTCCTGTCTCTCGGGCAGCATCTGGGGTGCCACTGACAGGCCAATACCTGATCCTGGGAAAGTCACCTGCTAAGCTCCTGTCTGGGTGGGGCTGGGACACTTCAGGTGCCACACCAACGCATCTGAAAACTTGAGGACACAAGCAAGGAGTCAGCACAGGTGCAACTTCATTTCAAGGTCCATTAGCAGCGCCAAAGGGGGGAAACTGCACTTCCAAATACAGGCCCTGGGACTCAGCAGGGACATTTTTCATTATCAATTTTCTAATGCTAAGAATAACAATTATGGTTGTTTTATTGAGAACAATACCCAAGTTCAAAAACACTGCACTTCAACCCCAAATACGAGAATATGTTACATGCTGAAACTGACGTGTGGAAAATGCAGGGTTGGCTAATGTTCAGTTTGAACTCAATAACACAAAGCATCCTCTTGGGTTGTGCTCTGTTTCCCAATTCACCTTGCAATTGTAAGCAATCAGAACAGAAGGGGATGCTATCATGATGTTCAGCCTTGTAGTGAACCATCAATGTTGGCCAGTTATTCAGCTGCTGCTGAATGACAAGAAGTTCTTGAGAGTATAAATGAATAAATTTGCAAACACACATGTGCCCACGTTCCTCCCTCCCCTCCCCCACACCACAGAGAGCTGCACAATATCCCCATTCCCCTCAAATATTACAATCTACAGTTGGAACCATCACATTCTAGGAAGGCTCCACAGCACCAAATCACCCATGGGAAGCTCAGTCACGACCGACAAAAACTCCTATTTCTTAGGCAGTGTCTGCTGCTCAAGCCCGAGAAAGGACCACGAATGCCAAGTCCCAATTCCAAGCAAATCCTCATACATATAAATGGAAAAGAGGAGCAACAAGGAGAAACCCTTGCAGAAGTGAAACCAAATGCCACCCACCTCCAGCATAATCCAACCCACGTGGACAGTATTTATTAAACACCTTCAACAGCCATGCTTTGAACAACACAGTGGACAAAACGAGGATAAAAGCAGATACTGACTGTCCTCAGGAGGCCAGCACTGTCACATCACACACCTGTAGCTTTTTACCTTTCCGCCATGTCAGTACATGGCCAAGAAGTGCAGACCCCATCCTACTCACTCCACTTCACAATTTAATATCACAACTCTAGAGAACAGCAGAATCGGTCTTTCAAAAAAATCAAAGTATCATTCCGAAAATAAATAATTTTGAAAAAGGCACACTCAAGTCCCTTCAGGGATTAAGCCTGGAGAAATCATAATTGGTTAAAACGTGGTTTTTGTTCTTTTCAATCTATTTTTTTTTCATTTCTTTGATTCACTGTCCTCTTCCGTAAGATAAACAGAGCTCAGAAATGCAGTTCATTGGGTCACAAATCAAGCCTTGGTAAACTCTGAAAACTTGAAATCGTATCAAGTATCTTTTCCGAACACAACATTATGAGACTAGATATCAATTACAGGAAAAACACTCTAAGAACTGCAAACACACGGAGGCTAAACAATATGTCACTAAAGAACCAACAGATCACTGAAGAAATCAAAGAGGAAATCAAAAGATACCTAGAAACAAATGACAATGAACACATGATGACCCAAAACCTAAGGGATACAGCAGAAGTAGTTCAAAGAGAGTAGTTTATAGCAATACAATCCTATCTCAAGAAACATCTCAAATAAACAACCTAACCTTACGCCTAAAGCAATTAGAGAAAGAAGAACAAAAAACCCCCAAAGTTAGCAGAAGGAAGAAATCATAAAGCTCAGATCAGAAATAAATGAAAAAGAAATGAAGGAAAAAACAGCAAAGATCAATAAAACTAAAAGCTGGTTCTTTGAGAAGATAAACAAAACTGATAAACCATTAGCCAGACTCATCAAGAAAAAAAAAGGGAGAAGACTCAAATCCACAGAATTAGAAATGAAAAGGAGAAGTAACAACTGACACTGCAGAAATACAAAGGATCATAAGAGATTACTACAAGCAAGTGTATGCCAATAAAATGGACAACCTGGAAGAAAAGGACAAATTCTTAGAAACTGCACAACCTTCTGATACTGAATCAAGAAGAAATAGATAACATAAACAGACCAATCTCATGCACTGAAATTGAAACTGTGATTAAAACTCTTCCAACAAACAAAAGCCCAGGACCAGATGGCTTCACAGGAAAATTCTATCAAACATTTAGAGAAGAGCTAACACCTATCCTTCTCAAACTCTTCCAAATTATAGCAGAGGGAGGAACACGCCCAAACTCATTCTACGAGGCCACCATCACCCTGATACCAAAACCAAAGATGTCATACAAAAAGAAAGCGACAGGCCAATATCACTAATGAACATAGATGCAAAAATCCTCAATAAAACACTAGCAAACAGAATCCAACAGCACATTAAAAGGATCGTACACCATGATCAAGTGGGGTTTATCCCAGGAATGCAAGGGTTCTTCAATATACGCAAATCAGTGTGATACACCATATTAACAATCTGAAGGAGAATAAACATATGATAATCTCAATAGATGCAAAAAAGCTTTCAACAAAATTCAACACCCATTTATTATAAACACTCTCCATAAAGTAGGCATAGAAGGAACCTACCTCAAAATAATAAAGGCCATATATGACAAACCCACAGCCAATGTCATTCTCAATGGTGGAAAACTGAAACCATTTCCTCTAAGATCAAGAACAAGACAAGGTTGCCCACTCTCACTGCTATTATTCAACATAGTTTTGGAAGTTTTCGCCACAGCAATCAGAGAAGAAAAAGAAATAAAATTAATCCAAATTGGAAAAGAAGAAGTAAAACTGTCAGCTGTTTGCAGATGACATGATATTATACATAGAGAATCCTAAAGATGCTACCAGAAAACTACTAGAGCTCATTAATGAGTCTGGTAAAGTAGCAGGATACAAAATTAATGCACAGAAATCTCTTGCATTCCTATACACTAATGATGAAAAATCTGAAAGAGAAATTAAGGAAACACTCCCACTTACCACTGCAACAAAAAGAATAAAATACCTAGGAATAAACCTATCTAAGGAGACAAAAGACCTGTATGCAGAAAACTATAAGACATTAATGAAAGAAATTAAAGATGATACCAACAGATGGAGAGATATACCATGTTCTTGGATTGGAAGAATCAACATTGTGAAAATGACTATAGTACTCAAAGCAATCTACAGATTCAATGCAATCCCTATCAAACTACCAAAGTCATTTCTCACAGAAGTAGAACAAAAAATTTCACAATATGTATGGAAACACAAAAGACACTGAACAGCCAAAGCAATCTTGAGAAATAAAAACGGAGCTGGAGGAATCAGGCTCCCTGACTTCAGACTATACTACAAAGCTATAGTAATCAAGACAGTATGGTACTGGCACAAAAACAGAAATATAGATCAATGGAAAAGGATAGAAAGCCCAGAGATAAACCCATGCACATATGGTCACCTTATCTTTGATAAAGGAGGCAAGAATATACAGTGGAGAAAAGACAGCCTCTTCAATAAGAGGTGCTGGGAAAACTGGACAGCTACGTGTAAAAGAATGAAATTAGAACACTTCCTAACACCATACACAAAAATAAATTCAAAATGGATTAAAGACCTAAATGTAAGGCCTGACACTATAAAACTCTTAGAGGAAAACATAGGAAGAACACTCTTTGACATAAATCACAGCAAGATCCTTTTTGGTCCAACTCCTAGAGAAATGGAAATAAAAACAAAAATAAACAAATGGGACTTAATGAAACTTCAAAGCTTTTGCACAGCAAAGGAAACCATAAACATGACGAAAAGACAACCCTCATAATGGGAGAAAATATTTGCAAACGAAGAAACTGACAAACGATTAATCTCCAATATACAAGCAGCTCATGCAGCTCAATATAAAAAAAACAAACAACCCAATCCAAAAATGGGCTGAAGACCTAAACAGACATTTCTCCAAAGAAGATATACAGATGGCCAACAAACATGAAAGAATGCTCAACATCACTAATCATTAGAGAAATGCAAATCAAAACTACAATGAGATATCATCTCACACCAGTCAGAATGGCCATCATCAAAAAATCTACAAACAGGGCTTTCTCTGGTGGCGCAGTGGCTGAGAGTCCGCCTGCCGATGCAGGGGACACGGGTTCGTGCCCCGGTCCGCAAAGATCCCACATGCCGAGGAGCGGCTGGGCCCGTGAGCCGTGGCCGCTGAGCCTGAGTGTCCGGAGCCTGTGCTCCACAACGGGAGAGGCCACAACAGTGAGAGGCCCACGTACCGCAAAAAAAATCTACAACTAGTAAATGCTGCAGAGGGTGTGGAGAAAAGAGAACCCTCTTGCACTGTTGGTGGGAATGTAAATTGATTACAGCCACTATGGAGAACAGTATGGAGGTTCCGTACGAAACTAAAACTAGAACTACTATATGACCCAGTAATCCCACTACTGGGCATATACCCTCAGAAAACCGTAATTCAAAAAAAGACATGTACCACAATGTTCTTTGCAGCTCTATTTACAATAGCCAGGACATGGAAGCAACCTAAGTGTCCATCAGCAGATGAATGGATAAAGAAGATGTGGCACATATATACAACGGAATATTACTCAGCCATAAAAAGAAAGGAAATAGAGTTATTTGTAGTGAGATGGATGGACCTAGAGTCTATCATACAGAGTGAAGTAAGACAGAAAGAAAAAAATACCGTATGCTAATATGTATATAGAATCTAATAAATAAATAAATAAATAGTTCTGGAACCTAGGGGCAGGACAGGAATAAAGATGCAGATGTAGAGAATGGACCTGAGGACACGGGGAGGTGGAAGGGTAAGCTGGGACGAAGTGAGAGAGTGAACTAAGAAAGATGTTTAAAAAAAACATGCAGTTCAATCTGATTCTTGATTTTCATAAAGTTCATTTCCACCTAAATTTATCTAGGAGAACATTCATTTTCACATAATAAAAAAGCCCAAGAGCAATAATAAATTTGGTAAGACAAGCCATTTTCAATAAAAGCCACATAGAACACAGCTAAAGAGAGAAAGAAAAAGGGGACACACACACACACACACACACACACACACACACACACACACACACAAATCCCTAAAAAGAAAATAAATTTAGAGAATTCTTCTTCAACTGCTATGGTACCCAATTTAGATGCAGTTTATAGCCAACCAGAAGATCTATCAGTGAGCAGTAAGACACAACAGTAAGCAGTCAGAAACATCAGTTAGCAATAAGACACCAGAGTAAGCAGTAAAGTCACACCAGGGAGAACATTTCTGAGCAACTACCACATGTCTTAATGCAGAAAGGAAGAAAGAAAAACTTCACTCAACTAGTATTGGAACCCTATTAAAACGACCTCTCTCACAGCTCAAGAGCCACTCCTGCTATGACAGGAGGGTTGTGATGACTGCCAGTACAGCCATGGATCAGGAAAAGGACAAAAAAAAGCCATAAAGGGTTGACCATGAGCTCGGACTAGGAACTTAAGTGCTTGTCCTTCTTTTTGGCACCCTAAGCTATAGACCTGGCAAATAAAAAAAAAAATATATGTGGGTTATTTGACAAGATATAAAGGACCCTCCAACCTCTGGGGGAAATAAAGGAGGATGCCCGGGTTCTTCATTCCACATCTATAGCCACTGTGGCTAACGCAGTGTCTGGGCAGGGAATGCATATGCACCCACATGCACAGAGGAACAAGTTTTTTTGTTTTCTAACACACAGGTCAGCCAAAGAAACAAACCCTCAGTCATAAAGAACTTCCTTATTAGACAGGATATTAAGTACTCCAGGAAACTGTCAGCTCTTTAGGAACATCTAAGAAAATGGTTGCACATTTTTTTCTAGGCTCACCCATTTGGGATGATTTATAAGTGGAAGCAAGAAAGAAAGAGCAAACACAATGTCTTCTCTACTTGGCACGAGGAGGTCTTCAGCTGAGCTCAGCAACAAAGGCTCACCCCATCCCAAATGCTTAAAGTCACAAAACCTGTGTGAAACCACTTCTCTGAGATGCTGAGAGAGTAAATAAAATCACGTTGCCTCCAAGGCTCCGGAACTGTACTGGTATTTACTGAATGGTTGCTAGCTGGAAGGAAGGAGAGGAAACTAACAACTTTCTACCTGTGTCACAATCCGTTTCTAGTCTGTGTCTCTTTCTCAATCGCCTCAATCCTACCCACCTTCAAAGTTTACCTTCTGACTATGTCAGAAGCCTTCCACAGTCACCCCTGCTTAGAACGACCATAATTTGTGTTATTCTAAGCATGTGTATTATTTTACTAATTGGCCAAGTAAAACTCCCGAAGGTATGGAGTGTGTCACACACACGAGAGATGCAAACGAGTAAGAATGAGGTTAATTATCAAAGGCATAACTTTAAATTTGCTCCCTTTTTCCCAAAAGGAAACAAAATAAAATACTCTGGTTCTATAAATATCAGTAAAAACACAGTACCAGTGGCACCTCTAAAGGAGCCCTAGTCAGAGCCAATGACTTTCAGAATGTGCTCAGAGATATGTGTTAGCCAAGTAAACTAGCTCCATACACAGGGCTGGGATCCCACTTGAAATAAGTAGCCACCACCTGCCTTCCATTTCATTCCACAGTTTTGTACCCTGAGACTTGGAGCTCAGGCACCAAGTCTCCCTGTGAGCCCGGCACACAAACCAGACAGTCAGAGGCAGCTAGATCCCTCATCAGGAAGAGAATGACAGCAGACATGTTGACACAGGCCCTACAGGACAGAGGCGCTGGGAGGCAGCAGTGTTAGAGGCAGAGCAATCTTCACCAAACGCCCCCCCAGGTCCAGCAGAGCTGCCATGAAATCAGACAGGACCTTCTCAACAGCATCTCCTACTGGGAACAGGGGTGGAGGAGTGGAGGCTGGAGAGGCATGGGTTCCATTTATTAATCAGTAGCTCAGCACAGTGGGAGGTTTTCTTGTCTAATTACAGAAGCTGCTGGAAACTGCAAGGGAAGACAGGATTTATGGCCTAGATGACACTGCCTCTGTGTTGTAATTAAAAGTTATTTTTAATACCTGTTTGGTGGGATACTTTGGATTATTAAAAAGATATTTTGCAATTTAAAACTTGCTAAAGGGCAAAGAACACAGCAGAAACATAATACAACAAGCTTGCCTAATGTGAAACAATTAAACGTTTTGACACTGGGAGGTGGGAAAGGAAAAGAATCTCTCTCCTACTTAAGGCTGTGAATTTCCTATAAGAAAGAGGGAAAGAAAAGCCAAAAAGGGCACTCAAGGGCTTCCCTGGTGGCACAGTGGTTGAGTGTCCGCCTGCCGATGCAGGGGACACAGTGCCCCAGTCCGGGAGGATCCCACATGCCACAGAGCGGCTGGGCCCGTGAGCCATGGCCGCTGAGCCTGCGTTCCACAGAGGAAGAGGCCACAACAGTGAGAGGCCCACGTACCGCAAAAAAAAAAGTAATTCCAGGAGCGCATTATGGGAAATATGCCATGGAGACCACCAGATATTACACATCATGAAGAGACTATAAAAGCATTTGAATGTGTTATTCAAAAATAAATTAAAAATGAGCTTTACAGGGGCCATACCAAGTTTATGGGATTTATCTTATGCCAATAAGAACACTGTGCTCCTGTATTCTCTTCCGAGTTCGAAGCAGGCTTTGACTTCACGTCAGGGCATAGAATTGCAGTCCTTACCTGCCACATTAATTTTCTCAAGTGCTACCAAGCTGGGAACAGCTGTGGTGGAGTTGGTCAAGTTCGTCCCTGTGCCATTGATTACGAGGTTGTCCACCTTTGACTCTAACTTGCCAATGCGCTGCAAAATGTTATCCAACAACACAGCAAGAGTCTTCTTCAAATCTGTAAAAGAAAACGTACATAGTTTGAAAATCCTTTGGTCCCCGCACATTTGCCTGGTGCGCACACGCTCACCCTCCCTTTGTTTCTCTCTCTGACACGAAGAACAAAAGGCGACAAATCAAAAAGTACCACTTGAAGACCTGTCCTAACAAACCACCTCTTTAAGATGACGGAGAGCCACATTCAAGTGGCCCAAAGAGTACAAAACAAATCAGTTCGCTCTGTAAGACAACTTTCGCGGTAAGTAACATTAAAATTATTCCTGGCTACTAGGTTGAGAGAGAAAACTCCGTTACTCAGCATCCTACCAGAACACTCTGTTAAATTCTTCCTCGTTCTAGCACGGTGGTTACTGACACACTGAATGACAAGCCCAAAGTGTAGCAAGGCCCTGAAGTAACTTCCGGATCAAGTTTATTGTTAGTTTTTTTAGTGCTGTAGACTCTCGCATGTCCAAATTTTTTGCAAAGTCTTTACTGCTGTTGGTTACACATGGTAATACTTAATAAAAGCTACAGTTCCAGACTCCAGACATGCTGGATAACCCAGAGTTAACTATAATGCAATTTAGGAAGACACTTAAAATAAAGACCAGATTCATTCGAGACGTATTTATTAAACAACTACTATGCGCCAGGCATTGTTCTAGACGCTGGGACGCTGTTCTTTTCTGGTGCTTACATTTAAGAGTTGATTCTCTTTCTTATGTATCTGGCTGCGGGTTATAGAGAAGTGTTCTTCCCTCTGGATAAAGTACAGACACATTATCTTCATGCCTACGTAAGTATTTACTAAGTTTGTATACAAGGTATTCTACACACAGAGAGAGAGAAATTAAGTTAGCCCCCTCTCCTGTGGAAACTCATAATCAAAGAAAGATAGTCTGACTTGTACATGTGATAAAAGCAGGAGGACCACAGGATAGCCATCTAGGTGAAGAGAATTCAGACTCGCTTATGAATTGGGAGTGGGCCAGGGGAGTAGGACATAAGTGGAGGGAACAGGATGCAGAAAAGTCCTGAACTGAGACAAATGGGAAGTTGTCACCTTCTATTCTGCTGGGAACAGAGCACACTAGCGCCGAAGAGGTGCTCTGATCCGGCCAGGAAAGAAACACACACTGGATCAATCCACCAACCCCAGAGCACAGCCCATGACCCTCCACCAACAGGCATGCAGGCCTCCTACTTTGCCAGGCCAAGAGAGACTCTCATCTGAACAGAAACAAAGGTGTGTGTTGTAATTGACATGGAATTTTGCATCCTTGGTGGTTTACAGACAGCTTCACTGAAGCTGACTAAAAACTACGAACAGAAACAGAACCCACATCTTCATCCTGAAAGTCTGGTTCTATGTGCTAAATTAGCATAATGTCAATCGTTCCACCACACCCAACACCCAACACCAAACATCAGACTTCTTCACCACGTTAAGATCTATAGCAGATTGTTCATTCACTCACTCTAACAAACATCCGACCAGGTCTATTTTTGGCTCTTCAGTGTGTACCTTACCCACAGGTAGTAAGACAAGCTGGCCATAACATTAGAGCAATTGGCTAAAAATATGACTATAACAAAGAAGGTTAGAAGGGAACTAAGAGTTCCTGAACGCCTATCACGTGCCATGCACACTTATAAGGAATTCCATGTATCTTCACATTCTCCATGAAGCAGGTATGACTTCATTTTACAGAAGAGAAAACTGAGGTTCACAGACAGAAAGTAATATGCTCATGGTTAAAGAGATACAAAAGTGCAACGCAGACTCCACTCAGGTCTGCCTAATTCCCTGACATCTCAGTGTGACCAGCCAGAAGTCGAGAGCCTGGCTGAAAAAAGAAACCAAGCATGAAATTCAGTGACTTTCATCCACAGCATAACGATTAAGGGCTTATTAGACTCTAATCACTTCCTAGGTTTGAGTCGTCTCTCTCCATTTTTGCATCCTTATTTGTAAGAGTTGAAAGAATAAGCCTACCTCTTCGGGGTTGTAATGAGGACTTAATGAGTTAATATGTTTTGAACACTGCCTGGCACACAATAAGCACTACATAACTGTCTGTTACATAGATAAATAAAAAATAAAACCTTTGGAAAATGCTCTCATCCTTCCTAGAGAAATCTCTCCCTGAGTGATGCAAAGCTTTACTGTTTTATCCAAAGGGTCATGAGATCATTCTCCTCCAGGGGCTGCAGTCCCACAGTCAGCATGACTCACAGCCTGTCCCTGACACATCATTGCCTGGCGTGGACAGCAGGAGTCAGCCACCGGCTCTGCTCTTACACTGAAGCTAAAGCACTGACCCCTTCTCCAGAGCTCTGAAGATTGCCAGAGGACAGTCACACAGACGGGGGCAATGGTGCCACTCGGGGGCTGTATTCACTGTAAAGAAACCACTCCTCAGATAAATGATATCAATCTCCCCCATCTCCAGCCTCTTTGCCCAGAGCCTGAATTATCAGCCAAGGAGTCCACGTGTAAAAATGGCATTTAACTCTTACCAGCAATTGTCATTAGCCAGACGCAGAGGCCCTGACCCTCCAGTTTGGGTTAACTCAGGGTTTCTCAACTTTGACACCACTGACACTTGGGACCAGATAATTCTTTGCCGGGGGTGGGGCAGGGGATGGAAGAGGCTATTCTATGCATTTAAGGTGTTTGGCAGCATCCCTGGACTCCAGCCACAAAATGACAGTAGCAATCCCCCCATGTGACAATCAGAAATGCCTCCAGACTGCACCCCATTTGAGAACCACTGAATTAAGCACACTCCCCCAACCTTTGTCTTCCCTGCTGCCCTTCTGTGTAGATGTCCAGAGAGAATCCAGGCAGAAGGGTTACGGGAGAGGGAATGAGGTGTGAGAACACAGTCACTAAACTGGCATTCTGTGTGACTTCCATGGTGGCACTGCTACAACTATGATGGAAACTACAATGAGGGAAGGTGGGAGCGGAGAGCAGCCTAGCCCATGCTGCAGGTCTCTTAAGGGCTGGTAACCTTTTGCCCTTTTGTTAAAAGGTAACAGGACTACTGGACAGAGTCCCCAGCCCACAGTTTTTGGTGATAGTCACTGATGGCACACAGCTTAGGTAGAACACAAAGTTGTCACATCAGTGTTAAGAAGACATTCTTCCTTGATTCTTAAAATACAGTCCATCGGGCTTCCTGGTGGCGCAGTGGTTGAGAGTCCGCCTGCCGATGCAGAGGACACAGGTTCGTGCCCCGGTCCGGGAAGATCCCATGTGCCGCGGAGCGGCTGGGCCCGTGAGCCACGGCCACTGAGCCTGCGCGTCCGCAGCCTGTGCTCCGCAACGGGAGAGGCCGCAATGGTGAGAGGCCCGCGTACCGCAAAAAAAAAAAAAAAAAAAAAAAAAAAAATACAGTCCATCAATAAATGTGACCCCCTATCTCTTGTTGATCTCCCCTACATAGATGGACCTTTTGCGACTGCGACATGGTGCGAATAAAGGAATTCATGATGATGATAAGGTGTTGCTGGTCCCCATCACCACTACTGCCCCAGTACTACCACGGCTGCTACTATCGCTAAGGTTGCTACTACTGCCGCTACTACTATCGCTACTATTATTACTGCATTGTTGCCGCTGCTCCTCCAGCAGCACCACCAGCGTCACTATGTACTGAGCCCTATGCGTCAGCTGCTGTCCTAAGCACTTTCCACGGATTAACTCACCTGATCCTGCCAAGACAATATGAGAAACGTGCTGTCGTTCCCACCTCCATTTCACAAATGAGTAAACCACAGTACACAGAGGTTAACTAGCTTGTCCCACGCGTCTGCAGATCCAGTGTCCAAACCCAGATAATCGGGTTCCAGACCCAACAGCTCTTACCCACTATGCTACAATGCCTCTTGAGGACCACTATGGACCTGCCGGCCAGCAAGCATCTCTGACCTGCTACTTCTGAACACACTTAGCAGGGATTAACTCCTGAGCTTCTGCCACGTGTTTCTGTTAAACCATATCCCAGCCGCCCTCAAGACTCGTGACACCACTGTGCCGCGAGCAGCTCCAACACTACAACGTAATGAAGAACTTATCTTTCTATATCGTCTCCCTTAAAATGAAAATGGAATATAAGACTATCAAAACCTTAGACACTCTACCTGAGTTGGCATGGTTTCTCTCCCAATGTGGGGGGAAAAAAAAAAGTTCATTTTCAACTCAAGCAGCTACTTGAGTCACAATTTCAAGGCAGTCCAACACAAGATAAAAGATACTGTGTCAATAAAACACACAAGGGCAAAGATGACCCCAAGCCCATCTTTGTATCCTTACCAACTGGCACAGTGCCTGACACAGTAATCAGTAAGTGTGTGTTACCTAAATGAATAACTGAGTGAATGAATGAACCAACAACTAAATGAACTACATTTAGTCTTCCCACAAAGAAGGCTAAATAAACTACACCTTTGTAAGTGATGAAATTGTTTCTCACCTTTGTATTTCACAGCTAAACCTGCAAAAATTGTTAAGAGCTTTACTGCAATTTTAAACTAATACCAGAGTATTTTTGTATATTTTCACCTTAATGTTAACCCATATATTTGATAAGACTGAACACCCAAGAATAATTTCTATACAGTTTAATAAAGAAATGAAGGTGAAAACATTCCTCCAAATTCTAGTATAATATTTTCATATTTATCATTGTGTTTTAAAGTTATTACAGCCATAAACTGTATCCTCTGCAGGATTACAATTCCCAATTACTAACGGGCTTTTAAAGTTTTGTTTGTGCTTCAAAGCCTCAGTAATAAAAATTTAATCCCAACATTACTACTGCAATTCTGCATTCCGCAAACTTACTGTCCGTGATAAAGATGAGATCAAAGTAGGTAAAAACATTTAAAATGTCCCTCTGGGGAAAGGAAGCTTTTCGTTTCTATCATGCCAGGAGTTCTCTGATAAAGGGTGAGATCAACAAAATCTCAGAACAGGTGCTCTGGCAGCTTCTGTAGATTTTCATTTCCTGAAAGCCATGACATTAAGGATAAGAGGGGCTGGAAGATGCTGCCGCATCCTTGAGCAGGACAGTCAAGGAGATATCACTGCCAGCTACACCTTCCCCCATAGCTGGAGTCCAAGGAGATGAAATATCAGGAGAAAGGGGGGTCCTGCTGGTGGAAGAAGATCTGTCAGTTTATAAGTCTATCAGCTAAAACTGTGAGACTGGGTGGTAAACCCTGATTGCCCAGATCAGCAAGTCAACTGAGAAAGGTCAGTGCTTGAGGGCAGTGCCTCAAGGCTGGTCCCACCCCATTCCCCTGGGACACGCTTCCCAAAGCAGTGGTTCTCCAGCCTGCTGTCCATCAGGCTTGGCTGTGGAGTCAGAGGTACCAGGTCCTATCCTCAAGCTGCTCGGTCGGAACTTTCAGAACCTGCACGTCAAGGATTCTGGGCACACACAATCGAGAACTACATTGAAGATGCAGCCGCCACGATTCACTGGCACAGAAGCAGTAAGCAAGGACTTACAGCGGAACTGCCAGAGATCATTTACATCTGTGCTTGTTCCTAATGCAATTCCTTCTCTACCATGGCCGTGTTTCCCCGCCCCCCAGTCCAGAGCAGAGCTGGAACAGCAGGACCACAGAGCAGATTCACTTGCTGCTCCAGAGAAGCCAGCAAAAGACAGGGCGCTAATGAGAAAGGAAGGTGCTAATGAGAAAGGAAGGTGCTAATGAAAAAAGAATTAACCCCAACCTCTCATTCCCACCGACTGCCAGGAATGTCAAGTTTCATCAGTTACATGTTTGAAAATTAATTTTAAAGTGACCTTTCCACAGAAAGATAATACGGTTAGAGTAATGACCAAAATACAGTCCATTCATTATGTACAAGGACATTCGAGACAGTGTTAGTTATAAAAGAGAACAGTGCTGTTTATTATAGATAAGCAGTGGACACTACCCAAATACCCAACAAAAAGGTTACATCGTATGGTGTCCATCTATTCCTAAAAGGGAATAAATCGCTAGACTGGAGGCCAGAGAGGAGGTCTGTTCTGTCATCTCTGTTTACTGCCACAAGCTATTGACCTCAGGAGCTCAATAAATGTTTATTGAATGGTTGGATGAAAAAGGAAAAGTGTATGGCCATTAAAAAAATATAATGGACGGGGAAATAAAATAAAGATGAGTTCAAAAAGCTCTATGTAAAATATTCCAGTTTTTTTAAATGAGCATACACACACATATATATCTGCATTTAAATAAAGGATGGAGAAAAATCAAATTTACCTGGTTTGGGGGTAAAGAGTGTTTTATCTCTTTATTTGTAAGAATGCAAAGCTGGGCTTGGGATCATCTCTGCCCTTGCGCGTTTTACGGACAATATCTTTTATCGTGTGTTGAACAGCTTTGAAACAGTGACTCAAACAGCTGCTGGAATTGAAAATGATTTTTTTTTCCCTTTCACATGGGGAGAAAAAAGAAGTCAGCCCAGGAAAGGTGCCTGGAGGGTCCCAGGTTTCGACAGCCTCATATTCCAAAAGCTCTGAATTTTCTATAAACTTTCACATCATTCTGACAATCACAAAGGCACGAAATGCTACCTGAAAATGCAATCAGTACTGTGTATTCTACCCTCGGAACTCAAGGATACTGGCCACAGGTACCCTGATGTCCCCTCCCCTCTCCCAAGAAGCATCTCAGTCACTGACCCTCACTGTCTCATCTCAGCTGGGTTCTTCAAGCCCCCCCAGTTGACAACTCACCAGCCCCTAAACTCACAAATATGCCCTTCCCCCTGCAGCTGTCACAGGCCGTCCAGGTCACAAAGGGAACAATCATCACCCAGTGAAAGAGCAGCTCAGAGGCACTGACTGCCGTGCTTTCCTGGGTTAGCTGTACGGAATTAAGCTTTGACTTGAATTTGCACCTGCAAGTAAATGCTATTCCTGTGCTGGGAGAAGGCTCGCTAGTATTTCAAGGAACTTCTAGGCAGCAGAATCTGAGAAAGAATCCTATCTAGGCCTGTGCAGGATAGTGAACTGCTTTACGGAATCTGTAAACATCCAGACGGAGTTCTTGGGCTGCTCTCTCCATCTTCCTAACACTTCGCCAGCTGCATGGAACAGGACTCAAGCCGACTTAGCCCTCTGTGTAGAAAAGGACTCAGGCTCTGAACGGTCAAGTCCACTGACACCGGTAGTCCCCACTGACTCCAGGGCATCTTCCCTGTCGGGAAAGGGCAGCCATAGCACAGCCCTCCCTGCTCACTACCCACACCAGAAACTGTGCCCCAATGGTGCCCACTTCAGAGACGAAGTGAGCTCGGCCACGCCCCACTTATCCCACACCACAAAGGACAAGCTTTATCTTTTGAACGGGAGGAGAATGACAATCACATGTCCCGCTTCTATGATGCCAAGGTCACTCTGGAGCTAACACACCTTTGGAAAGGGATCCAGGGAAGAGCCGAACAGCACCTCCCTGGAGTTCTGAGCAGCAGGTCTCAAGCCCGGCTGGGGTGGAGCCCAGCATCGGTGCTGTCACAGCAGCCCAGGGGATTCTGGTGCACAAGCCTTGGGCATCTTGTTTCATTAGCAGTGGGTGGCGAGCCTGCCCTCCTCCAGTCCACAGCTTATTTCTTCTCCTGTCTGGTCGGGCCCCGTCCCCTGTAAACCCTAAAAGCAGCTATATAAACAGGTTCCTGAAGCCCTGTGTTCAAATGAATAAACAATGTCAGCTCTACATGGACAATTCTGGTTGGGTGGTAACTACTGCGGGTCCGTGTAGACCAGGGTTAGCGATAACTCATAATAACGAACGCATGTTACTAAGCTAAGTGCTTTGATAAGCTCGGTCACGTGCAATCCTATGAGGTCAACAAGCCTATGAGGTCAGTGATATTATAGCCTCTATTGGACAAAAGAGGAGGCAGTCTTTTAAAACATCAGTGACTTGCCCAAGGTCACACATCTAGTAAGGAGACCTTCCACAAGCCACAACTAAACACGCTCCAGCTGCTTTCCAGAAGAAACAACGGTTCCCACGTCAGGATCGTGCATAATAGCTACTTCGAGCCACCTGGACACCAAGTCCATAGGGAATCTCTTCTTGTTTCCTGTCTCACTAAAAACATTACTGTGTTACTGTGATTTTCTTTTTGTTTTTTTTAGCCACACCCCTCGGCTTGCAGGATCTTAGTTCCCCGACCAGGGATCGAACCTGAGCCCCTTGCAGTGGAAGTGCAGAGCCCTAACCACTGGACCGCCAGTGAGTTTCCACTGTGATTTTCAAACTAACCTCAGCTATAACTGTAGTAGACAGAGTCAGGGTGGAGGGAACACTGCTGCTATTCACTCATGGTTCCTACTATGTGCCAGGTACGTGCTAAGGCCCTGGGGCACAGCAGGGAACAGGAGAGACAGGACTCCCTGCTCTCTGGAAGCTTCCATTCTAATGGGGGAGAGAGATGATAAAGACAGTGACATGACAGGTAGTTTAAGTGTCATGAAGAATGAGACTGAATTAGGGGTGCGGCCCTACTTCTGATAGGGACCCGAAGGAGGGGAGGGAGAGATCTCTCTGGAGGAAGGGCATGCAGGTGGAGGGAACAGCAAATGCAGATCTCAGAGGCAGGAAGATGCCCAGCCATTGTCCAAAAGCTGGTGGCAGAAAACAGCTGCACTGCCAGGCAGGATGAGAAGGGTGGACAGCTCTTCAGGGTGGCCGTGAGCTCTGCCCAAGCAGTTCTGGCAGAAAGAGCACCAGGACACCGCTGGGAAGGGGAGGCACTGCAGGGAAGATGAGGGACCTACTTCAGGGCAAGACTCTGAGGCAAACCCCTTTACACCTGTATCCCCTCCTCCCACCAGGACCGGAAGCAGTGGTGTGGTGTGCAAGGAAAGGGCTTGAGAACAGAGAGTACAAGCAAGAGCCTCCAGTTCCTCCCGGAGACCCAGATTCCAACTGCACTCCTGTCTCAAACACACCCGAGGTCCTCCTCAGACATCCAAACTGGGCTGAGTGTGCCCGTGAACTTGGCCTGGCTCTGACAGGGATGCTGGGTGGGGGTCTTCTACCACAGGATCACTGGAAAAGCCCCAAGCCCCAAAGAGGCCCATTTGTAGGTCCAAGCTTTTGAAAGCAGAGAGCCCTTTCCAGAATCACACCAGTCACGTCACTGTAGGGTAACCAAGTAACCTCCTGAGACACACCAAAGAAAGGGGCCAGCTCTTTTTTTCCCCCGTTTCGCTCCAAGAACAGTGTTTTTCCCGCAAGGGTTCTGCTTAGGTGATGGTGGTTTTCCACATCACGCAGCCCTCCAAAAAACAGTCCCTTGACCAGATTTGGAGGAACAGAGGCAAAAAGAAAAAATTTAAACAATAAACCTTCACAGGCTTATCCAGTGTAAGTGTTTTCTTCTTTTTCATAGGAGAGGTGGAACGAAACACACGGACAAGCTCTTGTCCGACTCTCAGATCGTTACCTAGGTCTGCAACGCAGGATGGGGGCTACATTTTTGGAGCAGCCTCAGGCAGCCACGCCAGCATCACAGTGAGGGCCCCCCACTGACTTTTGAACCAACCCTAAGCGGTATTTATGTCTTGGCAATGGACATCGCCAGGCCGACAAGGGCCACAGAAGCCCAAAGCTGCTACCCCCTCGCCAGCAACTAAAAACTCTCCCCTGGTTATCCACCCCTATGTCCTTAAGGAAACAGAAAGAACTTCCTTCCTCTTGAGCTCCCTGTGGAGGTGACAGTGGACAACAGGTCAGGGTCACGGCCGGCGCCAGGTAGGGGCAAGCCAGGCCAGGCTCCCTTGCAAGAGTATCTGTCTTCCTCATCTCCTCGCTTCCATCACACTGAGACCACAGCCTTCAGGGCCTCAGTACCCATGCCTTCTTCCTGATTCTCCCACATCAGCACCGGCCACACTGCCCTGTGCTCACCTTGTTCTAGCCGCAGCAGCCTCTGCTCTGCTCTTGGAGTGTGCGTGAGGCCTTAGGACCTGGCACACACCCTGCTTCACCTCAACCTCCCGCCTCCCACCCCACCCACCAGCTCCTGAGCATCATTTGGGCTAAAACACACCTCCTGGGCTTCCCTGATGGCGCAGTGGTGAAGAATCCACCTGCCGATGCAGGGGACACGGGTTCGAGCCCCGGTCCGGGAAGATCCCACGTGCCGCGGGGCGGCTAAACCCGTGCGCCACACGCCTAGAGCCCATGCTCCGCAACAAGAGAAGCCACCGCAATGAGAAGCCCACGCACCGCAACGAAGAGTAGACCCCGCTCGCCACAACTAGAGAAAAGCCCGTGCGCAGCAATGAAGACCCGACGCAGCCAAAAACAAATAAAATAAAATAAATAAAAGACACCTCCTGGGAGAGGCCTTCTTTGACCTTCTCCTCCAAAGTAGCTCCTCAAGTACTTTTTTAAAAATCCCATCTCCCTGTGTCGTTTTTCTTCCTGGAATTTACTGCTATCTGTCATTCTCTTGTTTATTATTTCTCCCCCCAAATGAGTGCAGCCTCTGTGAGAGCAGGGACCCTGTCAGTCTTTTCCCAGCTGTACACACAAAGCATCGACTGCACTGACAGACACGAGCCCACGGCGCAGACATTGCCCAAAGTGCCAGGCTGGAAGGATAAGAGCCAATCCCGGGGACAGTCTAGGCCCAAGGAGTTCAGGGAACCAGGAGACAGGAGGTAAGGCAGAGCAGGTGTACAGACCTGGAGGACAAGGGGGAACCAGGCAGCAGGGAAACAGAATATTGGTGGGGGGCTGGCAGAGAAGCTGAGGGCTCATAGCTGCTTCAGCCTGAGCTGGTGACCAGCCCAGGGCAGAGCGTCCCAGCGCCCAGAGAATCAAGTAGGTGAGAAAAGTCAAGGTTAATATGGTGCGGATGTACCCCTGGGGGGGCGGGGGGGGAGGGGTGTCTCTCATCACCCTAGATTTCTATTCCTGCTACTTTGAGAACACAAGTGGACCAGGCCTGGCCTGTTAGATAAGAGGTGATCACTGGGCATCAGAATTTGGGTCAGGCCATTGGAGACAGAGACCAATTCACCTCAGAAACAAGCACAGCATTGACTGGGCGAGTGACACCATTCGGGAAGCAACTCCCGAGAAATCACAGACAGGCATGGCCCTGCCACGCGGGCCTGGGAGATGCAGCGGAGGCTGAGCTACAGACGGCTCTGGCCCCACATGCTCCTCCCCGCAGTGATAGAGAAGCACCCAGAAACGCCCTCCACACCCCAGGAATGAATGCTGCGACTGTTTCACACAGGCTGCCCCGGATATCTTCCAGGCACTACTTCTGAAGACCATATCCCAAAAGAAAGTCAGAAGTCTCTCTTCAAATCACCAGAACGAGGATGGAGGAGCGGGGGGGACACCATTTGAAAGTTCTTCTGCTGTTGTTTAAGAACCAGTCAAACGAACAACCAACTGCATGTCAGAGACTGACAAACATTTTTGGCAAAGGACCAGACAGTAAACATCTTAGGCTTTGCCCTCTCTGCAGCAACTACTCAGCTCTGGGATTGCAGCACAAAGGCAGCCACAGGCAACACATAAACCACGGGGTGCTGGGTTCCAAACCCATATGAAAACAGGAGGATCCGGCCCAAGGCCATGGGAGTCCTGGGAAATTGTTGAGTCAAGGAGGGACACGATCACACGAGTGTTTTAGAATGAACTATGGGGACTACTGAAAGATGGAGTCATCACACCTTAGATGTTATGTGAAATAAATACTGGTACTGCCACGTTGCTCTGTTATTACAGTTGTTATAAACAAATGGCAGTGTTTGTGTTTTAATGAAACTTTATTTACACAGACAGGCAGAGCTCCAAATATGACCCACAGGTCATGGTTTGCTGAACACTTCTGCCCTAGCATCTCAAGTCAGGAATTTTAATCTAAAATCAGCTACTACGATTCTTCAAACACCTGCCACAGCTACTTAAGACAAATTTGTAGCACATTAAGAGCCTCTGATTATACCAGTATGGGTTGGGAGAAGGAAGAGGTTTTTTTTTTTTTTGGGTCTATTAACTGGATTCATTCAAACCAGACACAGGTCCCAGCCACAGAGGGTTAGCTGTTCACTGGTCCAGAGCAGACATCCAGGCAGTGCTCTGTACATGGACTGCATCTATGGCAGAAAAAGAGACTGCAAACCAATGGCTCATGCATCCTCATCCCCACTCCACCAGCCCAGCTAAACCACTGTACATCTGGCAGTCTCCATACTTCCATCTGACACGTAACATCACCCACCAGGGCTGCCTGGCAATTGACATGCCCACAACTGCTAGTGATGGATTCCAGGGGAAGCACACATCATCAGAATGGCTCTCCAGCTTTCCAGGACTGGCTCTGGACTATACCATCTGCCTCAATCCCAGTTGCTGATACCAAGAGCTGAGAACCAGGGAGAACTAGCCTGGCAAATTTTAAACAATAAAATCCAGTTATCTGCTAAAGGACTTCCATAAGAAGATGCTGTTAGATGGGGTCTGCTGTTTCCAGTCCTCGTGCAATAGTTCTCCAAGGTGCGGAGGAGGGAAATTTTGCCCCCCAAGCCCGGAGACATTTTTGATGCTACTGGCATATAGTGGGTAGAGGCACCAGAGATGCTGCTAAACATCCTACAAGGTACAAACAGTCCCCCACTCAGAACTACCTGGCTCCAAACATCAATAGTGCTGAGATAAAAACCTATGTCTGGGTAAGATTTCATCACATGACGATCCCCAAACCTCAAGCACTAATGCACAGTCCAATTAAATTCCCGAAACTCAGCTCCAAAGACCACTTTCATTGGCATGTCGAGTTGATGAGATGAAAGAGAAAAATACATTAGAGGTGCCGATGGGGCCGTTTGGTTGTTTCTTTGTTGTTTTTGAGGAGAATTATTATTTTGCTAAGGTTCGTCTGTAAACGGAGGAAGTTGAAATAAATTTCTGTAGTTTCTTGAGCTCCAAAGTCCTTTGATTACAAGCATATACAGTGGTTCATATTCTAACAGACTACTCTGGGGTTTTTGATATCTTTCTAAAAAACATACTGTCTCGGTCAGGCTGAAAAGCTAACACCAGATCATTGCTCTTTAAGAGTGTGGAGGAAACCTACCCTATGAGATGCTTAGCAGTACACAAGAAATAAAACTGGTCGAAACAACTAGAAAAAATAAAGTCTATAAATTTACCATTCATGTGGCTTCTTGCTTCCCACGTTAAAGGTTTGAGAGAGACCGAGATAAACAGAAGGAGGAAGTTACTACAGGACTAGACCTCTTTCACTCCAAATGTTAACGTGGAATGCACTGAACCAGAAACTGAAACACAGCATCAGTTTTACTTGTGACATTTACTTGTAACCCACTGGTAACACCAACGATGATAGTTTGCTTTGTCTTTTTCTGACGGTTTACCTATAACATTTGGGAATTATTACAGAAGATCGAAGTCAATGAGTAATTTAAAACGCACCCTCTGAAAAACTACCTAGCTGTTTTTCAAGGTCAGCTCTCAAAGAAGTCTCATTTTTTGATCCATTAGATTGAAAAAGGTGACATTTTATTTAGACGTATTAAAAACCAGTGCCTACAAATCTTGAAGGAATAGATTAAAAGCAGACTGTGTGATCATTCAAATAGTAGGCACTGAAAAAGAATGTCCACATTGTATGTTAAAAGCAACCATTTTCTCCTTACCAGAAAAAAAATATATATGTATATAATTTTTATATCTATATATTTATAAAATTAAATTAATTATATACATATATATAATTTAAAAATAACCGAGTTTCCTGGATCCTTCAGAAAAGAAAACATGTATATGTAACATTGAGCATGATTTCCTATGTTTAAACTCAAGCTTCAACCTGTGGCTACACATTTTCAGGAATCATCATTTGACCTCTACATACTTCAAAGACCTTGAATGGGTCACAAAGTAGAACATCGAACTTTCCCACCCTGCCCAACCCCACTCTTCTATCTGATTTATAGTATACCTCAGATCTCAAACCATGAGGCCACTGAAGTCTCCCTGCAATGACCAGAACTGTCACTGCACAGTAACCAAGGTCATCTTCTGTGGATTAAGTCCACTCCAATACTCGGTGACCACAGGAGGGCTGGGACTTGGATTCTCCAAAATACAGTCTGATCTAAATTTCATTTGCAACTTTCGTTTTGTATTTGTGTATGTTTTTGTAAATATTTTATTTACACAAACATATATATACATATGTTTATGTGTATATATATATATATAGTGTGTATACACATATTTCAGAAAGATATACACTGAAATGTTAATTGTGATTACTTTCTACAGTAGATTTATATGTGATTTTCCTTTTTCTTCTTGATTTTTTTTTTGCTTGTCTACAGCTTCCAACTTTTCTATATTAAGCCTAACTTTTGCTGAAAGAAAAATAAGTAATACTCCGTATGTGTATTTTTTTTCACTCAACCTCATTTCAAAACGGATTTCAAGCACCTGACAAAAAAAGCAACGAGTACAGAAAGATTTCTTTCAAAGCGAGGGCAACCAGAGACCAGAGCAAGACACAACAGCGGTAAACTCTAAGGAAGCCAAAGGTTAAAACTATCGGTCAGCACGTAAGCCCTGATGTCCCTGCATACTGGCCAGAGGGAGGCACACGTTCGGCTCTGAGTTTCTTGGCGTCCGTAGGACATTCTTCCCCACCCTCCTTACCTCACGCCCACCAGTCCTAATTAAGGTTTGTTTAGGGAACGATAATGAGAAGATTTTTCTACATTCCCTGATCATCCCCCCAGATGAGATCATGCAGTCCAGCAATGTGTCCAGGGACGAGGAGGCAGCTGCAAATACAACCGACAGAGCACCAACTAGTAAGCCCCACTGCTCCTGGCGCTAAGTGTCAGCGTGCACAAGAGGTCAGAATCTCCCAAAGGGCGTAGCTTTAACTTTCTAAAAGTGTCCCTCTGTGGGCAGTTTATCGCCATGAAGGTAGCGGCGAGGGATATACTCAATCCATGACCAAGTCTGAGAGCCTCTGGGTCCCTTGGAGGCAAAGCCACACTCGACGGAGGAGCCCCGGCAGTGTGGTGCTTACCGTAAGCTGTCATGACCCCCGCGTAGGGCCCATCCACCACATTTCTGTTTTCTTCTGCCAGCGCCTTGATGTACCTCTTGCTGAGGTCCAGGATCTGTTCCCGAAGCATGGAGCTGCTCTCGGGCTGAGTTCTCTGCTGGATGGTAAAATGCAAGAGCATCATACCCCAAATAAAGCCAAAAGTCACGAGGAAAAAGCCCAGCTTCTGAGAGGACAGCTTCCACGGAGTAAAGAGAGCCATTGCTCTCTGGCAACTTCACCTGCCCTGGGCTCTTACAGTGTGGAAAGGAGACACAAGTTCATGGTGTAGGCTGGGCTTGTGGGTTTCTCCGTCTCACTCGGGCTCCTGCGTCAGCCGATTTCCTTTCCTCGTTTCCATCCTGCTGTGAAGAAGGGGGAAAGTTAGCAAAACACGGTGAAATAAACCAGAGCCTTGTTTTCACCCAAACAGCTCTAAAATGTGAACTTCCTTTTTTCTTAATCTGCCAGTTCCCTATCCTATGTTATGATTCGGGATCTGTAAATGGAGAGGGGAAATCTGGCTGGGTGATGAAAAGCTGTACAAATACGGAGGAGGGAAATGTGTGTCTGCACGTGTTCACAGGTGTAGCAGGGCTGTTCCAGTCTGGACCAAGTTCAAAACAGGAAGCTTGTTCTGCAAGGTGGAGGAGATGGAAGGATATTTCACTGAATGTCAGCAAAAACCCAAGTGGAGGGTGGAGTCTCATCACCACCCAGCACTTCTGTGCCTCTGAAACTTGAACTTACAAAGTCATCATTATGTGCTCTAGCAAGGACAAGAGCCCGCAGCTGGAGAGGTGAGCCAGAAAGTGGACGCCCCTGGCGGGTAATCAGACAAGGAAAGGGGAGACAGCCCCCCGTAT
The DNA here is from genome assembly GCF_003031525.2 of Neophocaena asiaeorientalis asiaeorientalis. Lineage (NCBI taxonomy): Eukaryota > Metazoa > Chordata > Mammalia > Artiodactyla > Phocoenidae > Neophocaena > Neophocaena asiaeorientalis. The sequence goes on from NW_020175078.1 coordinate 5,329,413, forward strand.
TACTTAAGCACGGGCAGCTTTCAGTAGCAGTGTCCACAGCTGAGCTGAATGCCTCGGGGCCACCAGGTGGCCTCGCCCTAGGCACCAGCACAGAGAGGTTGTGCCAGGGGTACCCAGCCGTCTTTCCATGCTAGCTACCACGAGTGAAAGCTGTACCACACTCCTCACTTGCTCACTTGAGCACAGGAAATGTGGGGCACACGATGGCCTGCTTTTTTGTGGTTCTCGTTTTCACTCACACCGTGGGACAAAATGCGAGGTTAAAAGCCATCGTTTCAATACGAATGCAGCCGGATCCTACCTGGTACCAGCACAGGCTGGACAACAAATGGCACCGTTTTTTAAGCAAAGGCTGAGCATGACCTCCTACGAGGGACTAACCCAGGATGTGTTCAGAGCGCGCCTATGTTTCAGATCAAAGGATTCTTCTTCCTAAGCAGCCTAAGAAGAAATGACAACGGGATCCTGGGACAATTAGCTTTCAGCAGCTGCGATGCAGCGGATCTGTCTTGGTCTTCCTCTCTCACTCTTTTCCTCGCCTATCAACAGAGTCATCAGTACCTGGTAGTACCTCTACTGATAGTAAATGATAAATAAATTCTAGTTATGTCCCAGGCACTGTGATAAGATGCTGTTTGTGCCTTAGTTCATTGAATTCTTGAAAGAGTCCTATACGGTAAGAACTATTAAAGTTATCATGTCTGTTTTATAGATGAAAGAACAGGGACACAGGGAGATTAACTTGGCAAAGGTCATCCAGCTATGTGGCAGAGGAGGGATAATCTAGGGATAAGCCAGCCCAGGAGTCAGTAAACCACACCCTGCCTTCCAAGGCCATCCTTCCTCCCCAGTTTCTTTATGACCAAGAATGGTCTGTACATGCTTAAAGGGCCGTGAAAAGCAACAAAGACTATGTGACTGAAATGTTATGTAGCTCAAAAGCCTAGAACATTCACTCTTGGCCCTTAACAGAAAAAGTTTACCAACTGCTGAATTCTAGGCCAGTGGTTCTCAAAGTGTGGTCCCTAACTCAGCAACAGCAGGAACATCAGTGAGAGATGCCAATCCTCAGGCCCCACCGCAGACCAACTGAATCAGCAACGCTGTCAGGGAGGGGTGTCCAGCATCCTGTGTTTCAGTCAGCCATCCAGGCGATTTTTTGTTGTTGTTTTTTTGGCTGCGTTGGGTCTTGGTTGCTGCGCGCGGGCTTTCTGTAGTTGCGGCGAGTGGGGGCTGCTCTTCGTTGTGGTGCGTGGGCTTCTCATTGCGGCGGTAGCTTCTCTTGTTGCGGAGCACGGGCTCTAGGTGCAACGGGCTTCAGTAGTTGGGGCTCTCGGGCTCAGTAGTTGTGGCTCGCGGGCTCTAGGGCACAGGCTCAGTAGTTGTGGCTCACGGGCTTAGTTGCTCCACAGCATGTGGGATCTTCCCGGACCGGGGCTCGAACCCATGTTCCCTGCACTGGCAGGCGGATTCTTAACCACTGCACCACCAGGGAAGCCCGTCCAGGTGATTTTGATGACCACTCCAGTTTGAGAGGCCTGCATGCAGGCAGACGGATGCCGTCACGAGGCCACACCACCGCACTGGCAATCAATGCGGCGGGAGCTCCCTCTGGGCCCCCCTTTATCACATAAGTTCCTCTGGTCCACCGCTCTCCACTGTGATGCTCCTCCCCAGTCTGAAGTTGTAAAACACTTGTCTACCTTGCTTTTTTTTTTTACCAGTTTCTGTGTAGGATCCATGACATCCTTTAAGAGACTCCCCCGCTTATGTTCTCAGAGACAGAGAGTGACCCAAAGGGCACAAATAAAATACCTGTTGACTGAATGAGCTTGTCACCCAGGCACTGTGGCACTTCATTCAGCCCCTCTAACGTGGGCCAGATGAAAGGCACCTGCCATCCACTCCTTCTACAAGGATACACTGAGCAAGGACCCACTTGTTGTCATCAGGCCCCGGGGACTGAACTGGGAACGAGACAGGGCTCCCAACCTCAAGGGGCTGACGCTTTAGAAGCCACCCTTCTAACCGGTGCTGCCCTTAGTTCCCCAGGAAATGTCTGCACTTCCTTTTCGATAACCCACGCCAGTTACCCGATGTTACCCCAGGGCTGAAGGGATTTTCCCAGAGCAAGTAAACGAGGTGCTGTACCAAGAAAGACAGTCTTTGGTAATTTTCTTTTGCTATTTTAGGAGACAGCCGCACGTGCAGACAGGAATTACCTGTCAGCTTTCAGATAGGAAGCCCTGCTCCGCTTCCTCGATGAACGCCCCCTGAAGAAGCTGCTCAAGGCTGCAAAGTTTAATCAAAGGAAAGACCAGGCTCAAGAACTGAGCAAGGGGCTTCCCTGGTGGCGCAGTGGTTGGGAGTCCGCCTGCCGATGCAGGGGACACGGGTTCGTGCCCCGGTCCGGGAGGATCCCACATGCCGCGGAGCGGCTGGGCCCGTGAGGCATGGCCGCTGAGGCTGCGCGTCCGGAGCCTGTGCTCTGCAACGGGAGAGGCCACAACAGTGAGAGGCCCGCGTACCAAAAAAAAAAAAGAACTAAGCAAGGACCCAGTACAAGGTGGCGTGCTTCTCTGCCTTGACCTTGGGGACAGTCAGGACCACCCAGGTGATGCATTTGAGGGGCAAAAGGATGGTCAAGAAACCCAGTCGTGGTTAAATTTTTCCAGCTCAGAGACATAAAAATTTGGAGTGAAAATCTCTCAGTTCAGAGCACAGTTCTGACTATTGAGGGCCCAGATTTTAAGTGACTACAGAACTGCCAGAAATATTCCTTTCTCCGATGAAATCCAGAGTTTGAAATAACAGCATCTATATCAGCACACACACACACAGAATTAAATTGGAATCCATCTCTACAATTCCTACCAGAAAGAAAGAATTTAAAAAGACTCTTCAAAATCATCATTAGGGAGACATCCCTAACTGCAACAGTAACAGGACAATAATAGGACAGCAATCCATACCAGAGGGCGTTGGTGCCATGAAAGGACTTCATGATAATTATCAGTCATGGCTATGATATTAATCAAGAGGCCACAGAACAACAGCCATCAAAATGTTGTCAGTCGGGCTAAAAATCTACCTGCCTCCTGATCTCCTAACGAACAGCTGGATCCTCTCCCAAACTGGATTCAGTAAGGCACAAAAAGGGCTACACAGTATATCTCAAAAGGTCTTGTTGCCAACCAGAGTAGTGACAGCCCAGGGCCATGGCTTCATCTATCCTCCTCCAGAAAGAAGTTTGTACCAAGTCTGTTCCTAATATGTTACACTTCTAGATTCATCACGGACACTAATCACCCTAATGTGCATCTCCTCTAGTACTTGTGATCAGCGTGCACTTCCTCCCTTCCCATTCACTCCTCAATGAAATGTGTGATCAAAGATCTGTGGCAAGGACGATGCAGGGGACGCGCGTTCGTGCCCCGGTCTGGGAAGATCCCACATGCCGAGGAGTGGCTGGGCCCGTGAGCCATGGCCACTGAGCCTGCGCTCCGCAACGGGAGAGGCCACAACGGTGAGAGGCCCGCGTACAGCAAACCAAAAAAAAAAAAAAAAAAAGATCTGTGGCAAGGAAATGCATCTTAATTTCAAAAATAAAAGTATATGAAAAGACACTCAACATCATTAGCCATTAGGGAAACCCAAATTAGAAGCACAATGAAATACCAATTCCCATGCATTAGGATGACTATAGTCAAACAAGACAGAGAAGAGCAAGTGTTGGTGCGGATGCAGAGAAATGAGAACCCTATATATCCTGTGGGTGGGACTGTACAATGGTGCAGCTGGTGTAGACAACCGTCTGGCACTTCCTCAAATGATTAAACAGACAGTTATCATAAGACCCAGCTAACTCCACTCCTAGGAATTCTCCCGAAGGAAATAAAAGCATGTGCCCACACAAAAACGTGTACATGAACGTTCACGGCAACATTATTCATAATAGACAAAAAATGAAACAACCCAAATGGTCATCAACTGACAAGTGGATGACCAAAATGGGGCAAACCCATACAACGGAGTTCTATTCGTCAATAAAAAGAAATGAAGCACTGATACATGTTACAACATGGACGATCCCTGAAAACACCATGCTAAGTGAAAAAAGGCAGTCACAAAACACAACATATTGTATGACTGCATTTATATGAAATGTCTCGAATAGGCACATCTCTGGAAGTAGAACTTACAAGAGTAGTTTCTTAGGGCTTGAGAGGATGGGGGATCTGGGAGGTGACAACTAAGGCCTGCCAGGTTTATTCTGGGTGGTAATGAAAATGTTCTAAAATGGACTGTGGTGATGGATGCACAATTCTGTGGATATTCTTAAAAAAAAAAAAAAACCAACACTGAATTATATACTTTAAATGGGAGAACTGGATGATATGTGAAACATATCTCAATAAAGCTGTTATGAAAACAAAAGCAAGCAAGCAAGCCCACCTCCAAAGTTGGGGTAGAAGCTGCATTTGAAGACAGGCAGATAAGCCTCGGGGGCACACTGTGGCCCCAGCAAGGAGCCACCCTTCCCCCACTGCCCACAGCACAGCCAAGGTAAGGCTGTGCCCTTACTAAGGGCTGACCACAGGCCCAGCACCAGAAGGAAAGTACAGAGAAATGTGCCACCCCGTTTACAAGACACAGCTGTCCTTCCCAGCTCTGGATCAACCTCCCGGGCCACCCTCTGAGGCAAGACCTGCTTTGCCTGCCGGATGCCAATTTCTCAAACCACTTGAGGGCGCTCTCAAAAACAGCCCCATGCCAATGGGGTCAAAGCCAGACTGATGAAGCAGTGAAGTTCCTTCAGAGGCCCATCCACCATCCTTGGAGGACCACTTCTTACATCAGGACCTGTGTCGTCGGAGGGTGGATGAGGCTGGAAATGCCCGACCCTTCAGGAGCGATGTCAGCCCCAACCAGAGAGATGTGATCTTTTCCTCACTGCCCACAGGACAATCTCGACACAGCTTGCCGGTCCCACATTCCTATGGGTGGCACTGCTTGAACTGTCATTCACACACCTCTGCTGTCCTACTACGGACCACCCCATCTTCCCACCTGTCTTTAGATGGTGGCTGTCAGGGCCTACCTCTCGCCTCACCCTCGGCAACATTCAAGAAATCCTAATTGTGTTCGCAGCTGCCGCCGTGCGGTGGTCGCTCTCCAACGCCAGCGCCGCCTGGTCTAGCTCGCCGAGCTCCAGCCGAAGGGGAACAGGGTAAGGGAGGAGGTCTCTATACACCATGGCTCGTACAGAGCCGACTGCCCGCAAATCCACCGGTGGTAAAACACCGAGGAAGCAACTGGGTACGAAAGCTGCTCGCAAGAGTGCGCCCTCTACTGGAGGGGTGAAGAAACCTCACCATTACAGGCCCTGCTGATTGGCAAACTCCCCTTCCAGCGTCTGGCGCGGGAAGTTGCTCAGGATTTCAAAGCACATCTGCGCTTCCAGAGTACAGCTCTTGGTGCTTTGCAGGAGGCAGGCGAGGCCTCTCTGGCTAGCCTTTTTGAAGACACCAACCTAGGAGCTATCCATGCCAAATGTGCAACAATTATGCCAAAAGACATCCAGCTAGCGCGCCGCATACATGGACAACGTGCTTAAGAATCCACTCTGACGGGAAACATTTCATTCTTTAAAAAAATATATTCTCTTCTTCCTGCTATTGGTAGTTCTGAACGTTAGATATTTTTTTCCCATGGGGTCAAAAGGTACCTAAGTATATGACTGTAAGTGGAAAAACGGGGGGCGACAGAAATCAGGTATTGGCAGTTTTTCCATTTTCATGTGTGTGTGAATTTTTAATATCAATGCGGGGACATGAAGCATTAATGCAAGTCAAAATGTTTCCGCGAACAAGTTTCAGCAGTTCAACCTTGTAACAATTATAAATAAACCTGTTAAATTTTTCTGGACAGTGCCAGCATTTGGATTTTTTTTAAAACAGGTAAATTTCTCGTTGACTGAAACTAAATGGTGTTTGTAGCGTTTTTATCACACAGTGGATTCCATCCGTTCACTATACTTTTCTAACTGAGGTGTCCTACATGCAGGTACATATTTTTAATGCTGTCTGTCTTCCGTGCTGTTCCTGTAAGTTTGCTATTAATATACGTTAAACTATAAAAAAGAAAGAAATTCTGAGTCTGCTGTGTTCATCCACGTTGCCCTGGAAACCCCGCCCCTGTTTCACAACTGAACCCCACATCCTGCCTAAAACCTCCCCTGGCTCCCTGGACTGAGGAGGGCGCATCCTACTTGGAACACTCCCAGCAGTACGTGCTCTTTCTAAAGAGCTTACCTACTGCTCTGTCAGATGATCTTTTCTTTCATTTCTCCGTAAGTTCTCTAAAGACAGGAAGTGCCAGGAATGGGACTGCCTTGCACACGGGGGATGGTCATTATGTGTTTGCCAGATGAAAAAACAGGATGATGGGGATGAGATGATGAAACACAAATGAGCAGTGACCTCCAGGGCCACCTCCTGGTGTGAAGCACAAAGAAGCCAGGCACTCTGAGACTGTAAGTTGACCTCACCTTTTGGGAGTTTTTAACCCGAAGATCTGTCACATAGCAGTGAAGGATCATTATGCCCTTGACTAGATGGGGTTAAACTAAAGGGGATATGGTGGTAGATGGGTACTAGTAAGGGGGGAAGGAAAGGAAAAACAGCTTCAGAAGATCATTCTAGAAGGGGCAGTGACTGTGGGACCAAAATGATGTCCAAGACAAGGGATGAGAGGGGAAACAAGTTGAGGGGAACTCTGGGGGAGGCTGTTGGTTTCGTCACTGGGTATCCGAGATGGTGACAGGAAAAGATCAGAAGGGTGATGAGGGGTAACTGAATGAACTCCCCATTGTTTAAAGTATCTTCTCTTAGAACAACTGGTTAGAAAAGTCTTATACTATAGAGATTTTCAACAAAACTTCCACATACCTCTGTATGTGGAGTTTGAACTTTGAAATCCTACGTTAATTTGCTCAGGAAAATTAATGCTTGGCAGTGGTCTTGTTTGCTAATTTTTTAATAAAATTCAGGTCCACATATCTACTCATGTAAAACTGCACAACAGCAAAACACTATGAGACCCCGATTAAATGCTAGACGAGGGTCAGTCCTAAACTGTAAGTTTCAAAGACATGTGTCTGATCACTCCTAATTAAAGTTGCAATAAAAGTCTTTAGAGAATGCTAATGACTCAACTCTGAAACAATTTCCTACTACTTCTCTTTCCAGCCTCAGTACAAATTTACATTAAGAGCAACTTAGAGTGCTTGGAAAACTGTGTTAAAACAAAAACACTAGCCATTAACATCTGCTATCAGGGTGAATCTGGACTTCCACCATTTTGCAACCAAAATGCGGCACAGAAATCAACTGTGTGCTAAACCCTGACATGAGTGCACACCACTCCCACCTCTGCTCACCAGAGCAGCTCACTGGCCTAGTCATCGACCTTAAAAAGAAGTAGGATAAATTAAAATGTATAAAGTACCTTCATGCAGACTGGGACACTACATGAGATCTTGCTTAGGAACATAATAACCAAGCACAAACTCTTGATTCACAGAGAAGGACACTGAGGTCCCGAAAACGTTATGTTTCCAACTGGAGTCAGAATCAGACCATAACTCAAGTTCTGTTTCCTGATCCGATTTGGTCTCCACCACACCAAGCTGCGTCTCTCAGCTGCCTGCAGAAACTCAAAATGGAAGAGACGTATCAATATGAAACACCAACCAGAAACCACAGTCTGGTGACAATAAGGTACTGTGAGTCTACTGCGATGTCCCCTCAACCTCGAGGAGCTAGCTGGGAGAATCAGCAGATGAAAGGAAGAAAAACATACATTCACGGAATTACTGGTGCAAGGCAGGCAGATGGCCTAGGCTGGGGTGGGAGTCTAGCTCTAAATATGGTGTGTTCTGTTGTTAAAAGGAGAAACTGAGCAGGAGGGAAGGACAAGCAAAGCAGCCTTTTCTTCCAAAATAAGCCCAAATTCCTGGGAAGATGCTCCGAGGCTAGATGCTCACTCCCTGGACGGCTCGGTGCCACCAAACTGAAGCCAGCCCCAATATAAGGTGTGAGTCCTGGACAGCTAGCCACGAGCTCTCCTCCCAATCTGTGGAGCAAAGGAGCCCAGGAACCATCGGTGGTGGGGATACTGCTGGAACACGTATGGACGGGCCCTTTCTCTTCCACTTTCCTGACTCGGTTCTCTGACAAATTCTGGGCCTTTATAAACAGGAAAAACACATCTGAAGTGAAAACAGCGTGTTCCTTTTAGAACCAGCTAAACAAGTCTTATCTTGAGTCACTAACCAAAAGACACCTGCTAAAGCAACACACCTTTGCTATTCTCGAAACGGGGGGAGAGGGGTGGCTACTTTCTGATGCCTGGGTCTTAACACGGCCCGTCCCTTTTACTTCATTTTTTTTTATTTTTTGAATTCTGTTTTATTTATTTTTTTATACAGCAGGTTCTTATTAGTCAACCATTTTATACACATCAGTGTATACGTGTCAATCCCAATCTCCCAATTCATCCCACCACCATCCCACCCCCTGCCACTTTCCCCCCTTGGTGTCCATACGTTTGTTCTCTGCATCTGTGTCTCAATTTCTGCCCTGCAAACCGGTTCATCTGGACCATTTTTGTAGATTCCACATATATGCGTTAATATACGATATTCATTTCTCCCTTTCTGACTTACTTCACTCTGTATGACAGTCTCTAGATCCATCCACGTCTCTACAAATGACCCAATTTCGTTCCTTTTTATGGCTGAGTAATATTCCATTGTACATATGTGCCACATCTTCTTTATCCATTCGTCTGTCGATGGGCATTTAGGTTGCTTCCATGTCCTGGCTATTGTAAATAATGCTGCAGTGAACATTGGGGTGCATGTGTCTTTTTGAATTATGGTTTTCTCTGGGTATATGCCCAGTAGTGGGATTGCTGGGTCGTCAGCTCATCCCTTTTACCTTTGAAGGGATCAAACCAAGACAGTCCTGTGCCCAGTGTGCATTTATTAGGCTGCACTTGCATTCTTGGTGTGGGCGGGGAAGGGAAACAGCCAGCCCTGCCCACCTGAAGCAGGATCGGCCTTGCAGCTACACTGCTTGCTAAGTGTAGTTCAGGGCTCCATAACTGGCATCAACAGCTAAGTAAATTTTCAAACACTGTAATAAGGCTAATGACTCTGTATCCAGAACAGGCCTTCCTTCCCGCCCCCTCTGTTCCATCCCACCCTCCACTCCCAACTGTCCTCTGGCCACTGTGCATGTGGTCATGTCCACTAGGGGGAGCAGAGGGGCAGGGAAAACAGTTAGATGCACACATGGATGAATTGTATTCTCACTCTGCCTCTCAGGCAGGAGGTGTGCACATTATTGGCAGGTGGACAAAGGAGTGAGAAGGAAGCTGTCACTTCTGGATAAGAATCTTCCCATGTTCTCTAAGTTTCATTTACCAGGCTCACAGGTTGTTCACAGCTGACAGCATTTCCCATCAACAAAAAAAAATGAAACCACAGCAATGCTAAGAATTCTGAAAACATCTACTAAACCAAAACAAAAAGCACGGGTTGGGCTTCCCTGGTGGCGCACTGGTTGAGATGCAGGGGACACGGGTTCGTGCCCCGGTCCGGGAAGATCCCACGTGTCGCGGCGCGGCTGGGCCCGTGAGCCATGGTCTCTGAGCCTGCGTGTCTGGAGCCTGTGCTCCGCAACGGGAGAGGTCACAACAGTGAGAGGCCCGCGTACTGCCAAAAAAAAAAAAAAGCACGGGTCCCTGAAAAATAAAATAAATCCATTTAATCCAGGGTGTCTCGATTCTTGGCACAATTGACGTTTGAGGCCAGAGCATTCTTTGTCACAGGGGGCTGTCCTGCGTGTTGTAGGATGTTAGGCAGCATCCCTGTCCTCTAGCTACTACACACCGTTAGAGATAGATGCCATTAGAACCCGCCACCACCAACTGTGACAACATAAATGTCTCCTGACATTGTCAAATGTTCCCTAAAGGATAAAAGCACCCAGGTTGATAACCAGTGCTTTAGCCCATCAGCAGGACCTTACCCGCCCCATAGGATGAGGCTCAGGGAAGGGCAGCCCATAGGACTAGATCGCAGGGCAAGGAGAAGCAAACCAAGTAAACTCAGGAGCCAGTCACCAGCCCTGAAGATGCGCAGGCTCAGAGCCCTGAACTAAGACTGGAGGCCACAGAGAGAGGAGAGGAGGGCGGATTCCTGACGCTGTCCCAAGGTGACTGACCATGAGTCTCATTTTCTTCCACATCCCTCGGTGCCAACACTATCCTGGCACCCGCCACGGAGTTCCTGCCTGGGCTGGCTATGCCCCCATGTACTAATTAGTATATGTCATTGACGCTCCACTCCACAAAGATCCTAGTCTACAAATCAAGGTACGGGGAAGAAGGCTTTGAGAAGACAAAAGCTGGATGATGCTACATCCGACAGTCTTAAATAGAAAAGGACTGTCATCTGGCTTCCAGCCCAGGAAACCATGAACACACATTGTGACAGGTCGATGATGACTCTCTAGGAAGAAAAAAGGAATGGTCTGTGTAAAGATCACATGGTGTGTATATTCGTTAGGTAGGTCTCCTTGATGTTGGATGAGAAACTCAAAGATTCGCTTCCACTCAGAGCCAAAGGACAGTAAAGCCACAAAGGAATTTTATGGTAAGAGTACAAAATGCACTTTTTTCCTCTGAGGATCAGACTTCCGGCAACTCCTTATACGCAGAAAAAAACACCCACGAATGACAACAGGCCCCAGATGGCCCCGGTAATCAAGAAAACCAGAGTCACAAAAATCAGCAAAATTACTTCCAAAAACTAGGACAATGCCCTGAAGATAAAGCTCATTATTCAACAAGTGCTCCCCGAACCCTACAAGTCAATCACCCCAGGACCCCACTCCTCCACCTGGAGAGCAGCACACGCTGGGGCTGGCTCAAGAGTGCGCACTGTCTGCAGGAACGGGACAGCCTTTCAAGCACGGGATCTGATAAAGACCAGCAGGTTAAAAGATTTTAAAAACTAGCTGGCAGGGACTTCCCTGGTGGTGCAGTGGTTGGGAATGCGCCTGCCAATGCAGGGGACACGGGTTCGAGCCCTGGTCTGGGAAGATCCCAGAGGCCACGGAGCAACTAAGCCCATGCGCCACAACTACTGAGCCTGTGCTCTAGAGCCCATGAGCCACAACTACTGAAGCCCGCGGGCCTAGAGCCCGTGCTCCGCAAGAGAAGCCACCGCAATGAGAAGCCCACCCACCACAATGAAGAGTAGCCCCCGCTTGCCCCAACTAGAGAACGCCTGCACACAGCAACGAAGACCCACGCAGCCAATAAATAAATAAATAAAAACTAGCTGGTGAGTGAGAAGATGAGTGCACACACGCGAACATGCACACACCATCAGCGAAAGTGGCCACTCAGAGGCTTATCAAACGTAAATGGTTTAATGAATTTCCCATCACTTCTAAAACGGGGTTATAGCAAATCCCCATGGAACGCAAAGCCCAGGCTCTGGCAGAACCTGGGTCACAAATGCCCCCAGTCTGAATTTTCTTAGGGAAGAACTCAACCACCAGATGCCTACTTGTCCCTGAATTTATAAATGAAGGTCAAAGCTAAAACGGAGCACCTCAGGAGAGTTCCCTGCCCTCAGAGGTAAGGATTGCCGAAATCCAGGCCTCCCAACCGTGATACACTTAAGAATCACCGGGGCTCCTTTTTTTTTAAAAAAAAAAAAGACAGCTGCCAGGTCTCACACCTCAAGATTCTGATTAACTTGGTCTGAGGTGCGGCCCAAGCTGGGGTATTTTTATTTAATACATAGGCAAACATGATAACTATTACATTCTTGGAAAGATGTCTTTTCTATCATGTCTATGGATCCTACCTAGTGGGATCCAGAACATGGTCTAGCCCGGTATTTAAAATGATAAACTCTCTACTCTGGACAAATGCAGTCGAACTGGCTTATTAGACAATCTACATGCAAGGCACTCTGGTTTTCTCCTTAAAGAATCACGCGCTGCTCTTCTCAGACCAATGCCCAAGAAGCCCTGCCCAAGGAGGCAGTCTTTCAGGAAAAGCTAGTCCACTATAGAGCCCTGTTAGACCTCTACACCATGGAAGGACTTGTTGGACTGTTAGGGTTTTTATTAACCTCTCCTTGGCATTTGGCTCCAAAGATGAGAGATTATCTGAGGCTAAACGAATGGCCTCAATGTGTACCAATGCATCTAGTAACCAGCACCTCTATAACCTTGCTACTCAAAACCTGGCCTGCGAGGGGCTTCCCTGGTGACGCAGTGGTTGAGAGTCCACCTACCGATGCAGGGAACGCGGGTTTTTCCCCCGGTCTGCGAAGATCCCACATGCCGCGGAGCGGCTGTGCCCGAGAGGCATGGCCGCTGAGCCTGCGCTCCGCAACGGGAGAGGCCACAGCAGTGAGAGGCCCGCATACCGCATAAAAAACAAAACAAAACAAAAAAAACCTGGCCTGCAGACCAGCAGTACTGAGATAAGCTGGTAGACTGTTAGAAATCTAAGGCCCAATCCCAGACCAACCGAATCAGAACCGGTATTTAAGAACACGATCCTCAGGTATTTGTTTGCACATTAAAGTTTAGAGACGCATTGGGGTTTGTTTTTTTTTTTTTTGGTTTTTGCGGTACGCGGGCCTCTCACTGTTGTGGCCTCTCCTGTCACGGAGCACAGCCTCCAGACGCGCAGGCTCAGTGGCCGTGGCTCACAGGCCCAGCCGCTCCGCGGCACGTGGGATCTCCCCGGACCGGGGCACGAACCCGTGTCCCCTGCATCGGCAGGCGGACTCTCAACCACTGCACCACCAGGGAAGCCCAGACGCATTGTTTTTTATCTCATCCAGGATACTAAGAATGAGGGCCAATCGGACACTACTTTCCGGGGGTGGGTGGGGGTGTGTGTGATGGAGAATGCGGCACAATTCTTCTCCTTTTCATAATGTGCAAAGAACTTAATGATTTGGTATTACTTCTGAATAAACTGGAGCCATGTCAGGAAGACCGGCTGTCTTATAGACACTCTTTGAGTTACTGTAAGATGCATCCCGCTGAGATGAGAAAGACATCTGCAGAGAGCAGGGTTTTATCCTTGTGAATTAGGAGTGCTTATACTACCCATCGTATACTCCGTGCTGCTCAAAGTCAGGTATCAGCAGGGGGTTACTGGGCTTTTGTTGTCTTTTAATTGCTCAAGTGCACAGTTTAGAAAACCTGCTTAAGGAACCTGACTATTGTCCTACAGGACTTCAAAGTGAAACAGCCTTCAACTCAGGTAAGCATCCTTTATCAGGGCCTTAATTTTGCCTAAGATGATGTGAACCAATATTTAAGTTTCTAGTAATGCGTCTAATTCTGATATCTTCCAGGGCATATAACTAACTGACTTTATGGCCACGCAAAGCCTTTCAAAGCTTTGCTGAAAGAAACTATTTTTGAAAGATGACTTAAGTTCTTTCTGAAAGAAACTATTTGAAGGATGACTTAATCCATCTAATGTTCTTGATCGACTTTGCCCGACCTTTTGTAACAAACAAGCTCCTTTAACAGTCTTTCTTTCTCTCACACACATACGCATAGGCACACCTACCATAGGAACTTTCTAATCCTTTCTTAACTCCTATTTCATTTTTGAAACGAGATGTTAGTTTTATGAAGTTCATTCATTTTTATAACATCTTTGTTCATGTGCAAAATGATTAATGACAAATTACCTTTTACTCATTTAGCGTGTAACACACAGCATCTAATTATGTAAGAAAAAAGTATGACTGGTCAACAAAATCAATTTCACAATTACAGTCTTATTAGTATACATTTTGCGTGGGGACCCAACGTCTATTCAAAACCAGAGAGCAATCTAATTACCGGCCCCAGCATCAAAACTAGACAGGAAACAGCCCAATGTTTGGATTTCTTGTATCTGAATTTGAAAACAAATCAAATGGTTTATAAAGGGAGGACTCTTTACTTCCTCTGGACACATTTTCATGCAGAACGTGTGCTCCATTTCGCAGAAAGAACCACAAAGGAGACTATTACTGCTCTTTCATCAGTGTTCACAGGTCTTCTTGGGGAGGAAGGACAGCATCTCAGCCGAGGCGCGGGAAGCGAGGCATGACTGCTGGGCTTCCTGCCCTCAGGAGGTGCACTTCCCCTTTGCCTGCCCGCAGGAGTTAAAGAGGCGGGGCTTCCCTACCCAGCTGAGTCCACCCAAGGCTTCCTGGCAATCACCAGGGGAGCTGTGTAGATTTCTATCTAGGATGGATCAGAAGTCTTGCACCCAAGACCCATCTTCCAACTCAGCTTTGCTCTAATAAAGCTGGTTCTGTAATCTTCATCTGGCTTCTACTATTCTCTCTACTTCAGAACCCAGAAGGGAGGAAGGGTGTGATTAACTGGCATCTCCAATCCCCCGTAAGTTTATTTTCTAAGTTTTCCATGTTTTGTTTCTAAGTATCAGGATAAGACAGGTGGTTTCCGGCAGCTATTTGAAAGCATTTCTCCGCAAATAACAAATTCCAGGTGTATGAGTCTTTAATTCTAATAAATTAAAAGACAAAATGACTATCACGGTCAAAATATTTTCTCTAAATATTGATTTTTTAAAAAATACTGTAAGATATGCCAAAACATTTCTGATCAGATGAATCGAACTTGTGGCTAGAAGGGAAGATAATCTGGAGGAAAATCGGCAGAATTATCAGTAAAATGCTCAATAATTTATACTTTGCCCTGAGTGTTCCTAATGCCTCGTGCCTGTAACCAACAGTCCATTGGGGATATACATATTTTTATAACATAGCATTTCCAAAAACTTCCTGGGTTGCTGGTACAGAACTACTAACCACAATGCAAGCTCTTGATAAATGCTGGCAGGCTTTCAAACTCTTCCATCTTAAAGTGGGATCGGAGATCATATATGTAAATATCTATTTTATTTAATGACTTTGAAAAATAGAAATGGTGAAAAGGACATCACCAGCATTCAGAATGAAAGCCCAGGACACCTCAAGAACCCCCAGGGCATGAGAACCATCACATGGCAACTGCTGCTCTAGACATTTCCAATCTCTGGATTTGGCCTGACCCCAGTGGACATGTCTTGGAAGAAATCTTCAAAGCAATGTATGTATTTGACCTAAAATAGAAGGCAGTAAAAAAGGAAATGGCCAGGGCTTCCCTGGTGGTGCAGTGGTTGAGAGTCCGCCTGCCGATGCAGGGGACAAGGGTTCGTGCCCCGGTCCGGGAACATCCCACATGCCGCAGAGCGACTGGGCCCGTGAGCCATGGCCGCTGAGCCTGCGCGTCCGGAGCCTGTGCTCCGCAATGGGAGAGGCCACAACAGTGAGAGGCCCGCGTACTGCACAAAAAAAAAAGAAAAGTAAAAAAGGAAATGGCCAGATAAAACATATCTCTGGGTTTACTGTAAACCTGACAAAGGTTTTTCTCATTATTCTTCTTGTATTCAGAAGGACCTAGAGAAGAAAGTTCTCTTTCATCTTAGTATCATCTGGGCATCTAAACAACTGGTTGGATCTTACTCAATGACACGGTAAAATATAACTGACATTGCTTCCCCCTTCAAGAGAGTGGCTAGCTAGGAAAAGCTCAAAGCCAAATCACAGTCCACTTCCAGGAAGTAAATTGGTGTCTATTTTGTGTTTAAACCTCATTCCTGACTCTAAATGTCCTCTTATTTTCTCCCTGCCTCATCTGTTTCCCCTTAATTTTTTTTTTTTTTTTTTTTTTTTTTTTTTTTAACCAGGGAAGCCCTCCCCTTAATTTTAAATGTATTTTTATCTTCCTGTATTACATATTTTAATCCTTTTTGAAACATATTGTAAGTAATTAGTTAAACAAAAAGGAACAAAACTATAGCACATAGAATAATGGTCCTCCAAATATGTCCACATTCTCATCCCCAGAACCTGTTACATTACATGGCAAAGGGGGATTATGGTATCGATAGAATTAAGGTTGCTAATCAGATGACCTTAAAATAGGGAGATGATCCTGGCTTATCCCGGTGGGCTCACTGTAATCAAAGGATCCTTAAAAGTAGAAAAGGGAGACAGAGGGTAGGTCAGAAGGATACAACAGTCTCTCCTCAAGAACTCTCAGACTGTGTCGTAAGTTGTTTGCACAAAGCCAAGCATATTGATGTAACAAGTCTAGTCATTTGGTTTCTCCTGGTAACCTTTGGCTCTACTCTAGTGGTGAGAGATTAGGAATTTTAGAAGTCAGGAGGGCGTGAATGAAGATGACAGCACAGAAACTAACTGCAGGAAAGGACCACAGTTTAGGGCCATTTGGTAGAAGTGCCAGCAGCCTCTCAGGAGGGCCTGGGAGCATCACTCTATGATTCTGACCAGAACTGATCTTCACGATAATGACACTGTACCACTTCACTCATTAACAAGATGTAATACAGAATTCGGGGATATTTCTCGATAAATTCATATAGCTGAGTTCCTCATTTATAGACAAATGAGGCATGGATGGGGGGTGCAGAGGGAGGGAAGACTGTATGGTGAGATGTGAAAAGCACAGACGGGGTCAAATGTCACCATGTGCTGACCACGCTGCTTCCCTGCTGGACCCTGGTTGCTACCCAACTATCCACTCTCTGAAAGCAGGGCTGTCCTCATCCTCACTGCAGTAAGAGCTGGCCGGTATCACTGTTAACACACATCCTCTCAGCTGATGAGGTCCCCATTTAGAGCAGGGAAACTGAGGCATGAACGACCAAGCAGTCAAGGCCACACAGCTACCAGGTGGCAGAGCTGTTGAAGACCCCCGGCCGTCAGGCTTAACCATGGTTCTCGGATGCCTCAGCATCTAACAGAGAGCCTCACACCTCGAAGGTATCTCACTGATGAATAAATGGAGTGAGTCTGCAAAAAACCAAAGGGATTAAATCACTTGCTCGGCCCACGACAATAAGCACTTAATCAATTATCAGCTGCTTTCCACCGAGCGTTAGGGTTTTCCCCCAATTTCAAGGAAACCCTGTAAGGCAGCTCTTTTCAAATGAGGAGCTGGGGAGATATATAATAATCATCTGGAAAATTTTCAAAACATTTAGCCCTGAGCAGAGCCCTCCCTCATCCTCCTCCCCTAAGTTTGCTTTAGTCATCCTAGTTGGGCTTCAATTTGGGGATTAGAAAAGAAAACAACTTCCCGGGTGATCCTGCAAACACTCACTCCTATCCCCACCCCACTCCCACCCAGCAAAGCATCTCTGCTACGAGGTGTCTCGGCTCTCACGACAGGGAGGGAACCCAGAATGGGCTGAGTGTGGAGCCTCGCGGTGGAGACTTCATTTCAAAGGTTATGAGGACGCACAACTAAAATTTATGTGATCAGCAAAATAATTCCAAATATTAGAGCTGGGCATCCAGGTATATAGCAAGGGCGTAAAAACACACGCATACCTTACACTGCAGAGGCTATCCGGAGGAAAATGGCAGATTACTAACACCTCCGTCAGACAGACATGCACAGAAGGAGCACGCGGTGTGCCCTCTGTGGTTCCACACGTTGTGGAGAAGACACCGAAGGTTCAAGAGATGGTCCCTGCCCTTAGAGACAAGTGCCTTCTCCACCAACCCTCCCACACAGCCGTGCAGAACACGCGAACTCAGGGCTCTCTCCAGGGCACCACACCAGGGGGTCCCAGGGGCTCAGGAGATGGAGAGAAAGAAGCCCCCCAGAGGTTTCAGAGACCCTGTGATGTAAACTGGGTCTCTTCCCTTCATTTCCCCTCATTTCTTAAGCTCCAACTAATGCCAGGCTCCAGGCTAGGCATCGGGGGATAAAGGATGAATAGAAGTTCTGGAAGCTGCTGACTGCAAGCTGCAAGCTTGAGGAAGGGTACACAGCAAGAGAGATACCCAGTTTCTCTGCAGTCCTGGGGACCTGGGGAGAGTAGCTGTAAACCAGAGGGAGGGGACCCTGAGGCACAGAGTTCCAGGACTCGGGACAGTTTTGAATGAGTCACTTAACATCTCAGTTTGTTTCTGTCTGCCCCTAAAAAGGAAGCCACAGAAACAGGGGGTAATCTAAGTCCCTTCCATTTTAAGATTCAAATGAGAACAGACTTCTATTGACCAGCTACTCAAATGTTTTGATAATTCAGGATGAACAATCTCATAGCCTAGAATGCGATCCTGGCAGGAGAGGGAGGGGCAGGTTGGCATCAGATGACAGAAACTGATTTACAGTAAGGGAATTATACATGAATGAAGCCATTATGCAGAACGGAAAACCACCGAAGTTCATTTTAACTGTGCCCCCTCCATTTTATCCCTTGCCTCGAATGAATATAGTAAATTTATGTCACTTGCCTCTCACGACCGCTAGATTTATAAGCTCATTAAAAAATACTTTTATAATCACTGTGCAAAATACTATGATCATTATTATAATGATTTAAATGCCTGCAGCAGTGCAGCAGGACCCGGGGAGAGTTTATTAATACCTTGGCAAAATGTGCCGTGAACACGCCATCGGGATGTTTGCTCTGTAAAATGTTCCCTGATTTTTTTCCAGTGAGCTCAGTTCACGTTGCGCTCACATTGTGAGAGCCCCAACCAATGGGGCAGCTGAACTGTTTCCTCATTTCCTCTGCCCCATGGTGCTTCTCCCCACCAAAACCTACCCCAGGATCAAGGCTCTCAACCGTGAGGCACTGGTTCTCAACCCTCACTGTGCATCAGAATCACCAGGGGAGACTTTTTAAACACAAATGTCAGCCCATCACCCTCCCCAAGATGATGACTCAGTTGGCCTGGGTAAGGCGAGGAAACCAACACAACGTTAAGCGTGCCCTCAAATTCTAAGCGCTATTGAGCTAAATTGTCCACCTTATCAGACAGATAATTGAAGTGCGCAGAGAGAAAAATGGGGGAAAAGCAAGTCTGAGGGGTAAGGGTGGTAGGTGAGGGAAAAGGGGGGCCGTGATAAACCAGAGACCCATCTAGAGGCAGCAGCCACTCTGCAGCTCCAGACACGGGACAGCTTGAGGGTAGACAGTCTGGGGTTGGCCGAATCTTTCAGTCTTTCCAGAGAACCAGAAAGCCCAGAGTCTTGGGACAAATCTCTGTATTTATCAATGTCTGCACTAATTTCGTTTTGTTGTTGTTTTAAGTTCCAGGTGGGCCCAAGTTCAAAGGAGTTTACAGACTTGCACACCTGCTCAGCCCACCTCATTACAGGTATCTGTTACTTTATCCTAACTGCCTAACCATACTTAACTTTCTGAACAGTAGCCGGTATTGTTCTCAACCAGATACTAATTTCTTATCATCACTCTCAAAGGCTTCAGAGCTCTAGCTTCTGGCCCACATGCTCTCCCCAACACAGGCTTGTGAATTAGTCATACCTAACTGCCAATCCTAAGAAACAGGAAAGGCATTTAAAAGCCATCTAGAAAGAGAGATGCAGACCCCAGGATCCAGAAAGTCTGTGACCCGCCCAGGACCACAAAGACTGTTGAAGGTGGGGTGACCAACTCCACCCTGGTATTAGCACTGGAAGTCCCCTGTCCTGGGAAACCCAGGCAAAGCGGGATTGTGGATCATCCTGGATGAAGGACAGAGCCACACGGCTGTTCCTTTGGAAGGCACCCCCATCATCTGGAACTCTTGATACGTATACACATTCTAGCGTCAAGGTTTGCTCCCTGTTAAGATTCAAACTCCCTGCAGGAAGGAATTCAGATCCTACAAGTTAAGTGCTTGATACTTGTTGGAAAAAGTCCTTATGACTCCTTGGTCAAGAAAGATGCCTGCTGGTCTTATCCTTGGAAAATACAGGCATCACTGCTCTGGGAATCTCTCTGAAGAACCCAAGGTCTTGACTATTCACTGGAGCTTCCTTCTCAGCCCGCAATGACCACTTCACCACTTCACTGACAGCAAGCATGAGAAACATGAAGAAATGAACAAGATGAGTAACTTTCAGCTGGCTGCTCCTTTCTCTCCTCCTACCACAAAGTCTCCTTCCTACCCTGATGAGGTTATTACCCATCATCAAGGATGTGGCATCTAGTATGTTCTTAATTCTCCACTTAGAAGGCAGCCTCTCAGCCGTGAAAGGAGTCAGCCTCTGCAATCCTCTCTCAGAAGCCTGCTTGGGAATTACTCAAGAGGGTCAGAGCTGAACGCCGAGTGTCTTGCATGGATGGAGGGGCCGTCTGGTGCGGCAGCAAGAACCAGATTCCAATCTCAGCACTGACGTGAACTGCCCCCGCTCCCTTCGGGAAATTACAGAAATGGAGACGTAGCTTCCTCGTCTATAAAATGTCTACCTTGCAGGGTTTTCATTTGCAAAGGGCCTAGTCCAGTGCCTGGTCCTGTAAGGCACCCCAGAGGCCTTTGCTAGTCAGGTGGGAGATCTCCCCCTACTGCCTGATTTTAAAACACACAACCGGCCTCCGCTAACCTAGTTTCATTCCGAATCAGACAGTGGTTTTCTTACTGCCCCTCAGCTGCCTTTCTCAAAAGATGCAAGCAAATCTGTGCGAGACACAGAAAGCAGAGGCAAGTGTTAGCAAATGTCACCACAACTGACACAAAGGGTTTTTCTAGCTCGCCCGTCCGTGTTGATGGGGAAGACCGCAGAGCTCTGTCACCAAGCCCAATTCCCGATGTTGGTAAAGATCACTGCTTCAAAGAATTTCCTAGGTCAGCCCTTAAAGTCTGAAATCCGTTCCCCGAATTCATTATAACCCGTAGTAATTCATTATAACTCCATCTCTCAGAGCAAAACTCCACTTTCTGATTCACGGTCTAGAGCCATTCCCTTGTAGATGCTGTAGTTTAGAATTCCGACCAAATCAAGACCAAACAAGCCCTGTGCCCTTACGTTTTACCATCTAAACAAGATAAAACAAAGCAAGACGTACACATGCTTGGGAAACAATTCACATGGACATCATTTTAAGCAAACTGTATCTTTCTCCTAGCATAAAACCTGTTGTGGCAGTTCCGCCTTTTTACATAACAAAGTTATGACCTTAGGTCACCAGATAGAATTAAACTGCTCAAATTTATTCTTGGCAAGCTCTTTGGAGATATAATCCACTTTGCGAGGATAAACAAGTGGCAGCTAACAAACACTTACAGACACTCACATACAACAAACACCATCGCCATGACCCTCAACTCTCACAGACTCAAGACTGTCCATGCCAATCCTAAATTAAAATGTATCCAAGAGTCCGTGTAACAGGAAGTGTGTCATTCTAACCTGCCAAGAGAAATGGGCATTAAAAAGCATTACTTAAGGTCTGTAGTCAATGTTCTGGTACTAGAGCATACAAAATGACACCACTGGGGGAAGCTGGGTTCCTGAAACTCTCTGTACTCCTTTTGCAACTTCCTGTGAAATAATTATTTCAGAACAAAAACGTTGCCTTTTAAAGCATTACTTATTGGGTTTCTTCCTGTTTGGGGAGATTTTTCATAATACAGAAGCCCAAACCCCATTCTGAATGCCCCCTTTCTACTTATGGGTCCAGGATAGGACCTACACCTAAATACTTTGGAAAAGGTCTGCAGATGTTTCCGGAAAACCTCCCCTGTTCAATGAGAACCCCAAACGACGTAAATCACTGGAGACTTTAAGAGTGGAGAGGCCGCCGTATTTGATCTTGGCTGCTGTGTGGAGGATGTGAAGAGGACACGGCCAGAGTCCAGGAACCCAGGGAGAGGCTCCTGCAGCTCTGGGTGAGGACTGGGTCGGATAAAGGCCTCAACAGGGTAGCGGCAGTCTTGGATGGTAGAAACATTTAAGAGGTCAAATAAGCAGGACAGTGAACAATGACTAAGTGGAGGGGATGGAGGGAGGAGTCTCAGATGACCACTAGACTTTCATCCTGGGCAGCTGAGGCAACGTGGTATGTCGTCCACCGAGACAGGAGAATGGAGGAGCCGGTGTGTAAGACAGGATCAGGAAGGCTGCCTGAAGGTTCTACAGGGCAACAGTATTATGTACCTTCTTCCTCTAGTGGAGGAATCCCCTCTCCCTCGTCTGACGGAGCATAAAGAACTGGGGATGGACAACTTGGCACAGGGGGTGAGAAGACCGGCCGTTGTTCACACATCAGCCACTTGACCCTGGTCAGGTCATTCTCACAGCCAACTACACACACAGGCATTTAAACTTATGTACCTCCATTTGGAAAAGAGCTACCCAACCAAGCTGTCGCGCCCCACAGGATCTAGAGGCGCTTGGATTCTAACATTTCTATGAAAAGAACTAAATGTCACAGGAAATCTGACTTAAAACTTTTTTTTTCCAAAATTGAATATCCTATAACGAATGTTTTCACATTTTTTTCTTACTTGTAGGAGTACAGGTTATTGGGAATAGGAAGTAGGTCCCTGGACAAACATTTCCCCGGGTAGACTGCCACCGCCCCCCAAAGTTTCACTTAGAAATGCTTTGGGGTGGAGAATTTAAAATCCAGGAACCCCCTTCAACAAAAGGAATGTTCCTAGAATAAACTACCAAGGATCATAAAAAGTAGAAGAGACCTCAAAAATAGTTACCTCTGCTGTACACCTGAAACTGACACATCATTGTAAATCAACTATACTTCAATTAAATAAATAAATAAATAATTAAAAATAGTTACCTCTGCTGTACACCTAAAACTGACACATCATTGTAAATCAACTATACTTCAATTAAATAAATAAATAAATAAAAATAGTTACCTCCGATTACCTTCTCTATACCTAAAGGAATCCTTTCAGTATCACTGATGATCAGAAATTAGTCTCTTCACCGTATCCCCCATCCTCCACCCCAGTCTTTATCTACTGAAAGGCCATTTTCAGATGAAACATTGCCTTGTCAGGCCCTAAGCATACAGGATCCCTCCCTTCTGTTTCCCTCTTATAACTTTTATGAAATATCTGTGCATGGCATGGTTACTTTTGTATTTGAATTATTCCTGATTATATTACTATGCTATATAATAAGTACTATTTCTTGAGTGCTTGCTATGAACCAACTAGGAACTTTATGTAAACCTTAATTCTCATAGCCAGTATAATATCTATTTTACAAAAGAAGGACCCAAGACTGAGAGATTCAAGTACAGAAATGCTCTTATTACTTCTCTGTCCTAACCCAGGCTGCCCTTCCTGTAGACCCTAGTTCCTTCCACATTATACATGTGATGTGAGGGTTTTATCTCCAGCGCATCTAACAGTTTTCCCACAGAAGATACTCAATGATTATTTGTTAAACTGCAGTGACATCTCCCAGGCCCTCCCCCCAGCAGGGCCACCCTCTACCTGCACTCCCTATAAGTCGATGATTGTGTTAACCAGATCCCAATGTTCCCAGTGGGATCTGGTTCTTGCCATATACTGGTACAATCTCTTCCTTAACCTAGAATCCCTATTTCTGGAACCATCATCTGTGTCACCATCATAAAGTACCTACTAGGTGCCAGGCACAGCTTTAAGGCTTCACAAACATTAACCTGGCTGATCTTCACAACAATCCTGTGAGGTCTATACTACTATCCCCATTGTACAGATGAGGAAACTGAGACTTGGTGAGGTTACGCAGCCTGCCCTGGGCCATTCAGTCATTAAGTGATGACCTGGGGTCTGACCAAAACTTCAGGTTAGCTTTCTGGAAGCCACAGCAATCTCTGCTTCTTATTTAACCTTCCTCCCCACCATAACCCACTTGAAACCACCATGGCTTTATTTCTAATTGGAATGACCATTAAGCAAGGTCTTCTCCACTCTGGGTTGGTGTAATCGGTTGTTTTGCACCTACGTGCAAGACTTCCTATTTACAGTGCCCCCCCTTATCCTTGAGGGATACGTTCCAAGACCCCCAGTGGATGCCTGAAACCGTGGATAGCACCAAACCCTATATATGTTATGTTTTTCTTATACATACCTACCCGTGATAAAGTTTAATTTATAAATTAGGCACAGAAAGAGATTAACAATAACTAATAATAAAATACAACAATTCTAACAGTATACTGTAATAAAAGTTATGTGAATGTGGTCTCTCCACATTGCCCCGGACCCCCGACATAGGAACCAAGCTCCACAGTAAATTGAAGAAATTTACTGTCTTTTCCTTGTTAACTAAACACCATGCACTGTGGCTGTAAGTTCTGCAATCTGAGGGGCAACAGCAAAACTAGCACAAATTTCTTTTTTCTTCTTCACAGTTTCACAGAAGATTCGTTTTTACTGTATATCTTAGCAACCTCATTAAGTTGTGAGCTTTCACCTTTTCATTTAAAGAAATCACTTTAGGGCTTCCCTGGCAGCTCAGTGGTTGAGAATCCACCTGCCAATGCAGGGGACATGGGTTCGGGCCCTGGTCCGGGAAGATCCCACATGCCGCGGAGCAACTAAGCCCGTGAGCCACAACTACTGAGCCTGTGCTCTAGAGCCCGTGAGCCACAACTACTGAGCCCATGTGCTGCAACCACTGAAGCTGGCGCGCCTAGAGCCCATGCTCTACAAGAGAAGCCACCGCAATGAGAAGCCTGCGCACCGCAATTTAGAGTAGCCCCCACTCGCCGCAACTAGAGAAAGCCCGCGTGCAGCAACGAAGACCCAACACGGCCAAAAATAAATAAATTAAATAAATAAATTTATATTTTAAAAAATCACTTTACAGCTTCTCTTTGGTATATGTGAATTGCCAGCATCACCACTCCTGTGCTTTGGGGCCATTATTAAGTAAAATAAGGGTGACTTGAACACAAGCCCTGCAATATCACAGCTGTTGATCTGAAAACTGAGATGGCTACTATGTGACTAACGGGCAGATACACTGGACAAAGGGCTGATTCACATCTGAGCAGGATGGAGTGGGATGGTGCAAGATTTCATGGCTGCTATTCAGAGTGGCGCACAATTTAAAACTTGTGAATTGTTATTTCTGGAATTTTCCATTTAACATTTTCATACTGTGGTTGACCGAAGGTAAGTGAAACTGCAGAGGGCAAAACCGCAGATAAGGGGAGACTGTATACCCAAGGCATTTTATATTGTTACTTTTGGTTCATTGTTCTATCCCAATGGTTTTTCTTTGAAGTGTTTCTGTCAATCAAATCTCTAGGTATCATTTTGGCTTTGTATCATTTGTAAATTAAATAATTTACAAATTTACAGACTCCTTCAGCAGACACTATCACAAGACCTTGACAGGAAAAGATACAAAATAAGACTTTAAACACTTAAGTAGTGATAGAAAACCAGGAGAAGTAAAGGTTCCAATAAAGCATCAGTTCTCCAAACTGCTTCCAAAGCTGGGGGATGGGGAGGGGAGGGACCTCCTGTTAAGAAATCATGCAACTATTCAGTTCATTTTGCAATAATCTTCCTTAAAGAAATGGTGCTCCAGGGCTTCCCTAGTGGTGCAGTGGTTGAGAGTCCGCCTGCCGATGCAGGGGACACGGGTTCGTGCCCCGGTCCGGGAAGATCTCATATGCCGCGGAGCGGCTGGGCCCGTGAGCCATGGCCGCTGAGCCTGCGCGTCCAGAGCCTGTGCTCCGCAACGGGAGAGGCCACAACAGTGAGAGGCCTGCGTACCGCAAAAAAAAAAAAAAAAAAAAAAGAAAGAAATGGTGCTCCAAATTAAAAAGGAAAGTTCTATGTGAGAGGACATACAAAGAGAAAGCACATGAAGATATTCTGACCTGCGGACAGTGGATCTGTATGTTCACGCACAGGCAGCATTCACCACCCACCACTGAGGAATTCGGTTTATCTGCTGATCATTTGTCTAGGTTACCTTTTATTTGGTAACAGCTTTATTGAGCTGTAATTCATATACCATACAATTCATTCTTTCAAAGTGTGCAATTCAAAGGTTTTTAGAATGTCCACAGAGTCGTGCAACTATCACAACAATTAATTTTAGGGCATGTCCATCATCCTGAAAAGAAAACCCTTTACTTGTCACCTCATAGTACTCCATCCTCCCCCACCTCCCGCCCCCAGGAAATCAGTAATCCACTTTCTGTCTCCATAGATGTGCCTACTGTGGATGGCTCATATAAGCAGAATCCTATACTATGTGGTCTCCTGCGACGTCATCTTTCACTTAGCACAATGCTTTCAAGGCTCATCCTTGTTATAACATGTATCAGTACTTCATTCTGTTAGTGGCTTAATATTCCGCTGTATGGAGAGATCAGATTTCATCTATTCACCAACTGATGGCTATTGTGAATAAAGCTGCTCTATAAACATTCGTGTCCAACTTTTTTTGTTGTTTCTTAGGGTTTGTTTTTTTTTTTTTGCGGTACGCGGGCCTCTTACTGTTGTGGCCTCTCCCGTTGCGGAGCACAGGCTACGGACATGCAGACTCAGCGGCCATGGCTCACGGGCCCAGCCGGTCCGCGGCATGGGGGATCTTCCCGGCCCAGAGCACAAACCCGTGTCCCCTGCATCGGCAGGCGGACTCTCAACCACTGCGCCACCAGGGAAGCCCCATGTCCAGCTTTCTGTATGGACACGTTTTCGTTTCTCTTGTGTTTATATCTAGGTGTAGAATTGCTGGGTCATATGGTAACTCTATGCTTAACATTTTGAAGAACTGTTAAAATGCTGTCCACAGTGGCTGTGCCATTTTACATTCCCAACAGTAGTGTATGAAGCTTCTCATTTCTTTATATCTTCACCAACACTCGTTATCATCTGTCTTTTTTTATTATTATTATTGTCGTCATCCTAGTAGGTGTAAAGTGGTATCTCACTATGGCTCTGATTTGCATTTCCCTGATGACTAATGATGGTGAGAACCTTTTCATGTACTTATTGGCTATCTATTTCTTTGGGGAAAGTTATCTATTCAGATTCTTAGCTCATTTTTTAATTGGGTTGTCTTTTTATTACTGAGTTGGAAAGAGGTTTTAACATATTCTAAATATAAGTCCCTTATCAAATAATATGGTTTGCAAATTTTTTTTCCCATGCTGTGGCTATGTTATGAATCCTTTTTTTCCCCCCAAATTCACTGGTTTTATTTAATTCAACAAACATCTATTGAGCGCCTTCCCAGTGCAGGACATTGTCCCCAGCAAGCGGAGGTTAGAGCCGTGAGTGAGCTCAGGACCCAGGTGAGGACTGGGGCTGACCACTCCCTGATCATAAAACAGAATGGGGTCAGTACAGAAGGGACAGAGAGTGTTGGGGGCCGGGTGCATATGTGAAGAACAATCCCAGATGAGTCACTGGGGGCCTTCATACAGGCAGCCATCTATGAAAGGTGTCTCTGAAGTGGTGTGAATGGTGGCCTATTGCCAGATCTCTCATTTTCAAGAGACGTCAGAGATCCCTGGTGGTGGTACACATGGGAGTGGACACTGGGCACCAAGGTCCCCTTGGGTGTACACGCATGGCCTCCTCTGGTTCCTCTGGTTACAGCCCCCATGGAAGCAGACCTGTGGCCACTCCGGGACCCCCGTGGGAGTCTCTTCTGGTTCCCCTGGAGGGGACTCGAGGACCCCCTGGCGCTGGTCCCATGGGAGGGGCCCCGGACCCCCGACATAGGAACCGGCGAGCACGGGCGCAGCCTGGGGAGTGGCAGGCGGACTGACATACCCTGGCTGCCCGCCACCCTGGTCTGCTGTGTTATGAATCTTTATCTTCTATGTCAAAACATAATTGTAATACTTGTTCTTTCAAATAGATTTTACTCCTCTATTTGTCCAGTTATAAAATATTAAAAATGTTTCTAAGTCAATCAATTCATATCACCATTTTCTATATTTTTTAATATAAGTGGGCATATCTCATGAGCTCCTTAAAGTATTATATTGTTATGATTTTTCTACAGATCAAACCATGACTCTTACAAATATAAAATGAACAGATATCAAAGATTTTACTTAGCTCATTAATTGAAGAGGGAACCAGAAGGATATTACAACAAATTCAAAAGAGATTACAAAGAACACACACAGAACACATCAGGAGTGTTGAAATAAATTCGTTAATATATATAAAACTGGTTTCTTGAGAGCAATCAATAGTACCTCCACTGGACAAAATTAATTTGTATTTCTATAAATAAGAATCACTTCCACTGCTATCATTTTTCTGTAATTTGCCACATTAGTACAATAGTTCAAAGAAAATGAAAGGCACAGATGACCCAGAAGGGTGCACTGGACACTAAATAATCTTTTTTGCCTATTTCAGAGTCAATTTTCTTGACAGTACTTTACAAGATGTCTAGTATCAGTCAATCCAATCAGGAGATGGAAATCACACAGTAACATTAACAGGAAAAGCTTAATAAAAACAATAGTTAACTACAACCAGGGTTAGGGTAACAAGAGATTGACTAGTAAGCAGTAATACAAGGGATGCTAAAGCATACAGGAAGACCAGCTGTAAGGAACAGCCACTACCCTTGGGACTGAGACAGATAACTCAAGGAAGAGGCAGCACCCACCCCAGGGTGGAGACCCTAATTGCCGGAGAGGGCACAGCTTTGACTCCCTAGATGGCACAGAAGCCACTGTGGTGCCAGATGGCCAAATTTTCTAGAAATGCATCCTCTACAGTGCCAAGGAAAGCTGTTCACAGGGAGGTATCTCACTGCAGGCAATCTGCTATGTATCACCAAGAGGGTGCTCGGGAAGCTGCTGGCCACCGTGCTACATGACACAGGAGCCAACACTGGAGAAGACACACACCCTGGAGGAGCCCCCCAGAAGGCACAAAGAATCAGGAGCGAAACCCTTTCCTCCTACAAAGTCTCCCCAATGCCCTCTACTGGCAAAGCTTAATGTTGTGCCATCTGCAAAGGAAAAAAATGAAGGGGCCCAGATTCAGTTTTAGGGAGCAGGCAAAAGGGACAAATTTGAAGTTGAGAGGCCATAAGCCAACAATGGCACAAGTGGTACAGTCAAATACATTTGAGAAATGCCAGATATAAACCCAGAGAAAGACATTTGTGTTGTACCCTCTGGCTGGACAACTTGAGGCAACTTTCACCAAAACTGAAAACGAGGATTCTAATTGGGGCTTTTCTTACCCTATAATTTGTCAAAGGCCGACCCTGAGCGTTTATAAATTTATAGTACTAAGAATCCTCCTCAACTTTCCTATGAATCCTCACCTTCCCCTTCAAAGGAATACCCTTACCTTCCACGTCACTCCTCTTCTCCTACCCTCCTAAACACACACACACACTCTCACAAACACAATGTTGTAACAACAGGTGTCACAGTCATCTGTGACTCACCCCACACCAATTCTGTACCGTTCTGACTGATTACATTCTGACTGAAACAGCGACTAAGAATATGCCAGTCCTTTCCTCTCTTAACATTACTTCCTCCATAAACCCTTCCAATTTTGTGCTAATGTTCTTGCTTAGACATCACCAACCTGAGCCTCGTATTTTCTGGATCCAATTCTTCCCTGCCTGAGCTTTTAAGCCAGCCTGTGTTTTGTCTAATGGCTGGCAGGTGAGTGAAAAGCTCCACAACTGGGCCCTAGTCTAGGTAAAAGAAACATGGCTCATCCTCACCTGTCACACTCCACAGCCACAGGCAACACAACCGTTAGCACCAGACCTGCCACTCCAAAGCCCATGGAACTGACCGAAGAAAACAACACCTCCCACCCCTGATGAACCAGGACAGTCTGAGGCTGTATGAAAGGCTGAAGAAGATCGCAGTTAAAGAGGGTTCTAGACTAAGCCAAGGGCCTTCTCAAGGACACCATCTCTGCCAAGCCCACCCCAGGAACCACACGATGTAATTCAAAGTAAGTAGGTATGGGTAAGAGTACAGCTCTTCCAGAATCCAGCCTATAAAACAGCCAAACTAACAAAGAGGTTGGTACCATTGTTTTCTGAGAGGTACTATTTTATTGTCTGTTTGGGGCAACATGTGTAGCTCAGAACTTGAGTGCTCGTAAATGCTGAACCCTGCAGAGAATGAATATAAAGGTCCTGCCAAGAAGAGCTCCTCTCTCAAACTTACTACTTCAGGTTTTCATTTTGGGGTTCAAGGGGAAGCAGCAATTAGGACAGAGAGGTAGAAAAACCATACACCCAGAGCTCAATCCAGTATGAGACTTTTAAACGGTTTTGTTTCACAGACAAGTAGCCATTCCATGGTCAAGTTTCCTACCATTGCAGCCCACGATTCACAAGGAAGAGAGTGTAGGCAAGGCCCTGGGATAGAGACTCCAGGCATGTGCCCTGTTAGTAGGAAACAAGATGGAGTGGAGGATAGGGGCCCTGCTTTGGGGTAAAGTGATGGGCCAGAGAGGGCAGAACATCAAAATTACATGCGTTGATAAGGATATACCCTTACTGTTATTTGATGGTAGACTAAAAATTAGGTCAAGGAGCTTTTTTTTTTAATGACTTAACAGCATTTGGGAAACGGGGATTTCATAGAAAACTCCAAATTTCTGGCATCCCCTGAATACAATGGGACTATCTGGTCACAGTGAACCGTTTCCTGTGAGAGGACCTTGGCAGGAATGAAGTGTTGAGCATGTCCATCCAATATTCCATGGAAGCTACGCAGCCTGCTTTACATATCTGCCACCGGCCTAGCATTTTAGTACAGTCATGTACTAAAGGACTACAAGCTCCAAGGAGAGCAGGTCATGTGTTATTTTCCTTCGTAAGCATATTTCAACATAGTGCCAAGGGCGCAGTGCCCAGCAACTGTGCCGGCTAGGTGCTAGGCACTAGGTATCAAATACTCTACTAGACCCTCTGCATACACCACCTCATTCCATTCTTACCCTTTTGAAATATTTGCTCCCCACTTTGCATATGAGGTTCAGAGAATCAGCTAACTGCTCTTCCAAAGCTCACACAGCTAGGAAGCAACTACAGAATCTCATCCCAAGTTTATGTGATTCCAAAACAGTGTGGAAAAGCAAGTCAGGCTATGGAAAAAGAGTTTCTAGTTTTTTTTAAAAAAAAGAGCTTGATAGCAAACACTCTCTGGTTTCCCAGATACAGTCTTTGTTCCACATCTGTCAACAGAAAGTACAGATATTATAGGGTCATTGCTTCTCTCTTCTGCAACTCTTAAGAACCTTGCATCAAGAGAGCCAAGCCCTCTCTAACCTTTGGAGATGGTCTGCACTCTGTCTGTGGAGTATGTTTCTTCTCAAGGGCCCCCCAACCTTCTGAGATGGTCCTCATTCTATGGAACGTGTTCCTCTCAGGGCCTCTCCAGCCTTCGGAGATGGTCCACAGTCTATGGAATGTGTTTCTCTCAGGGCCTCTCTAGCCTTTGGAAATGGTCCACACTCTGTCTGTGGAATGTGTATCTCTCAATATAAACTCACTTTCACTTAAAAAGAAAAAAGAGAGAGAGAGAGAGAGAGAGAGAGAGCGCCAACATCTACCTCCTATATCTTCAAATGGGTTATTTCAGCTACAGGGATTAGTGACCATGCTTCATCTAGGCAATTTGGAAGGAAAAGCATTAAGTTTAAACATAACACGCCTTCAATGTGAGATCACAAAGACAAAAAGTCATAGCGGGAAGTCATTCCATGTAACAGGAAGCAGGGACTCTTAGCCAAGGGGCAGAGCACAGAACAAGCTCTCAACGACAAACATTCTCTCTCGGGCTACACATCAGCTGACTGGTAACTGAACAAATGGCTATTCAAGCTACTTGCTTGAAAACACAAAAGGTGCTACCCATTCACAGTTTGAAGAGGCAACAGGGCAGCTCCCAGAAGAGATCAAATTCTGGCAAAGGTCTAAAAATGACCTTATCATATAGGGTTGTCCACCTATCAATGTATACTGATTGGTGACATGCCAGCAGTAGGACAAAAAACTACCCACTCTTTTCTCTGGTCCCTTATGCAATCACAAGATACACTATGAGATGAAATTACCCTTTTAATGTTTATCTCCCTGGACCAGACTCCTCAAAGGCAGAACCAGTGTCTTACTGCTTGAATCCTCAGCACCTTCTATGGTGATTGCATATGGTAGGCATGATGGTATCTTCCCAACCCCAGACCTCAAGTAGACAGTCAAAAAGGATTCTTTTTCTGATCCACACATTTGCCTGTTAACACAGCAAGGTGCCAAACTAAATCACATACAGATATATATCTAAACCACTTTGTATTAGCATTTACCATAAAAGTGATAGGAAATCAGAACTGAATCTAACCCATGGACAGGCCATGCCCGTGACACAATGCTCAGAGAGACCTGGCTGCTACTCATGGAACACGCTGAGCTTAGAGCTTTGCTGCTTGAACATTCATGTGCCTATGAATCACCTCGGACTCTGGTTATTCTATAGATTCTGAGTCTGTGGGCCTCAAGAGTCTGCACGTCTTTTTTTGTTCAGTTGAAGTATAGCTGATGTACAATGTTGTGTCAATTTCTGCTGTACAGCAAAGTGACTCAGTTATACACATATATGCATTCTTTTTCTCATTCTTTTCCATTACGGTTTATCCCAGGATACTGAGTATAGTTCCCTGTGCTATACAGTAAGACCCTGCTGCTTATCCATTCTGTATAAAATAGTTTGCATCTGCTCATCCCAAACTCCCAGTCCACCCCTCCCACAGCCCTCCTCCCCCTTGGCAACCACAAGTCTGTTCTCTATGCATGTGAGTCTGTTCCTGTTTCGTAGATAAGTTCATTTGTGTCATATTTTAGATTCCACATATAAGTGATATCATACAGTATTTGTCTTTCTCTTCCTGACTTACTTCACTTAGTATGATAATCTATAGTCGCAAGAGTCTGCACTTCTAATAAGCTCCCAGCTGTGGCCGACACTGCCAGTTCGCGGAGCCCCTCTGAGCAACAAGGATCTAGGAGCTCCAATGGGGACTGTGACCACCTTGGTTCCTTGCAGCCTCCGCCATGCTCTAAGGAGCTGGGCTGACTTGCAGCATATGATAGCACTGATGTGATGTGCTTCAGATGGGATATTCCTAAGGCAACAACCTTTTCCTTTTATCCCATTCAAGCTCTAACAATCTATCAGCAGTCAGTCCTAAGGGGTAAGAATCAGTACGGGGCGGGGGGAAGTAAGTCAGAAAGAGGAAAATAAATATTGTATATTAACGCATATATGTGGAATCTAGAAAAATAGTATAGATGAACTTATTTGCAGAGCAGAAATAGAGATACAGTTGTAGAGAACGTATAGATACCAAAGGGGAAGTGGGGGGGATGAACTGGGACATTGGGATTGACATATATACACTACTATGTATAAAGTAGATAACTAATGAGAAGTTACTGTATAGCACAGGGAACTCTACTTGGTGCTCTGTGGTGACCTAAATGGGAAGGAAATCCAAAAAAGAGGGCATATATGTACAGGTACAGTGGATTCACTTTGCTGTACAGCAGAAGCTAACACAACAATGTAAAGCAACTATACTCCAATTTTAAAAAAAAGAGAGAGAGAGAGAGAGAGAGAGAATTAGTATACAGGCAAAACTCTCAAAAGCAAATAGCAAGCGCCTTCATGACCAGCACCCGCTATGTGGCTGTCACAGCCATGGCTGCCTGGGCTATGCGCCTCTGGGTGCCTGGTGAGGGCTTTATCCTCATTAGAAACAGTCTCCTACATGCGCCTGCAGCCGCTACCCTTTTCTTCCAGATCGCACATTATAATTTCCCATCTCTTTAGGCTTTCTAAATAACCTAGGCAGGGGGTCCGAATATTGAGGGAGGCACAGACTCCAAGGGGAGTCTGATAAAAGCTATGAACACTCTTTGCCCCGCAAATACACAGACACTAAAGGTTACTTAACGTTTAAAGGGTTTCATAGACAGTGCCTGAAACTATAAAAGGAAGCCTGCTCCCTGGCTTCTGGAAGATGTACTTTAAAGACACAGGGTAACACTTGGAACGCTTTATTTTTAAAATACGAATCCTTTTCAACAAATACTCCATGGGAGATACCAAGTCCCTGCCTCTGGAAACTTACTGCAGATCGTAAAACACCTGCAAACAGGTTACATGCCTCATTACAGAGCAAGATGACAAATGAATAAAATCCCAAATTTCAAGACAAAGCCGCAAGCCTAGAAACAATGACCGTGATGGACACTGCTCTGACCCACATTTTCTTAAAAGCACGCAAGAGATGGTGGGACTTGTCCTGTTTATCCACAGAAGGACTGCAGGATGGAGGGGACCAGAGGAGAAGCAGGAGAGGAAAACTAATTAAAAAGCAAATGGGGAAAAAATGAGCTTGGAAAGGGCTCACTGAACTGCTGACAGCCTAGAGTGCGGAGGTGAAAAACAAATGCAAAAGAGATTTGGCAGAATCCAAAAAGAGCAGGATCAGAATGAGAAATGAGGACACAGCCAACTTCCAGCCACAAGTCAGAGAGAGGAGTCAGAGGGACATTGCGCAGAGGAGGGAAAAAAAAAGTTCCCTGGATGAAAGCGGAAAGAACAGAGTGGACTGAAGGAGAGAGAGGAATGAGGAGGAATGTGGACTGCTGCTACAGCAAATAAAACATGCATGGCAGCATCTCACACACACACACACACACACACACACACACACACACACACACACACACACACACACCCAGATCAACATGCATGGCAGCATCTCACACACACACACACACACACACACACACACACACACACACACACACACACACACACCCAGATCTCACCCAATGCAATCCAATGCCCTCTTAAGAAAAAAGAGGGAGGGGACAAGGAGCAGCCTAAGCCATCACAAATCAGTTTAAAATTACAAACGAAAGCCCACCTGGTGCGTGGAGGGATTTGCAGGCACCCGCAAGAGCACCTCCCACCGCCACATCACAGGCTGTCCGGCTCCTTTCCATTAATGCAGGAAACGACAAGCCAGAGACACCCTCTTATGCTCCTTTCATCTGAGCCATTGACTGCGGAGACAGGTCATTTCACAGGGGGTAGAGGTGGGGATGCAGGAAAGAGACAGTCCATATGAATGGAGGTGCCTAAGAGCATGACTTTGAAACAGAGCTGCGTCTGGAAAGGAAAGTTTCCTGAAATGAGAGGCTGGGGGAGAAGAGGATCCCGTGGCTGACTGTAAAGATGCACAGCACTGCCCACTGCAGCCTGTAGTTTCACGCAGAATAGAAAGTCCCATTGGCCACTCAAAGGCTTGTGAACTTCTCTGTAGACCTTCCTTCCAACAGGGGTACCTGTGCTGTGCTTGTGTTACCCTCACAAAAAAAGACAA
This sequence comes from Neophocaena asiaeorientalis asiaeorientalis, assembly GCF_003031525.2. Classification (NCBI taxonomy): domain Eukaryota; kingdom Metazoa; phylum Chordata; class Mammalia; order Artiodactyla; family Phocoenidae; genus Neophocaena; species Neophocaena asiaeorientalis. Next base: position 5,364,742 of record NW_020175078.1, read on the forward strand.
CAGAACCGGCAACCACCCAGTTACGGGGGCAGTGCTGAATGAGTAACTGTGATAAGGCAGCTAGGGACTTCCCTGGCGGTCCAGTGGTTAGGGCTCTGCACTTCCACTGCAGGTGGGGCAGGTTCGACCCCTGGTTGGGCAACTAAGATACTGCAAGCCTAGCAGCGTAGCCAAAAAGATCAAAAAAAAAAAAATTCATCTAACCAATTAGTGTTTATCCACTGCCAGGCTCCACTTACAGCCCTTTACTTATACAAACTCATTTATTCCTCTCAATCACCCTAAGGGGGAAGTACCATCCCCACTTTACAGATGAGAAAACAAGTCTGAGAAAGTAACTCGCTTGCCTGAGGTCACGCCTCTAATAAGAGGCAGGGGTAGCATTCGAACCCAAGACCCTTAATAATTTCATCAGCGGTTCCCAACTCAAACTTTCTCACCTTACTGTGCCCTTAGAGTTTCATTTTTTCATGATACCCTTCAGCCAGAAGAAGTAACTGAGAAAAGCTCCATTTACTAAAGAGTGAGGGCCAAAGAACTTCATGGCAGTAGTTAAGTGCTATCTGGCAGAGACAGCTGTTTTCCTCAACATTGCACAACATCCCCATGGTGCCCTCATGACTTTCTCCGGGAATCCCAGGTTCCCTCAGCACACAGTTTGGAATCCACAGAACCACACTTGCCTGCCTACCTCCTCCTGGTGAGGGAAAGGCATCGGCCTGCAATAATCACACTGTCTGTTCCTTCAAGTGCACGAGTCACCAGAATGAGTTCTTTGGCCGTCAGGAATGGCTGAGCCCCTGAGCCCTCCTGGCAGTGGGGTCCACCTGGCCCACCTGATCTCCTGTCACTTCAAGCCAACAGTGACCCAAGCTTCCAGAAGAAGCTACTAAAGGTCCTGCCACCTGCTTCCCCTTCCCCTCCAGCCATTTCCTGCTCTCAGTTCCTGGGTGACTCAGTTCCTATTGTGGGAAACCTCTCCACCCACAGACTTGGTTCACCCCTTCCTTGGAGGTCAACGCCCACTTTGCACACAAAGTTTGCTGGGCTACTCCAATTGGCCGCCTTCATGTGCGTCTCCCCCACCCCTTTGGTTATGAACTTCTGCAGGGTGGGCTCATACTTCGCTTATCTTGGTGGCTTCCTCAGGGACTATGCACAGTAAACGGTACAGTCTTTCTTGAGTTTTCATTAAGGAAGAATAGAACAAGAGAGCAAAGGATGGCTTAAGGGACCACAAGAAGGATTATGGGATGAATGAATAAAAGAATGTGGTAGATGAATGGCACTGATGGCCCTAATTAATGGCCTCCCTTATCCACGCACCTTGCAATGAGACTCCGCAGCAACTCTCATCAAGACGAGTCTTTATCCTTATCCTTTGAATCTGGACGGATCCTCCACCTTGCTTTCGCTGATAAATGTGGTGGAAGTCAGGAAGGCCAGTTCTGAACCTGAGCCTCAAAAGGCGTTCACTGAATGCTTCTGCTTACTCTCTTAGAACCACATAAATAACCTCGGCCAGCCTGCTGCAGGAGGGCAGGCCATGTGGAAGGGAGCCCAGCTGTCCTGAGACAGGCTGGGTCCTGGGACCCTTCACTGCAGTGCTTGCACCAGGACAAACGTCTCCTCCAGCAACAAAATACAAAGAAAATATAAGGGACTAAAAGTAACTGTGTGCATGCGCAGTTGGGCCAAATTATGGACAACAAGATACAAAGACCAAATCGCCCAACTGCCTCTTCTGAAGAGCCATGAGCAAAAGCAGGGGGTCAGGAACAAAAGCAGGGTACTGCGCATGCCCCCTGCACACACCACCACCGAAGGGGTGGGCAGACCACCTAAGCCCCGCCTCTGGCCCGACCCCCTGGACACACCCCTACCCTCACCACATATAAGGGACCAGCTCCCCCACCCCCCCCCCCCCCCCCCGCTCCCTCCCCCAGGGAGCAAGTGAGCGAGGGAACACGTTAACTTGTTTTCTCTCCCCGCTGCTGCAGCAGGGGCCCCAATAGAGCCTTGCCTGAATTTCTTGTCTGGCATCTGATCAATTTCTGTTGATTAAGGAGGCCACGAAGGCTGGTTAGTTACAGTCCCGGCTGAGACCATCCTGGACCAGACTCAACCAGCCAGCCCCCCAAACACATGAGAAGCTGGCTAACAACAGCAGACTACCCCCTAATCGCATGAGTGAACCCAGCTGCCACTAGAACCACCACCCCACTGACCTGAGACCCAGGAACACTTACCGTCTTAAGCCACTTACTTAACACTTACTGATTTAAGCCAGTAAGTGTTGGTGTAGCTTGTCATGTTGGTGTGGCAACGGCTAACTGCTGATGAATGAACAGTCTACTAACTTAGGGCAGTAAAGAGTGTCTGTCCTGTGCCTTACTGAGCACTCAAGTTCTTAAGCAGACTGTGGTCGCATGTTAGGAGGCATCTCATGATCTGCCGTAAGGTATGTTTTTGTTTGCTTGTTTGAGAGAATAAAACGAGAGCTTTATTCATGTGCACTTAAATGTTTCTTACACTTTTATAGAACAGGCTGATTTCATATCAGTCCTTACAGTCACACTCATATCTGGAGAGAAACCCTGTTGCAAGGGATTTGAATAAAATTCTGAACAAAATATTTCTGAACTCTACAAGGGACTTACTTGAAGTTAGGTGTGGACGCATCACCACCCTCATCTGTAACACTCCCTCTGTGCATTTTGATCATCTCTCTAGAGGGAAGAAAGGGGCAGAGGTGGACAAGATCCCACTTCCTGTTCCACCTCCTGGAAGCCAATAAATGACAGTAACATCCAGCAGGTATTCATCACCCGTATAACCCACCCTCTTCACTCACACCACCCTGCCTGGAAACCAGCTCCCAGTGAATCTAAACCACCATTTCCGGTGAAGATGTCGAATCCTTTTGAAAAAGAAAAATGCTTTTATGCCTTGCCCTAAGTTATAATTCATTTTTTTTCCTTCGACGTTCCATGTTTTTCCCCCTTCAGTCAATATATTGCCTAGTTACCTGGAAAAACAAAAGACATGTCTTCTGCCCCCAGGGAACTCCAGTCTGATGGACTTAAGAGGTCCTCTTCTCTAAGCAAGAGGTTAGATAAGAGCCCAGCCTTACTCCTTCTGGCTATAAGTCAGAAATCCACAGCAGGTGGTGAGCCCCAGGGCCTGCCATCTAAAATGGGAAAGTCCTAGTAACCGAACCTGCCATGGTGGTTGTCCCAGTGGTGCTGCAGGAAGCCTGTAATCTCAGCCCCATTGCTGAAATGAAGAACTTTAATTAATGTCCTTGTGGAGGGTGACTGCTTCTTCGGTGGCAAACGCAGCATCTCTCCATGATGCATTTCCTCTGGAAAGTGGCTTTCGGTTCAGTTTTTAGGTACCCACACCCACTTTCCCTTACACTTTCTCAGGGAACTCTAGCCCAGCAAATTCTCAAGGCCTGCAAGCCTCAGTTTCACATACGTAAACTGGAGGAGAAATGAGACTGAATAAGATGCTATGACATGAAAATCCAAAGGCTTGGCATAGTCCTGATCAGCTATCAGTGCTCACAAATGATTTCTTTCTTTCCCTTGCATCTACAAAAACCCAATTGGTACACACACACACACACACACACACACACACACACACACACACACACTCCTTCAGGCCATACTCATCCCCTTCTGCCCAATATAATGTTACATCTGTAATAGCATGAAGTCCTGAAAGTCAGATCCCCAAAACATAGACATTCATTCAACTTTTAGCCAACACCACGCTGGGTATGATCAACATGGGGCCCCCTGAGGCTCTTGCCAACCTCCAGGGACATGTCTCTTACTAGAAAGGATCACAACAACCTCCTGAACAATCCACAGAACAGCTAATGAGAAAACAAGCCACTGGGGTCCTAGCAAACATCCTCCCGTTATCCTACTGAAGTCGGTCTTCTACCAAGTCCACAGTGGCTTTATTTTCTGGTAAAGGCATCCCTGTGCTAAGCAAGACTCCTGTCATGTACAGACGAGGGCTCTGATCTGTTCAGCTGGCCCTCAACTGTCAAGTACAAGATGGTTGGTGCCTCCCGTCTGGAGACCTCACTCCCCCGCTCCCACCTCCCTCATTCCCTGAGCACCCGAGATGGTCCCCAGACAAAGAGCAGTAACGGCAAAAAGGAGCAGCATAGAAAACGATGCCAAATCTGTCTTCATTAATCACCTTCCTATGCTGGGTGTGAAAAGAGCTGGAGAATGACTCAGATCACCGGCTTACGTAAGGCGACCTGGGTGTCTAACATGCTTCATGTACCAGCACTATTTCCTAGTCAATCTTTAATTTCCCTTCAGGATCTTCACGGTACATTCTTTAGATTATGAAATGGCCTCAGAAGAAAAACTTGGACTCCATTCTAGGAAGTAACGCAACAGGGTGCTTTCAGGTTGTCAAGGGGTTTTGAGCTACTTCATCTTCATTTTCCTTCGTTGTAATCCTTCCATCCTGGAAGTGTATTGGGTTGCAACAGGGGAACTTCCCACTAAAAACCTGAAAATCAAGTTTGGTCTCATTGGACCTCGACATCAACAAGCTTCAGACTTACCAACTTTCACCCGCTGAGTCCCCTGGGTAAAACTATAAATGCCCAGGGTGAGTACTAATAAATTCAGCTAGACCAAATTAAGCCAGCCTGATTTGGACCTTGTTCCTTTTTTCTGCTGATCTCACGGCAACAAACCAAACAAATGGTGAGAGCAGAATGGTATGCAGTACAAGACACCAACTTCACAAGCTTCTCCCCTGCAGAACTGCTGAGAGGTGGTGGGGTCCGTTAGAAAACATCAGCCTCTTCGAAAACTTCATTATGCCTGCCTAAGGTCAGCATCTCAAAACAGTAAAGATTACAAAGTCCATTATAAGCACACAACAAAAGCATATAACCAAGTCCTCTGGAGTCAAATACAAAGGATGAGGTTAAAACCACAACACAGTACCAGGACACACCCACCAGAATGGCTGAGGTGAAAAGGACAGGAAATAGTCAGTGAACTGAGGACGTGAGGGAGGGGAGCTCTCACACACTGATGGTAGAAGGTAAATACACGCTGGTATGACCAGGAAAACTGGCAGTTTTCTCATACAGCTGAGTATGCACACTCCCTGTGACCCAGAAATTCCACTTCTAAGTATATACTCAACTGCAGTGTGGGCCTCTGTCCACTAAGAGCCATATACTAGAGTGTTTCCAGAAGCGCCATTCAGCACAGCCCCAAACGGGGAACTATCCAGGGGCCCGTCTACGGCAGAACGGACCAACCAATGGCAGCATATCCACACAACGGAAGACGCTACCGCAATGAGAACAGATGGTCTACAAATATACACGATAATATGAGCTGCATAACATCCTACTGAGCGAAAGAAGCAAAACACAAGAGAGTACACACTCCGTGAGTTCATTTACATAGAGTACGCAGAAACAGACCAAAGCAATCAGGGATAGCAACGGTCAGGACAGTGGTGGGAAGGGTAGGGCAGGTAGTGATGACCAGAAGTGAACCGAAAGGGTTTCTGACTTGCTGGCAATGTTCTGTTTGCCCGTCTGGCTGGTTAGGGGGCTGTGAGCACTTTGTGCCAATCCATCAAGCTGTACACTTGTCATGGGTACTTTCCTGCGTGCATATTATATGCCAGTAAAACGTTTAAATTGAAATCAAGGGTGCTGGGTTGTTGGGTTTTTTTTTAAGTCCCAGCTTGCCTCAATGACTCTACCCAATGCTGGTTGGCCGGTAGGTGGAGCTAAGGTTCCTGACGACGACGACGACGACGACGACGACGACGGGGCTCTGGGAAAGGTACCTACCCTTAGGCGCTAGGTGGCTGTGTGCCCTATCACCCCACGTGCCTAAGCTTGTTAAAGATTGGACAGAATGCTGACTCAGGATTCCTCGCAGTTCTAATTCTTGAAGATTCTAACGTTGCCCTCCTCACCCATTCCTTCATGAAGTGGATCAGAATCACACGTGGAAGGTGGCCAGCCTTTAGTGTACTGCCGGAACCGGAGGGAGCCCAACTCTCACCACCTGAACGTCTTCGATGTTTCCAAAGCCAGCCCAATCCCTGATCAGATAAAATGGCGCCTCACCATCAGGACCACCTATTTATCAACCTGCAGTTTCAACCCAAGAGTCAATTTGCTGCCAGCCTGTCACTTGCCTGCTTTTCTTTCCTCTAGGAAAATGAGGCGATGAGGTATATACAAAGTCATGCTTTTACCCAAGTCAGCAGCAAAGGCCCTCTGTAAATCAAGTGCACATATTCAAAAGCTTGTCCACACAAGGCTCTTCCAAAGAGCAGAACAGATCTCAATGCCAAGGAGAAGACGATCCAAACATTCTGCACCTGCATCGACTTCCTCGAATCGGGCCTTCCTCGCCCACTGATGCTCAGCACTCAGGCTGGTTCATGCACCACCATCGCCCCAGAGACGTGCAGGTCTCAAGGTCTTCCTGACATTCCCCTTCTCCCCGGTTTGATGTATCACAACGGAATAATAAAAGGAGTATTTCTGGAGAAGAATGAGAAGACGATGAAGAGGAGAGACAGAATGCAAGTATAGGGGAAATGCAAGTCTTCCCCATGATTTTCCACGTAAAACGAAAGCCTTGTTTTGGGGGGGGAAGTTGGAGATGCTCCATATTTCCAGAGAACTCTGATTTTACATTCTCGCAAAACTGGACGAGAGGAGGCCCAGGAAGCAAGGTCATCATTTTAAGGTGTTTTATGTTGTTGTACAAAGAAGCCAACCCATGTACAACCCCCCTGACCCCAAAAAAGATGCAAAAGCAAGAGAAGAGGAAGACAAGTGGCTGCTGGTGACACACAACTGCAGGACAGGCCTTGGTCTTTCCATGCACATGGCCTTCATGCCAATGGAACAGAGACCCCCTGGCAACGCTGCTCTCAAGATACTCAGAAAATCTGACACTGATCACAACTGTGGGGCCTTTCCTTACTGATTTGATTTTCTTTATTATTTAATTCTTTCATTTTCCCGAGGCTGAAAGTGAGATCACGTTTTATTAAAACAAAGAATATTGTATAAAAATGTTAAGAAGTTTAAAGCCCAGTCAAGAAAGGGCAAATAGATATAGAGAGTTATGTTTATTACATTTTTGCTTCACTTGGATGTTCACTTTCATGGTCTGGTGAAGGCCCTGTTTCGACTTTGTTTCCTTCGACATTTCATATAGACACACTGTAAGTTCTTCCTTAGCTTTTATCCCCAAGTGGGACAAAGATGAAGGTTTTGGGGCGGGAGGGTTACATACATCTCTGTGTTATTTATATTACAAATACTAGAGTAAGAAACTACACTCTTTTGCTTGCTGAGAATATCAGCTTGTCCACTCCCTGGTGGACAGGAATTCTACTTACAATGTTCCTAAATAGGTAACCAGCCACCCTCTTAGCCGCTAAAGTTAACGGAAGTCTGGCTGACGACTTTATCTCCCTAGGGTGCGAAACGTCCGGGGGAGTCAGCATGGTCTAATACAGTTTTTTTTCTGAGTGGGGGACATTTACGCCCCGGCACACATAATATCCAAACACACTCTTGATTCTAACAGTTCAGTAATTATTTCAACATGTACACACACACCAAATCTGTACGTTTGTATATGTTGTCAGTTAGGATGAGACCAAATTAAAATAAATGATAAATTTATTATATATAAATAAAATAATACATTCTTATTAAAATAAGTTTGAAGAAAAAATGCTAAGTAACTAGTACAGGTGGTAACAGGAAGATGGTAAAAACTGTGCATGAAGTTTGGAAAATACTGGTCTGCTGTAAAAAGAAAAGATCTTGCCAAGATTCAGAAAGCTCTGGCTGTACCGGCTGCCTGGCTGTGCTGTGTCCTTGGGGACTCTCCACCTCCCTTGCCCCGGCAGCCCTCGCTAGACTGACAGCAACAAGGCTGACAGGGTTAGGACAGGCTGACATGCGAAATCTTTTAGAAATAGAACGCAAGGGCTTTTTGCCTTCAGATAAGGTGTGGGTACTGTCCAGCTGAACCTCATGCACCTTTATTGAGTTTTGACACACACACCAACAGGGCAATAGAGTAAAAGCTTAAACCTCCTTAAAACCTCCCTGAGCTGTGGAAAGGCATTCTGCCAAGCCTGCAGGCACTGACCCCCTGAGGTCTGCTTGGTGGCACCACACCAACTAATACATATCATTGAGGCCTGGGGTCTCAATGCCAACCGTGCCCAAGATTCCCAGGAAGGCAGAATGTTCCAAGGTCATTCATTACTGGGCTCTCAAGATCACTTTTGAGCCTAGCAGAAGCAAATGACCAGTACCTCTGGTAAGCAACTATCTTTTTTTAACCTGTTATTATTATCCTGGGGTTTGCCATGTGCCTCGAAAAAGCAAGCTTGATCTGGAGGCTAAAACATAAAAGTCTGGCGGGCTCAGAGAGCTGAAGGAGGAGCTTGCCCAGATGGGCAAGTTAAGTTTCCCAGAGAAGACTTATTTCTTCACCTTATATACTTTTTCTTAAGTAACTGCCCACTGTGCTAGGCAGAATGATGTCCCTAGCCCCAGCAAAAAGTGTTCCTGTCCTAATCCCTAGAACCTGTGAATATGTTGCCTTACATGGCAAGGGGAATTAAAGTTGCCCATGGAGGGTGGGGGGATGGGTGAATTAGGGGAAGAGGATTAAGAGGTACCAACTAACAGTTATAAAATAAATAAGTCACAGGAATATAATATACAGGGAACACAGTCAATATGATAACAACTTTGGACGGTGTATTATCTATAAAAATATCGAATCACTATGCTGTACACCTGAAACTAATATTTTCAGTCAACAATACTTCAGTTCAAAATATACAGTTGCATCTGGAACTAAGGTTGCTAGTCAGATGACCTTCAGAAGATTAGGCTGGATTACGCAGGTGCATCCACAAGGGTCCTCACATGTGGACCCCTGTCAATGTCACAGGGTCAATGTCTAAGAAGTGTCAAGACAGACTGGCTTTTAAGATGGAAGGGGGCCACCAGGTAAGGGCTGCGGGCAGCCCCTAGAAGCTGGAAAAGGCAGGTCAACATTCTCCCCTGGACGCTCCAGAAAAGAACGCAGCCCTGCTGGCCGTGATTTTAGCCCAGTGAGACTCGGTATTAGTTTCCTATTGCTGCTGTAACAAATTACCACAAACCTAGTAGCTTAAAACAACAGAAATTTACTCTTTCACAGTTCTAGAGTCCTCAAGTCCAAAATCAGTTTCACTGGGTGGAAATCAAGGTGTCAGCAGGGCTCTGCTCCGCCCTCCCCACCAGCCTAGGAGACAATCCATTCCCTGGCTCCTCCAGCTTCCAGTGGCTGTGGACATTCCTTGGCTTGTGGCTGCATCAGGCCAGTCTCCACCTCCCATGGTCACTCTGCCATCTCCTCTCCTGTCTCTGTGTAATTTTCCTCTGCCTCTCTGTGATAAGGGTATTTGTGATGGCATTTAGGGCCCATCTTGATAATTCAGGATAGCCTCCCCATGTCAAGATGCTTAACTTACATCTGCTGGAAGGGCCTGGGTAGTCTCTTTTTCCATATAAGGTACTATTTACAAGGTCTAGGAGTCAAGAGCTTGAAATCTGTGGAGGGCACTATTCAGCCTACCACAGACCCATTTCAGACTTCTGACCTCCAGAACCGTAAGATGAATGTGTGCTGTTTTAGGCCACGGAGTGTGGTCATTTGTTACAGCAGCAATAGGAGACTAATACGCCCCCTCTCTCTCAAATGTGGGTTACAAATCAGGAGACAGCGTGGGTAAGAGGAAGGAGCTAGCCCATCCCTACTAGTCACACATCAGCATCCTGGGGGGCCTTTGTATCTAATGATGACACCCCTCTCCCCCCACTAGATGTGAAAAAATGCCAAGATTCTGAAGTAGGTGGCCAATAGAATCTTTAGAAATCACCCCTCTCTCCTCTTAACTACCAGAAGTTTCTTAAATAAACTTTATGGTAATTCATAAAGCAAAGCTTAGGGGCTAAAAAAGAACTGACATTTATTTCAGGGAATTCCTCTTCATATAATGAGTATGCTCCATCCACAAATGTCAAAGGGTTTTGCTCACAAAGCCCATAATCCCTACCACAAATATAAGACAGTGTCAGACCCTAAAGGACCATATTCCTCAATTAGGAACAGCCTCTTCAGAGAGCTTCCGTATCAACCCAGGGCCAAAACATCACACTTTGAAGCACCCATTCACCCTCGGGGCATGTCATACTGCTGACTTGCTGTCATCTCTGGAGGGATTTCTATTTATGGAGCTGCTCCCTTCTCACTGACCTGCCTTCAAGACACTGCAGCAATTCCTGGGCGGACTCCTCTCCCAGAACTCACCACATCGGGACACCCATAGGTTCCGTCCCCCGCCTTCTCCTCTCTGCGGTCTCTCCCTTAGTGAGTGTACCCTGGCCCACAATCTCAGATCCATACACCCAGCCTTGACCCCTCCCCCCTGAGCAAACTCCAGATGCAAACGTCCAAGTGCCTACTCCACTTGAATGTTTAGGAAATCCTCCCAATTTAGCCAGGCCCCAAACAGAGCTGCTGGTCTCATACAAATGCACCCATCCACTCGGTAAATGGCACCACCGTCCACCCAGAGCTCCAACCAAGTCCACAGCCCTCACGTTCACACTCTCTTCATACCCTCCCACCGCTCGTATTTAATCCCCCAGCAAGTCTATCAGCTCTGCCTCCAATACGTATGCCAAATCTGACTATGTTTCAATCCAGTCCAAGCTCCCCTCACTTCCCAACCAGACTATGGGCTACCAGCTGGTCCTTTTGCCTCACTCCCTGTCGCCTCCAACCAGACCGTAACTCTCCACAGGCGGTTAGTCATCTTTCTGAAGTAGAAATCAAATCCACCCCCCACCGTGAAACTACCCAGGCCCTTCCAGCTACACACAAACGTACACTTGACGGTGATCTATGATGCGCTCTGGCCACCGCCTAGCCCTCAGCCTCTCTTCCCCTTTGCTAGCACGCACACACGCTGGCCCCTGTCCTCGCCTGGAACGTGCTAGGCTTATCCCACCACAGAGCCTTGGCGCTTGCTGCCCCTGACCTGTGAACGTGCGTGCCTCCTCCAGATCTATGTGTGACTGTCCTCTTCCATCCCCGAGGCCTCGCCTCAAACGTTTAAGACGCAAGCACGGCGAAAGTGACCCCTCAGTCACCCCTTTCCTACTGCCCTACTTTGTCTTCTTCAGAACATTTAGGAATACCTGAAAAGGTCTTCGTGGTTTGTTGATGCAGGCGTGATGCCCTTCTGAGGGAGTGAACGCTCACAGAGGGCAAGCCTCTTTACCATGGTCTCCCCAGGGCCTGGTACGTCTCGGGGGCTCAATCAATACTTGGTCACAAGCTGCCGAGGGCTTTACAATCCAAGGGCAATAGCAAATCATCTTAAAAGGTATTATCTTAGTCTCTGTGTTTTTTTGTTTGTTTTGTTTTACTTCTTTTCCTTTTTTTTTTTTTTTTTTTTTTTTTTTTTTTTATTTCAGATTCTTTTCCATTATAGGTTATTACAAGATACTGAATATAGTTCCCTGTGCTATACAGCAGTCTTGCTGGTTATCTACTTTATATATAGTAGTGTGTATATGTTAATCCCAAACTCCCAATTTATCCAGTCGCCTTGGCTCGGAGGAAGAATTATTTCCTGGGTTCCAGGAGGAAAAGTATCAAGATCCCCCTCCTGCACATCATTCCCGTCCCCTCTCCAGCTTCCTCTGCTCTCTTTGGGTGTGTCCCATTCTTGCCTTCCTACCAGCTAGCTGGCTCCCTAACCTTCCATTTTATATGGTTTCTGCTTCTTCACAGAGCTCAGGGCGTCGTGATACTCGCTAACAACAAAGCTTTCTTTCGAGTCTCTCAATTCTTCTTCCTAAGAGGCCATCTCCCTGGCCTGGGTATAGAATGAGAGCACTCGGGCAGAAATGAGAAGTTCTAGTACTGACATGAAGAAATCCTCCCAACAGTAGTGAGACCAAAGGCACCTCCATTCATTCTCTTTTCAAACATGAGTACTGACCACAGGATCCTCCCCCAAGGGTGGGAGGAGTGTCAAAACCAGCAGATGGCGGGAATCACAGGGACATATGAAATGAGGATTGAACGAGAATGAAGATTAGGTGGGAAACAAATCTCTGTGTAAACAACATGATCCATTAAGAAAAATTAAGCCATGGAAGGACACGCCCGATCCCTTTCTTAAATGCCTGTACAAAGGCTCACTCTAGTGGAATGCTTCCTCTTGGCCACTATACAACAACTCCAATTTGTGCCGGGTAGTAAACATGTTAGAAGGTTTTGCTCAAAGTGGATCTAATGCCTACAACATGCCTGCAAAGGAACTACGACCTCCCTTTTCAGGGAAGAAAAAGATGTTCAGAAAGGCGCAAGGCCAGTTTATCCAGGAGGCATGGCATGCATGGCATGGAGGGCCTGTGAAACTCTTAGGGGCCATGAAAACGCTCTCATTTTTTAAAAATAAGAAGAAAAAAAGTGCATATAATTCCCCCTGGATACAATCAATAAAATGTAATTTTCAATACTGTAATGGAGGAAGGGGCCCATTAAACCGCCAAGGTGGCTCTGAAGAGATGGAGTGAGATTTACCTACAGTTACCAGAAGCAAAGAGCTGAGAAAAGGCCAGATCAGCCCCTACTCTTTTCCATAACACCAATTGGCCTCCTCATACTTTCAAGCCTCATGGAACCCTGGGTAACTCTTGAGTTTTAGAATGTCTCCATTACCTGAGCTTTTTGAAAATGCATTTTTTTCAATGCAAGAATCACGTAGCTAGATACTGTCTAGCGCAGGGAACTCTCTTCAATATCTGTGGTAAACCATATGGAAAAGAATATGAAAAAGAATGTGTGTGTGTGTATGAATCACTTTGCCGCACAGCAGAAATTAACACAACTTTGCAAATCAACTATACTTCAATAAAATCAATTAAAAAAAAAAAGAATCATGGAGCTAGAAATGTACCTTATAGGACTCACCAAAAATCTGATCATTCCTCCTGTGACAAATCCTTAGCTTACTTAAAAGACCAGTTGTTCTTAACATATTAAAACAAGCAGGCTCTGAGTGTTCCTATCCCTAGGACATCCCTTGGAGAGCCCTCAAGGCAAATAAAGACTGAGTTTCAAATAACGTGTCTCAAATCTTGTCCCAGGACTGATAACTGCATTGAAATGACCTGGCATCCTCCTTAAAAAAATGCAGATTCCAGGGTCCTACCTCCATACCTGCTGAACCACCAGGGTTAGAGCCCAGAAATCTGCATTATAAACGAGCAGCGCAGGGGATTCTGACCTGCTGTGGAGATTAAGACCCACTGTTCCGCTCAGGAGCCCAGATGGGGACAAACTACTTTTTGCACCGTTTCAACATTTTCTAAATTTTCCCAGTACACAAATATCAGGTACAATGAACCAACAATATACTTTGTTTTGTTCTCAACTTTACCACAAGCAACAAAGCATTAAAAAAAAAAAAAAAAAATCATATCACTGACGACAAAGCCACTTCTGGAATACGAGTCACCAAATCAACCCCGTATTTGGAGTTGGTACATTTATTGGTGATTTTACCAGTACATACAGGGATCTGATGACATCATTTCGTCTTGTTAGTATGGTGGGGCCCAAGCATTTAGACAGTAAAATACCTACTTGATTATGCATTACTTTCATTTCTCTTTCACATTAGTTAGGAAATTGCATTGATTTTTTTCTTCCAATTATGTGTGCCGGTAGGTTCTATCATCTATGACTTGTGTTCCACGTGGCAAAGAGAGCATGACAAAATAACTGTTAGAAAGGAGACCATGGGCCTTATAGGATAAAGTTGGACTAAAGAAGAACCTGGCTAAAATGTACTCTCTGAGACGTTGCTGCTAATCTCACAGGTAGGGGAGGTCCCGAAGGACATTTCCCACCCAACCACTCACGCACATACAAAAAAAGAAAAGAAAACAAACAGTGAGCTGGGCTACAGGGGCTGGCAGCCAGAGCAGATACCTAGAGCAGCACCTCTATCCAGGAACTGAGCCCTGGGCCAGCCACAAGGCAGACAAGCTGTATGAGAACACAATAAACATGAAATTCTGGCACGTGGTCGCTGGGGCAGGAGGCCAGGGATGGGAGAAAAGAGGAATAGAGAGATAAGAGTTCCTGGCAAGTCCTTGGGTTGGGTGGTTTCAAAGGTATTCAATAATAATCATAATGACAACAGTAGCAACAACAGCAATGATGATGATGAAACGGGTTGCATATATTCATTAGTATCAATCAACTTCTGTATCGTAGAAAGGAAAATAATTAATTTAGCAACGGTACCAAACCCTGACAGCTTGCACTACAGACAAGATATTAGGCACAGAGCGGTTTAAGCCTGAGAACTCACGGGCAGCTTCACAGAGGATGAAGAGCCACTGTTCTCATATTAATAAAAAGAAAAAGAAAAGAAAAAGCAGGCGCTTGGCATGGGGAACACGGCCTCCTGAGCGCTGTGTCAGGCAGATAAAGATGCTGGCGCCTGGCGGCCACCAAGGCCACCACAACCAACCATTCTGTTTTCTCATTAGCATCGCGCAGCCGTTACCTCACTAGACAGTAACAACCGTGTCGAGGGATCTGACAAGCACAGGTCACCCTGAAGACGAGGGCAGACAAGGATCTGAAGACAAATCATAAAAATTGTTTCACCCTGACTGGAGCTGTCACAGGTTGACTGGACACAGCAGAAGATGGTGACTTCTTTTCCGAGTGGCCTCCGGAGGCTTCGAAGGGGCACTTACCTGTCTACTCTTCCCCGCTCCCTCCCCATCATCCCATCTTCCCTCCTATCTGCTGGTTTCCTAATATAGAATATGCAAAGAAAGAGGCTTTGCAAATAGAAGAGACAGAGGAAAATAATTTGCTGACTATGGCCAAAGCCTAAGAGAGGACACTACGATCTCCTACCCCACTCCATCATCTCAGAAGAGCAGACAAGCCCCTCTCTGGTGCCCCCAAAAGACACATCTTTGTGCCCCGCACTGACCCCTGGACCTGCCTTTACATTATCACTTAAGACTTCACTGTACCTATTGCCCCAACTATGTCAGAGAGGCTTCAAGAGGGCAAAGACCACATCCTCTCCATTTTTCAGAAACAGCACCATGAGTAAGATCAGGCACAAAACAGGTCTTTAATGAAGGTAGTTGAGGGCTTCCCTGGTGGTGCAGTGGTTGAGAGTCCCCCTGCCGATGCAGAGGATGCGGGTTCGTGCCCCGGTCCGGGAAGATCCCACATGCCGCGGAGCGGCTGGGCCCGTGAGCCATGGCCGCTGGGCCTGCGCATCCGGAGCCTGTGCTCCGCAACGGGAGAGGCCACAACAGTAACAGGCCCGCGTACCGCAAAAAAAAAAAAAAAGGTAGTTGAACAAATAAATACAACAGATAAGCTCCCCCAAACTGAAGAATAAACCCACTTTTTGTGTTCAAAATCCAAAGTAGCTTATGGGAAACTCAGGCACTGACGTGACTTAAAGTCCATGGATGTGCATTTTATTATGTTATATCACACATGACCTTTGTGTCTTTATGAGACCTGGAGATAATTTACAGGAACAGCAGAGGAGGAGATAGAAAACTTTAGGCACAGCCCCAAATGGGGACAGAAAAGGGAAAGGCGGGGACAGAAAGCCAGCCATAGCTCTCAGGATGTGGGTAACGATGATTTGCTCCAGGCATGCTTTATGCAATTTCTCTTTTCTCTCCCTCCACCGGCAAGTCAGGAAAGAATATTAGTTAATATCAACACAAGGACAGGCAGGCAGTTAGAGTGGCCCGAACTTTCCTGCCCACAGCACCTCCACGAGCCAACATAATCACAAAGTACAGATTCTGCTGTGGCAGATGAAGCCCTTGATTGTGTGGGATGAATCTATTAAGGCAGTGAGGACGGCATGGCATGTCCCTTCTATAAAGGAAATCAAATGTATAACCTGGCACTTAGGTCTCAACGTCCACATGCCAGTAAGTAACCCAGAATACTGGCCCTGATGGAAATGTGAGGCCATTGGTACAGCTTTCCTTAGTAGGGCTGTCCTCTTTATTCCAATGACTCCCATTACACTGCAGGGAAACTCGCAACCCCCTACCCTGGCTGTATGCCAGGTCTACCTCAACCTGGCCTCCTGCCATCTCACCAACCTCATTTCATCCCACTCCATACTTCCCACCCCCATCCTTGGTGATGAGAACAGGGTCCATTGCGTAGTGAGTGCTCAACTATTCCCTCAATGAATAAATATGTGGAGAAAGGCTAACAGCCAACAGAGATGACACCGAAAGACATTTGACATGTACCAAATTGGGTTTATCTGATTACATTTAGCGGGTGAAGGACAAAGAGTGGCTAAATAGAGAAGAAAAAGAGACCAGTGGTACCACTAATTGGCAACAACCGCCCTCAGCAAGAACAGCTGTGTCCCTGCCAAGGCGGCATCACTGCAGAGATGAGAGAGATTTCCAGAAGAACTCACAAAGGAAGGTCCCCGATGTCAGGGGACCTTCAGACGGCCCTGTCTGAAGCATTCAGGCTGAACGCTGCATTCCCTCGGCAGAAAATCTGCTGAAACCCTTCAAGCATGACTATTAGCAGTGTCCTTACCAAGGTCAGTCACCCACATATTTCTGGAACACTTCCCCAAAGTTGTGACTTTCTCAGCCTTTACTGAGGAGGCCGGGAGGGTCAGCTGAAACACTCATCGTGGTCCAGATAAAAGGCTTATT
Source organism: Neophocaena asiaeorientalis asiaeorientalis (assembly GCF_003031525.2). NCBI lineage: Eukaryota > Metazoa > Chordata > Mammalia > Artiodactyla > Phocoenidae > Neophocaena > Neophocaena asiaeorientalis. The sequence continues at coordinate 5,381,621 of NW_020175078.1, forward strand.
GCTATTTGCAAAGTCTTATGTAATCAGCTCTTAGTTTCAGAGAAGTTGACCTAAGACAGAGAAAAAACAAATCCTCAGGTATTCCAGAAACATACTTCTAGTCAATGGCTTTAATTACGCATTAAGTGTTATGTTTGCCAAACTACGGAAGTTCCTTGTTGGCAAAGATGTTCAATTCTGCCATCTGCTTCACGTCAACAAAAACAGCACCCAGTAGCTACCCAATCAATACCTACTTCCCTTAGACCAGCAGGACCAATGAGCAACAATGGATACCAGCCATCATGCAGAGCCATTCCCGAAGCAAAGGATTTTTTGGGTCACGTTCCCGAAGTTGAAAATTCAAATAATAAGGAAGAAGAAAAAGCAAAGGATTCCAGGTAAACCCGAAGAAGAAAATCCTGAATGACTAAGGGAACAAAACCACAGAATGAATGATCAAACAGTTAGAAAAAAAAAAAAAAAAAAATCACACAACAATGACATGAAAGAGTTGTTGGACCAGCATGCACAACAGGGTAAAAGTCATCATGTTTTTCTCGACAGAGATTTAATCCTCCAGCCCCAGAGTGAACGGAACAAAGAGGTACAGGCTACTGGCTTTAAGAAAATGAAAACAGAGAAAGCAAACAAAATACAGCTGCAGCCAGCCCTGAAACGCCAGCTTCCATCAGAGACCAGCCAGATAGTCTACAGGTGGCACAAAGGGGAAAGTGGGTTTCTGTCAACAGCTGGTCACACAGCTTCAGACACTTGGCCCTGACTCCCTCCAAGAATCCAGCCCCATCCCATGAGATTTTGTCTCATGGGATACACAAGCTTCTGAGCCCTACCAGGAAACAGGAAAACACACTGTCTTCCCACAAGACGTGCGAGATGGGAGGCAAAGAAGTGCAGTTAAGAAAGGAAGCAAATTTGGTACTCTTGAGAATCTAGCCAAATTACGTGGAAAAGATTTCCCTACCAAACACTGGCTTAGTCTAAAAATTCCAGAATGGAGTTCAATGTTTACTTTCCAATCTATCACCAATTTTGGGGATCTGAAAGTATTTCATTTCCCTGAAATGGTACACATGCAACATTTCCTGGTGTGCTCATTTTTACCTTCTGTTAACCAAAATGTTTTAAAACAACTTAGTATGCCACGAGAATACATTTCAAGGGAGCCTGGGAGCCACGCACAAATACCATTCATTCAGAAAATAAACTTCTGTCTCTTTGATACTTACTGAGCGTCAAAAACAGCCCAGCGCTTAGCACTTACAAGTCAAGCTGTAACATAAACCCCTTCATGGACGGGGAAATGAGATGCAGTTACCTAGAGTTGTAAGTAGTAACAGCTTACAAAAGCAGTGGGTCCCAAACCTGGGCCACTATCAAGCCCACATGGAAGAGTTATTGCTTAAATGTCCACTCTTGGGTACCACCCTAAGAACCTGCTGGAGCTGGTCTACTATGGTGGATCGCAGGAACCCACAAATTTAACCAGCCCCGCCTTCAGGTGATTTTGATCACGAGGCAGGTTTGGGAGCAGCTGCCACAGGAAGCACGGGCAAGGATGAGTTGACTGCACTCGCCCACACCAAGCGAACTCCAGGTCCAGAGGCTGCTTTGTACTGGAATGCCCAAGAGATCTCATTAACTCAGCCACCTTGGAGGGAGTCCAGATGGCCCAAGACAGTCCAGCCTCCCATCCAGCTGGACTCCGGAGCAAAAGGAGTCCTCCAGAAAACTTCCTGGGCATTGCTGCCCGTAGCTTGGCAGTTCTGAAGAATGCTGGGTTGGAATGCTAGAAACCTTCAGAGCTGGACAGACCTTGAGAGCATGCAGTGTGTCTGTCCGCCCAGGCATTTGTATTGCCCATGATGCTGAAGCTCGCGGAGGGCAGCTGGAGGCCAGCTCGTGCGCTCAGGGTGTCTGAAGACGCAGACAGAGAGAGTAAAACCTGTCTCATTTTTCAGTGTGAAGCACTCTGAGAAAGTATGCCGTGCCTACCCTTCTTGATGACTCAGGGTTTAAAGAACCATTTATTTGTAGTTACCAGCAGTTTCAGCTGCAGAGGACAAGGTCCAAACAGGTCTGTGACGGACTGCTACTGCTCCCCCCAAAACCATTCTCCACTCCTTCCACAGAAACAGAAACTGAGCAGAGCACAAGCAGCTCCTGCAGTAGGTGGCAGTGTGATCAAATTCTGCCCAGTGAGGTAAGAGTTGAAGAAATGTGTGGGAGATGCAACCCAATTGAAGGAGCCCAGGCCCTGAGCCTTTAGCAGAAGAGAACTGCCATTCTAGCCAACTTGAACAGGAAAGAAAACTAAACTCTAGGTTGTTTAAGTCACTACTGTCTTGGGTTTCTGTTAGAGCAGCTGCACGTGTACCCTAATACAGGCTTTTCTTTCCTACATGGGCTATCAAAACTACTGCTCGAGAAGCCATCCTTTCGTACTTCTTCTTCCTCCTTGGCCTATCAATATGGCAGATATTATCACCTGAGGCTCCAAAGGATAGCAAGTTATGTCAGGAGACTCAAAAATCTCCCCTTAATCCCAAGCATCAAAACTTTAAAGTGCTAGACCTATCTGAAAATACAAGCTTTTGTCTTTTGGCCAATCAACGCCTCCATCTACCTTCTGAAGTGAATCTTCTACCAGTTATTACCATGTAAATGATTCACAGTTTCTGGAACAAGTCTAGTATCATTTCTCCAATGCTAACGCTGTTCCCTCTGCCTGGAAGGCCCTTCCTGACCTAGAAGATTCCTCAACATCATAGCCAAATTCAAATGTAAAAATGTCCCAACTCCTAAGGGCTTAGAGGACATTTTTAGAAATGGACTGGAGTTATACTGTAGTATATATGCCTGTTAATCTTTGAGTCTGCTGGGTTCTTGATGCCAAGAACAGCTGAACAGCTTATTCATCTTTGTAACCCTGATCACCACCGCCCTCCACTGCATGCATCTCAGTACCTGGCATAGTAAGAAAGCAATGAATGTCTGGTGAACTAATGAATGAAACTGTTGAATGAACTGTGTCGATGCTATCTTGAGAGTAATTTCAAAATTGTCGAAAATTCAAAAGCAGAGCCTATACTTTAAGGATATCTCCATGTAAATCAAATAACCACAAATATTCCCCATAAACTATTATACCTTAGTCTGTTAAGATAGGAGGCTCAGATATTAAGGATAAAGGCGGAGTTAAAGATCCACGGCACTTACGAGCATCAACTATCATTTATTAAAAGTTGCACTTAATGGAAAGACAATTTTGCACCTTAGAAAAACAGCTAGCTCACTAAGAAGTCTGAGCAGTCATATTTTTTAAATGATCGTTTTGCTTTGAAAACAGATCCTACATTGAGTCAAAAACATACACACATTAAACAATATTTTTAAAAGTTCCCTTAGATACTATATAGATTTGTTTTTACCTAAAGATCTGAAGGAAAAAATTATATACACATCCCATGCTAGTACTTGAGCACCGGAAGCAACAGCCTAAAATCTCTTTTCAAAGATAAAGGAAACAATATTTTCACAAACACCAAGGATGGGTCATGGGTCACAATTCCCAAGCACAAGGCAAATCTGGACCAATTCTACACTCAGTGGAAATTTCCACTTCTGCTGCTTGCTTATAGCTTGGCTCGGGGACTAAACAAATGTCTAACAAAAGGTTAAAAAACAATACGGGCCATGAGAAAATTCAACTATCAAAGAATACCATGTCCAGAGTATAGAACAGGAGCCTAAGGGGACCCACCTCAAATGATAAGCTGGGGGAGAGTTACTTTTAATTCCATAAGGATCATCTAAGACTTTTACCCTGGAGTTGCCAAAAATAAACAAGATCTATCTTATTCTGAAGCTCACAGCACTTTAATGGTTGAGGGACCTTCAAGATCATCTGTTCTAGATGCCCAGATATATTAAATGACCTGCTGGAGAACACAAGCCCGTTATGGGCATAGCAAAGCCTAGACTCTCCAGTCCTTAAAGATCTAACCCAGGGTGTCTCCAGCACAGCACAAAGAATAAAGACTACTCCTTAATACAATCTACACAAAGAAAACCAACTCAGGGAAAGGAGATCATCCAGCCCATCCAGAAGTTCTTCCCAAAACACACACACACACACACACACACACACACACACACACACACACACACACACATACACACACACACA
>NW_020175078.1:5385900-5422505 GCF_003031525.2 Neophocaena asiaeorientalis asiaeorientalis
CATCAAATACAACAAAGATTATAGACATTAAAAAGGCTCCAGGCAAATTTTACAATGACATTCACTTAACACAGTAGGTATTTACTAGGAATACAAAAATGAGTGAGGCGAAAGGAAACCCATTCCAAAGGAGCTCACAGTTAGTGAAGGAAACAGAGGGGCCTACATACATAAATTATAAAACTACATGCTTCATCCCATATTGGAGATAGAAACAGGGTACTATGGGACATTTCTGACTCCGTGATTAAATGTTTATCTGAATCTTTCTTCCCTCTGTAATTTCTAGGATAACTTCTAGAAAATTACACTCTAACCTAAGTGGATAAAAATGTACGAAGTTACAGACAATGCCCAGACTAAAATCAAAAGACTCTTTCAGAACCTTTGAAAAGACGAATCCTCCTCCAGAACAGGAAATTCATCCTTGAAACTTTTTTCTAAGTCAAGTTTAAAAATACTGAGGGTATTACATTTGTTGAAGACGAACAAAGTTTCAATTCTAGTATAATGACTTCTAATTCAGATTCAGGTCACCCTCTCAGGTGGGTGAGAAATTAACCCAAACAGTTGACAGGAATATTCCAAACAGTGTTTGTCCTGGAGGTGGACAAACTCCATTATGCATGACCCCAATGCCAACTGTATCCTGGGGACATTTGAGGTCAGAGACCATGAAAATAAAATAGATATGTGACCTTCAAAGCCTCAGCCACTAATAAAATGCTGGTGGACGTTAAGAACCTGAGCAAGTCACTCATATCAAGAAGAAAAGGCTTCTGGATATTGGTAAAAGAGCTCCCAACTTCACCACTCTCTTGGCTTCCCGAAGCGAGGGTCTTGGGGTTGTCTGGACCATTTGAACCACAAAATACCACCTAACATCGTGGAGAGGCATAAACGCCAGAGGACATCCCACCAGGGTCCTCAGCAGTGCAGAAAGTGAGGGCAGCACAGAGGAACACTCCTACCACTAGAAGGGCTGGTGAAGGAGGCAGGATCTCAGAACCTACTTAAACAATCGGAGCAAAACTGTGTCCACCATATGTCGCCTGAGGGACCTACACCTCCTGGGGAAGGGAAGGAATTCATGCGGGCAGGACCAAAGCTCTTGGATTCTAAACATGCCCCCACCATTTCTTGCACAGCCTGTGAGCCAAAGATTCAATTAATTCAAACATTTATTACTGGGACTTCCCTGGTGGCACAGTGGTTAAGAATCCGCCTACCAAGGCAGGGGACACAGGTTAGAGCCCTGGTCCGGAGAGATCCCACATGCCGCTGAGTAACTAAGCCCGTGCGCCACAACTACCAAGCCCGCGTGCCGCAACTATTGAAGCCCACGAGCCTAGAGCCCGTGCACCACAACAAGAGAAGCCACCGCAATGAGAAGGCTGCACATCAGAACAAAGAGTAGCCCCCGCTCGCCGCAACTAGAGAAAGCTCGCGTGCAGCAACGAACACCCAACGCAGCCAAAATAAATTAAAAAGCAAACAAAAAAAAAAGTCTCTTAGCTGGTTCTGATCATTGTCTGCTTCACCGTACAAAAATATTTTTTAAAAAAAATTTATTACTGCACAGCACCCAGACAGACATCTCATTGTTTTTAAGCTGCTGACTGATCATTGGGTGGACTTCAGAGGTAATGTTTCTACATATACACACTACTGTATATAAAATAGATAACAAACATGGATCTACTGCATAGCACAGGGAACTCTACTCAGTATTTTGTAATAATCTATAAGGGAAAGGAATTTGAAAAGGAGTATGTGTATATATGTATGTATGTATGTATATATATGTATATATATATATATATATATATATATATATGACTGAATAACTGTGCTGTCCATCTGAAACTAACACAATATTGTAGATCAACCATACTGCAATAAAAAAAATTTTTTTTATATATTTATTTTTGGCTGCACTGGGTCTTCCTTGCTGTGTGTGGGCTTTCTGTAGTTGTGGCGAGCGGGGGCTACTCTTTGTTGCAGCGCGTGGGCTTCTCACTGAGGTGGCTTCTCTTGTTGCGGAGCACGGGCTGTAGGCATGCAGGCTTCATTAGTTGTGGCACGTGGGCTTCAGTAGTTGTGGCTCACAGGCTGTAGAGCACAGGCTCAGTAGTTGTGGCGCACTGGCTTAGTTGCTGCCTGGCATGTGGGATCTTCCCGGATCAGGGCTCGAACCCGTGTCCCCTGCATTGGCAGGCGGATTCTTAACCACTGTGCCACCAGGGAAGTCCCTAAAAAAATTTTTTAAAGAGTTAATATTCTACAAGCTGCCTCCTTATTACCACCCAAGGTTGCAGCGGGAAGGAGTGACAGAGAACGGATGTGGAACACCATAAGGAAAGTGGTATTACAGCCACCAGCATCATTTTCCTAGCCCCCTTCACACCAATACCTACAGGCATCCTATTCCACCGGAGGCAATAAAACTATTTTAAGCTACACTTGCAGACAGCTCTGAGCAGAAATGTACTTTTCCCAGAAGTTGGCACAATGTGTGTTTATTTAGGGAGACATATCTACACAACACTAGCAATAAAACTAATTCGACCCATGGGAAGTTATTCCAGAGAGACAGCGTCACCTCCTTCTCCTTCCTAAAAAATCCAAAGAGGGAGAGGAGAAAAAGAAAAAAAGCGAATGCAAATTGCCACTGGCAGAGTTTCGTGTTTAAGGTGCACAGAAGGATTCAAGAGAAAGTCAAGGTGCCCGGCAAATGCCTGTTCATTAACCCGGTAGGAGGTGCCACGCCATCTGGCACCCATGTCCACTGGAAGATATACTGCTTAGGATCAATGCTGAGAAGCGAGCGAGTTTATTTTTACCCTTTTATGCACAAAACTACAAGGACATAAATGCCTGCATTGGACATACCAGAAAGACTTAACGAGACTGGAAAATGGGATCCAAAACTGGGATCCGGCAGAAGCCAGCTTTCATTGAACTTGATTAAATAACACCCTCCTCCCAAACGTTCAGGAATCCCAGCAAACCCCACAGCGTCTCAGTTAGAGACTCCTTAAGAAACCACGAGGACTCTGGGCGTGTAAAGGAAGGGAGCCGGCCCTGTATCCACTGATGCCAAAAGACTTGGAGGGGCTCACATTCAAGGCGGAACTCTGGAGTTTGGCTGGGCAGAGGGCTCTGGGGGCACCTCAGCGGCTGGGCACAAGGCCAGCCACCAGGGGACAAGACAGCCAATCACTGGGTGTCGGAACCCCTATCACACTGGCCACTCTGCAGCGTTCTCCCTCTGAGGCTCTTTGAGCTTCACATAACCAACCGGAATCTTCTTTTTCCAAGTGAAGTTACTACCTTTTTCTCTAATAGAAACATAACGCTTGTCCAACACCAAAAATTTGTTCAGTGCCAAATAACCAGAAAATTACAAAAAAAATTTTTAAATGTTCTCATTCCACCACTCACACTGCTAAGATTTTGGTATATTTCATACACACACACACACACGCAGTGTGGATACACACATGTATGTATCACAAAAATATATTTGCTTTCTTACAGTCTGCTTTTATATCTTAATAACACATTTTAAATGCTTTCTCATGATAATAAATATCTTTCCACCACAATTTAAAAGCTAAATAGTACTCCCCTGTTTCACCATGTTTTACTTAAATAATCTCCACAGTATTAGGCATTTATTTTTCTCCCAATTTTTCTCTATTAGAAAATAACACAACAATGAACTGTTCCTCATTCTTACCTTTGCAATTTCAGATATCTGCTTACAATAAAGGAATGACCAAATCAAATAAGAAGATTTTTAGGCTTTTGATGTAGTCATATTCCTACATTTTCTTTCAGAAAAGTTATGCCAACTTATGCTCCCTATTAGCAAGGTATAAGAATGCTCCTATAGGGCTTCCCTGGTGGCGCAGTGGTTGAGGATCCGCCTGCCAATGCAGGGGACACGGGTTCGAGCCCTGGTCTGGGAAGATCCCACATGCCGTGGAGCAACTAAGCCCGTGCACCACAACTACTAAGCCTGCGCTCTAGAGCCCCCGAGCCACAACTACTGAACCCACGTGCCACAACTACTGAAGCCCGCACGCCTAGAGCCTGTGCTCTGCAACAAGAGAAGCCACTGCAATGAGAAGCCCACGCGCCGCAACAAAGAGTAGCCCCCGCTCACTGCAACTAGAGAAAGCCTGCGTGCAGCAATGAAGACCCAAAAAGCAGCCAAAAATAAAATAAATTTAAAAAAAAATAAAATAAAAAATGAATGCTCCTATACCCTATGTTCTTACCAAAGTTTTTATTATCTATATTTTATTGTCACTTAAAAAATGATTTGCCAATCAGACAGGTGCACGTGACCACTGCTAATAATAATAGGAATAACAATAATAATTCAACCAAGACATTCACCAGGCACTTACTATGTACCAGTCACTGTTCTAAGAGATTTACATTTGTGAAGTAGGGCTATATTCTTAACCCCATTGTATGGATGGGGAAAAGGAGGCACAGGAAGGTGAGGTCATCTGCCCATGTGGTAACTGGAGGAGCTAAAGTTTGAACCCGTGTAATCTGGTTCCAGAGTCCAGGCTCTTGACCACTAGACCATACAACCACATGGGGAACAATCAGGAAGAAGGAGAGAAGGGATAAGATTAACATCCGGTGGAGAGATCACTGGAAACACAACCTGCCCTTTATCACACCCTGACCTTTATTTACATGTTGAATATCACAAATGGTGGGCCATCCCATAAGTGATGAACACAGTCGTCCATTCTAGCAAACCAAATCTGAAAGCAGACTATTAACTTCCCACTGGCTCGCTCATCAGCAAGTGACCTGGGTTTATTACTCTGGCATGTAACTATTTGCCTGGTCACACTAATCACATAAAAGGAAGTGGCTTATTTGTTTCCTTGTGTAATAAAGGATTAGGGACCCAATAATTCCACTTCTTGGTATAGAGACGGCCTAAAGTACTGAAAGAACTGGAACAGACACTTGAACACCTATGTTCACAAAACCAAACGGTGGAAGCAACTCAAGTGTCCATCGACAGAGGAGTGGATAAACAAAATAAGGTATACATACGCAATGGAATATTATTTAGCCTTAAACAGGAGGAAAATTCTGGCACATGCTACAATATGGATGAACTTTGAAGACATTAGGCTAAATAAAAGAAGTCAGTCACAAAAGGACAAGTATCATATGATTCCACTGATGTGAAGTACCCAAAACAGGCAAAGGCAAAGAAAGGCAGAAAGAAAAACGGTGGTTGCCAGGGGTTGGCTGGGGGAGGATGGGGGGTGGGGGGGACGGACACAGGGGGAGCGGGTAGGAGGAAGCAGGGGTTGTTCTTTAATGCGTACAGAGTTTCAGGTGGGAAGATGACAACAGTTAGGGCGCTTCAGCCATCTGGGCCCTCATCAGATCCTCATAAGCCTTTCTGGGTAATGCCACCCAGCAGACGTTGAGAGGGGATACAAATGCTCAAGAAGAGATGAAAATGCTTCTAGAAACAGTCTTTCATTGCAGGGAAGGACTTGTACCGATGTTCACATAAGTGAGCACTCTGAATGGCAAAGGAAAAACAGGCTCCAAGGAATGTACTATAAAAACCACCCCTGTACAGGAATCAAAGAACGAATGGGGAAACCAGGTGAGCATTTCCTAATGACTACTGAGCATAGCAAACACAACCACGAGAAAGGTCTTCCCATGAGCCTGTGCATCAGCAGAACTCAGGTTTTCAGGGGCCAAGAACATCAGACACAGAAAGACTGCCCAGCCAAAAGCCAGATCTGGGATACACTTGTTGAGAAGGGTACCTCTGGGAGCCAGAAAGACAGCTTCTGACCACTCAGTGACTCCCTGTATTCCGAGCATCACAGAACAGTTTTAAAAAGACTCAAATTCAGAAATGCTGTCTTTGTGACTTATTTAATAGAAGGTCACTATAAGATCCCCAAAGACAGCTTAATCACCATGAGACCATATAAAGCTATTCAAAAGAAAGGAAAGCTAGAGCTATCAAGGCTAATCACACGCTACTGCCTAACCATAAACCCAACCTGACAGACACAGGATTAGAGGGGCCACACCAAGACGAGGGCTCGGCTCACTTCACAGGCCACCATCTTGTATTTCGCTAACTCAAATATAATCCCCTCCTTGTACAATAAAGAATCTGACTCGTCTTTGTCCCTGGTTCCTGAAAGGCAGACTATAAATCCTCGGAACTTCCCGAGTAAGCGAAGGGTCTTTACTAGTCATGAGCCCCTTGTGTCACACCTGAGATTATGTAAAATGAGAAGACTCAGATTGAGGGCTGATCACCAGTAAGACCAACCATGCAATTAGAGGGGGTGGGGCTTTGAGGCAGCCCAATCCTGGGAAGAGGAAGGAGGCTGGAGACTGAGTCCATCCACGTGGCCAAGGATTCAATCAATCATGCCACACAATGAAACCCCAATAAAATCTCTGGACACCAGGCTCAGTGGCGCTTCCTGGCTGTTGAATACAATGGTGTGCCAGGAAAGTGACACACTCTAACCCCACAGGGAGAGCGCATGGAAGCTCAGCATGTGGAATCCTCTCAGACCTCACCTATGTCTATTTGGATGCCTGATCTATATCCTTTAAAATTAAAGTATGATCGTAAGTATAGCACTTTCCTGAGTTCTGAGTCATTCAAGAGAATTATCGAGCCTGAGGGAGTCATGGGAGCCCCCCAGATTTGTAGCCAGTCAGAAGTGTTAGTGGCCTGGGGACCCCACTTGCAGTTGGCATCTGAAGTGGGGGCCATGTTGTTGGGACCAGACCCTTTAACTTATGCGATCTGCACCAACTCCAGGCGATTAGCAGCAGAACTGCATTGCAGTCCACCAGCTGGTGTCAGAACTCCCCCGACACAAATTCCCAGCTCACTCAAGTGCTACACACAGCTTCAATACTCAGCTCCACATAACGTAGCTTTTATCTGCTAAAATTCATGCTAAATGTTAATGACTAGAAATTTTCCCCCAGTTCAAATATTGCCATTTGCAGCAGCATGGATGGACCTAGGTATTATCATACCAAGTGAATTAAGCCAGAAAGAGAAAGATAAATAGCATGTGATATCCCTTGTATGTGGAATCTAAAATATGATACAAATGAACTTTTTTTTTTTTTACAAAACAGAAACAGATTCACAGACATAGGAAACAAACTTATGTTTACCAAAGGGGAAAAGGGATGGGGGAGGAATAAATTAGGAGTTTGGGATTAGCAGACCCATACTACCTATAAAATAGATAAAGCAACAAGGTCCTACTGTGTAGTACAGGGAACTATATTCAATATCCTGTAATAAATCATAATAAAAAAATATGAAAAAATGTGTGTATATATACATACACATATATATGTATATATAACTGAGTCACTTTGCTGCATACCAGAAACTAACACAACATTGTAAATAAACTATATTTCAATACCACACACAAAAAAGAAAATTTCCCCCATTCGATACTATTAACAGCTAAAATGTTTTGAATAATTGCTATCTCAGACATGGTTCTAAGATCTTCTACGTGTATTAACTCACTCACTCCTCATAGCAACCTCACAGGGTGAGTACTGTCATTATTCCCTTTATAAATGAAAGCACCAAGGCACAGAGAGGTTAAGGAATTTGCCTGAGGTCACGTGGCAAGCTCACGTGGCAAGCTCACGTGGCAAGGTCACATGGTCAAGGTGCCAGGATTCAAAGCACGTTCCTCTGTCTCTGAAGCCACCCCTTAGCCACAAGTCCAGAGGAAAAGGCGTGACTGCTGGCCACCAACCCCTCCAAGGGCCACAGGTCACTACCCTTCCCCATCCCCACTGGCTCCCATTCTCCATCCTTAGAATGGCCACATGCTGAGTTCCTTGGGGAAGACTGCATGCTTTCTGACGATAGATTTATCCGGTTTTGACTGTAGCTCAGGAAAGCTAAGTTTGAGAACACTACAGCACTGGGGAAGATGAACTATTTTCCTGACAGTCTTTTCCAACAAAAACACAAATTAGCAGCTGGATGGTTCTAGATGTAAATGAAAGGATAAATTTCCCTGCAATAAATGAATAGATTCAGAGTTGTTCCTTTTCATTACCATCTCCCTTACTGCAGGCAGAATGGCTCCACGGGTGACACGAATCCCTTCTCCCTTCTTTTTCCCCAATTATTTAAACTCAAAAGTGCTACATAGGTACTTCTTCACTTTTATTAAATTAGTAGTACAGGTTGATGTTCTCAGTGTTCTTAGTACTGCAATTAAAACCTCAGCAGTCATGGTGGTGAGTTTTCAAATATAAACGACGTAATAACGACGTAATAAGGTCATCAGCTGGCTGTCCTTCCATTTCACGTCCTCTTTTAGTAACTCTTTTGAGCATGCCAGGCACTTGGGACTCGGCAATAAATCCGAGCAAGTTTTTGCTTGCCCTCAGGGCACTTACATGGCAGCAGGAGAGAAAGCCAGAGAAGGGACAAGTGTGTGCATGTACTGCACGTGTACGTATGCATAATTTAGGGAAATGGTCAATGATATTAAAAATAGAGTGAGCGTAGATCTGGGGGCCGAACAAGAAGATGTGTGTTTCTGGAGTGAAATCAACATGGGAAAAGGGTGGGAGATGAAGAGAGAGACGCACCAGATCATTCTGAACTGAGGTATCCAATCCCTTATCACCGTGTCCCTCCCCTCCCCTGGGTCTATGCCTCCATCACCTTACATTGGACAACTGTCTTTCCTACCTGACCTCTAGGCTGCCTTACAGCCAGTTCTCCACACAAGCTAAATGACGTTTGTAAAACAGAAATCAGATCAGGTCACGTCCCTGCTCAAAACCCTCCACACATCCATCCCAATCAGAATAAAACCCTTAACTCCGCACCGCCCAACGAGGTTCTCCATGTTCCAGCACTGCCTGCCCTCCAAACTCAGCATCGTGCTCCCTCCCCCGCCCACACAGCCCTCACACTGGGCCACGCGTGTTCCTGCCTCAGGCACCTCGTCCTGGATACCACCTTGACTCCACCACCATTCAGGTCTGGGCACAAACATCCCTCCCTGGTCTGGCGGAGGGGGCACTTAGCCCCCCTAGTGGAATTCAGGCTTGAGTGGGACATGGGGTTCCTTCCTTGAAGGGAGGGGGGTGGGGTAGAGGGAGGGAGAGGATACCCTCACCCTTGCCTGAAATCTCACCCCTAAGGCTGCCTTCAATACTTTCACGGTGGTCAAAGCCAACTTTTCTCTTTCTCTGGACAAGGGTAGTGACACCGAGGACAAGCTCATGGTGACTGACAGAGCCTACCGGCCTTAGCCCTGGGAGAGAGAAGGTCGCTCTCAGGTGGCATTGTGTCACAGCGTAACAGAGATGGGCAGCCTTTACAGACAAGAGCTTCCCCGCCAGGTGAACTTTCTTGATGGCAGTGGCTGTCCTAGGGCTGCTTAGTCCTCACCTGTGTTCTTTCTGCCCAGGAGACTGAGCAACTCTCCCACGTCCTCAGGCCAGCGCAGGGTGCTCCATTCAGAGTAACTATCACTCCAAAGCAGGCCTACACATTCCAGCTAAAGTCATAACGGGATTTGGGACATCCCTGGTGGTGCAGTGGTTAAGACTCCACACCGCCAGTGCGGGGGCTGTGGGTTTGATTCCCTAGTTGGGGAACTAAGATCCCGCATGCAGCGTGATGCTGACAGATATACAGATACATAGATACATAGACAGATAGATAGATAGATAGATAGAGAAATAGAGAGATCATAACAGGCTTTGCCTGGACCATGTACGATGATCTGCTCAATTCTCCAGTTTGGGGAGAAGCAGGGTTAGGAATGTGTTTAGGAATCAGTCTTCTCTCTCATTTTCTTTCCCCCAGGTTGGCAGCAGGGAGCCACACCCTGTAAGCCATGGGCCTCAGGCAACATGCCTCTGTTTGTAATCCAGGGGTCCCCAAATGTGTGAAGCAGCAGAACTCCGAATGTCTTGGGCTCTGGGACACCAGGGGATCCCTTGGACGCCCTTCTTCTGAACCAGGAACAATCCGACTGGCAGGACAAGGAACATGTTGTGGGGCAGAGGCCTCAGCATCTCAGAAGAATGCAGAAAATATTAAAGAGTCACATCTCCCTGCTTTCCTAAAGAATGTTTTTTCCTTGGTTATTCTTTTCACCACCCATGGCACTTACTGGTAAATAAGTGATTGCCACAGATCTGAGCAGGTTAGGGGGAAAAAAGACTCAAATTTGGGAAAGCTCTATCCCATCACTTCATCTCTTTTTCTGGGAACTGAAAAAACACCACTAGGATATGATTCTAGGGGCTGAGTACCTGAATCCAGGTAAGCGCTTATACCAAAATTACTGTAGAAATAAGATGTGCAAAAAACATAGAGCCTTTACTGGGCTGTACAGTCATCATGTAAAAATGACAGTTATTTCCCTTAAGGGATGATAATTAATGCTGCCTTTACATAAGCCACTGTTTTTTAAGTTTTTCTTTTTTCCTGATGTTTTCCTGCATTAGCAATCAGCAGGGTAATGGACATGAGCGTCAAGCATTTTCTCTGAGAGATGAAGACTTTCACCAACACTTGCCCATATGCAGAGGCATTCCCATTTGAATAACAAGGCAGGGGGACTTCCCTGGTGGCACGGTGGTTAAGAATCCACCTGCCAATGCAGGGGACACGGGTTTGAGCCCTGGTCCAAGAAGATCCCACATGCCGCAGAGCAACTAAGCCCGTGCGCCACAACTACTGAGCCTGCACTCTAGAGCCCGCGAGCCACAACTACTGAGCCCGAGTGCCACAACTACTGAAGCCCATGCGCCTAGAGCCTGTGCTCCCCAACAACAGAAGCCACTACAATGAGAAGCCCATGCACCTCAACAAAGAGTAGCTACGGCTCGCCACAACTAGAGAAAGCCCGTGCACAGCAACGAAGACCCAACGCAGCCAATCAATCAAGCAATCAAAAAGAAAGACAAGGCAGGGGGATGGGGGAGTTTGAGGGTATAGTTCTTGCCCCAGAGCATTCTGGGATTCCCTTGCACCTGATCACAAAGCCACAAGAGGTTCTGCCCATACACTGAAGACAATACAAATGACTGAGGTGCAAGAAAAACTCTCCCGCGTCTCTAAAATGCTCTCCCCGCCAGACTGGCCTTTCCTCCCTGCCATTCAAACATTTTTGAGTACTTCTGTCAGGGACTGAGTATGTGACGATGAAGAGACATGATCCTGGCCCTCAAACTGTAGCAGGGAGACACACATGTCAATGGATCATTAGACTGTAACATAAAAGTGGAATCTACCCACTGATTCAACCAGTGTTTGCTGAGCACCTACTACATGCAGGGCACTGTTCTGGATGCCAGTGTACAAAAGCAAAAGTACATAATAGACACAGGATAATCAAGAGAACGCAGAAGAAACCCATCACATCCTATCCAGGGGGATCAAGAAAGGCTTCTCTGAAAAAGGAAACCCTGGAAGGAGTCCTGAAAGACGAAAAGAAGATGGTGGAGGAAGGCATCCCCAGCGTGGGGTGGGAGGCTGTGTGTGGAGCAGAGGTACCAGTGACCAGCAACCATCAAGGGAACTGTTGCCCTGCACATCTGGAACAGAAGGGGAGGCAGGGGGCCAAGATGAGTCTTGGACGGCAGGACAAGGTGACCAGGGACCTTGATGCCACAGCAGGACTTAGGGCTCCCCTGTAGTTGAGTAATTGTGAAGAGCCTGAATCCCAGGAGTGGCGTGATCTGATTCCCATCTCAGATATAATACCCCGAAATGGTTTTTATTTTCAAGCACTGCATCTCCTGCCTCAGAGGCTTGAAAATGCAAAAGACGGGCAGATTTAGATTTAGTAACTGGATACAAACAAGTTTCAAAAAAATAAGGCATAGAAGATTCTTCCCTGTTTTAATTAGAGAAGATGGTTAGAAACTACTAAGGCGGCGGAGGTGGGGGGAGAAAAAGAAGCATGTTTTTTCACAAATCCCAAACATCAAGTGAGCAAAAAGCAGCTTCCCAGAGACAAACCGTCCTGACTTAGTAATTCTGCTAGAACTGCTCATTTTCATCTCTGCTGGGACCAACAGAAGCTGCGTGACAAATGCTCTTCACGTCCCGTGTGGCCTGCTGCCACATCACACCTCGGTACGAGCCACACCAGCCTCCCAACTTGGCCACCAAGCTCGTGGTGAAGGAGCCAACCTCTGACAGATCCAGAAAGGAGTGAGTGTACATATTCTCACCATGGACAATGGCTGCAAGGAAGGCTATTTTTTCCAAATAATATTTTATATTAATTTAACAGTTCAACATTCCCAAAGGCCTTCAAACTGAGGACTGAATTTCCCCTATAACATGAAGGGCAATTTCAGATCCCCGTAGTCCAAAATTCAACATCCCATCCATTCTGTCCCTATAGACGAGACACATTTAATACTCAGAAAATAGTACCCTGTATATAATAAACTGATGCAATGAGATTGCATTGCAATGTCATGGTTTCCAACCCAAACCCAGTTAAAAGCTCCTATGTCATATATCCTGTTTATTGACCACACTTTAAGCCCATCAGCTACTCTAGCTTCAAATGAACTTGATTGCTTCGATACAAACACAAACTCCAATTTAATTTCTACACGACTAACTGCCTTCCAAATGAAATTATAAAGCCCAACAAGTGAGATCATAATTAGGTTGGTTACGTTTTTTTATTATAGAAGCAAGCACGTTAAATGTTACTGCCTTGAAGGCCAATGTTTCTATTAGCAAAGCCACACATGAAATAGACTGGGGATTTTTCTTCATCTACCACTGTGAGTTGCCAAGATGTTTAACTGCCATGTTTTGGAATATATCAAATGTTTCCAGTCAGAATCAAAACTGAGAGATGGGTGAAAAATTAGTCTTCACTGTATGCAGTGTATAAGGAATTCCATCACTTAACATCCCAAAACAGGCAAAACTAACCTTGCTGAGAAGTCAGGTCGGTGCTTAGGCTTGGGATGGGGGTGAATGCAGACCTTGACTAGAAGGAGGCACAGGGGAGCTGCCTGGTACCGTGCATGGTTTACTTCTTGATCTGGCTACAAATAGCTGTGATAATTCACCATGCTGTACACGAACCACGTGTAACTGTTCTTTACGTAGAATTCAGTTAAAGTTTAAAATATTAGGGTAGAGGACAATTCTTTGTCCACTCTCAAGAAGACCCTAATAGGTCAGTACTTCAATTCTATGTGGCATTTGAAAGCACATGGGTTTCACATGGACAGAAATCAGATCAACAGAAATACTGATCGGCTTTACTGGACATGCTTTCATTCTCTTTCATTCATTTTTCTGAAAGATCTCAACCATATGTTCACTGCAGCAGTATTTACAATTGCCAAGATATGGAAACAACCTAAGTGCCCATCAATGGATGAATGGATAAAGAAGATGTGGTGTGTCTATATATACACAATAGAATATTACTCGGCCATAAAAAGATGAAGTCTTGTCATTTGCAACGATATGAATTGACCTTGAAGGTCTCATGCTAAGTGAAGTAAGACAGAGAAAGATAAATACTGTATGATATCACTCATATATGGAATCTAAAAACAACATGAACAGGAAAACAAAATAAATGAACAACCAACAAAAACAGGTAGATACAGAGAACACAGCAGTGGTTGCCAGATGAGAAGGGGTGAGGCAAAACAGGTGAAAGGAGCCAACTGTTTGGTGATGGATGGAAACGAAACTTTGGATTGTGAGCAGCCTATAGGGCATATAGAAGATATAATGTTGTATACATGAAACTTACATAATGTTACAAACCAACATTACTTCAATAAAAAAAAAGATACTAACCATCCTAACGGTCATGTGCGCAGCATGGAGAACACCCAGCGTGAATCATTATTTAACATCCCCTCCTCCGTACAACACAGCTACTTCCAGCAACAATCATGCAATAATCATCATTCTGTTCTTCAATCATTTAGTTTTAAAATAACCATTTAAAAAGAAGGTCGAATTTATTTATTTATATATATTTATTTAACATCTTTATTGGGGTATAGCTGCTTTACAATGGTGTGTTAGTTTCTGCTGTATAACAAAGTGAATCAGCTATATGTATACATATATCCCCATATCCCCTCCCTCTTGCGTCTCCCTCCCACCCTCCCTATTCCACCCCTCTAGGGGGTCACAAAGCATGAGCTGATCTCGCTGTGCTATGCAGCTGCTTCCCACTAGCTATCTATTTGACATTTGGTAGTGTATATATGTCAATGCTACTCTCTCATTTCGTCTCAGCTTACCCTCCTTGTGTCCTCAAATCCATTCTCTACGTCTGTATCTTTATCCCTGTCCTGCCCCTAGGTTCATTAAAACCTTTTTTTTCTTTGTTTTTTGAGATTCCATATATATGATATATATGTGTTAGCATACGGTATTTGTTTTTCTCTTTCTGAATTACTTCACTCTGTTTGACAGACTCTAGGTCCATCTACCTCACTACAAATAACTCAATTTTGTTTCTTTTTATGGCTGAGGAATATTGCATTGTGTATATGTGTCACATCTTCTTTATCCTTTCATCTGTTGATGGACACTTAGGTTGCTTCCATGTCCTGGCTACTGTAAATAGTGCTACAATGAACACTGTGGTACATGACTCTTTCTGAATTATGGTTTTCTCAGGCTATATGCCCAGTAGTGGAATTGCTGGATCATATGGTAGTTCTGTTTTTAGTTTTCTAAGGAACCTCCATACTGTTCTCCATAGTGGCTGTATCAATTTACATTCCCACCAACAGTGCAAGAGGGTTCCCTTTTCTCCACACCCTCTCCAGCATTTATTGTTTGTAGATTTTCTGATGATGGCCATTTAAAAAGAAGGTCAATTTTTTTTTTTTTTTTTCTGTACACGGGCCTCTCACTGTTGTGGCCTATCCCGTTGCGGAGCACAGGCTCCAGATGTGCAGGCTCAGCGGCCATGGCTCACAGGCCCAGCCACACCACGGCATGTGGGATCTTCTCGGACCGGGGCACAAACCTGTGTCCCCTGCATCGGCAGGCGGACTCTCAAGCACTGCGCCACCAGGGAAGCCCAAAAAGGTCAATTTTAAAGTGACTTCTAAAATGCAGCAAAACATTTCTTCCATGAACTAAAATATGCACTTACGCAGCAATATGACACCTAGGAGTTCTCCCTCTCTCACTGTGTTAAATTTTAAGCACATATTAAAAACTCCAGGGACCTCCCTGGTGGCGCAGTGGTTAAGAATCCGCCTGCCAATGCAGGGGACACGGGTTTGAGCCCTGCTCCAGGAAAATCCCACATGCCGCGGAGCAACTAAGCCCGTGCACCACTACTGAAGCCCGCACTCTAGCGTCCGCGAGCCACAACTACTGAGCCCGCGTGCCTAGAGCCCATGCTCCGCAACTAGAGAAGCCACTGCAGTGAGAAGCCCGCGCACCGCAACAAAGAGCAGCCCCTGCTCGCCACTAGAGAAAGCCTGCGCGCAGCAACGAAGACCCCAGGCAGCCAAATAAATAATAAATAAAAACTCCAAATGGTCACACAGTGACAGAAGTGAAGAAACTCAATTTCCATTTGTTCATCTTCACCTGCGCTATCACTGTTTATCTCAAAGCCGTATTTAAACATAAGAACATGTTGTACCATAAGGACGAAAGGCATGAAGTACTCCTAAAGCAGCTGCAACACGGCCGAACTGCTAGGAACTTAACCCTCAAATCAACGTGTATCACTCGGTCCACGTGTATCAGGGCCAACTGTATAACAGAGTTGCCCAAATTAATTTCCATGTGCAATACGATGCTTATTAAAGGGAAACTTTTTCTTAAGTGTGCTAATCTGATGTGTGTAAATAAATATATACTCACACATATGTATATATAATTATTAACAGCAGCAACTATTCAGAATTTAGAGGAGCAAAAGAGTTTTTCCCAGAAACTATTTTATCAGTGGCTTTTTTCGGATTTGCCCACACGTGGTGGTATCAAAACGCAGACTGGCTGAAGTCAGCTGTACGGGTTTTAGCCTCTGTAAAGGCTGCCCCGCCTGACAGCCCCACCTGCAGGGGTCCGCTCCCATGGCGCCACCCATGGGAGGCAGCGGCACACAGCCAAAAGAACCCTGCAGACAGAAGGCCTCTGAAGACACAAAATAAACGTCCAAGTTCAGACACAAAAGTTTTTGTGTTGCGCACATTAAGACAGCCCTTGCAGTTTATAGTGAGGGTAAAGCAGGGTTTCTCAACGTCAGCACCGTTGGCTATTTGGGCGAGCTAATTCCTTGCTGTGGGACCGTCCTGTATGTTACAGGATGTTAATCTGCCTGCCTGGGCTCTCTCCACTGCATACACAGACATACACTCCCATACCGTTGGACCAAGATGTAACAAAGGTCGCCCTTCACCAACAGCTCAGAAGCCCTCGGGTGGAGGTTAGAACACCTTGAAGAAACACAGGAAATCAAGCCCAGTGCTGCCCCGGGGAAGGGAGACGTGGTTTATTTTTAGAGCTCCCTTTTCATTCTTAGCAAGTGCATCCATTTCTTATTCAAACACACATTTAATTAAATACACAAAGAGAGGGTGTGCCACTGAAAAAAATGCCAGCAGCCCTCTCAAATTATTTTTCCTTTATTTTCAAATATTTACCGAATGAACGGAAACAAAACGAACATCTTCCCCAAAAGGCCATTCCAGCCCAAGAGAGATATTCTATAAACACGGGCGTAAATGACCACTGTAAAGAAAATATTTCCGGACATGCCTCCACCCCCGAATCACTTCTTTTACACACGATTCTAACTTGCTGTGGTTCCTCCAGATCAAAGCAGCGTGGGAGCGGCAAATCAGAACAAGCAGCAAGGTAAGCATAGTGTCCCCAGACAGCCTTGGGAGAGGCAGCCTGGATATTGCCAAAAAAAGAGCCGGGGATTCGGGGACAGGAAACCTGGATCTGAGTCTCTGTTCTACCACTTTCTCACCCTGGGGCTCTGACCAAATCACAACCTCCCAAGATGCCAGCTTTTATTTATGAAATGGAGGGTGATGTGTGCTTCTAAGAGCTGCTTGAGAACTAACTATTGGAACTAAGCGAAGGTTTTCATCCAGGTGTCAAATATTATTACCTTTATTTTAGAATTACACACATCAGCAGTCTCAGCCAGGGGTAACTGCTGGCTTTACTAATAGGAGTTTTGTCACTGGAAACAGTCCCAGGGTTGGTTCCAAAAGCACGAACAGCAGATCCAGAAGGTGGAAAAGAGTAGGAAATGTGAAAGTGTAGAGCACAGGAGCGAAGGGCAGGGAAGCCAGACTGCCTGGGTTCTCATCCCACTGGGTGACGCTGGGCAACTTGTTTGACTTCTACATGCTTCAGTCTCCACCTACAAACTGGGGATAACAGTGGCACCGTCGGTGCCCATTATTTGCGGTAGTGATACTTTACAAAAATCTCTGTGAACACTGACTTGGAAAATATTAAACCAGTGATCCTAGGGGAAGGGAATATGGGCTTAGGTTCCTGAGAGCCGCTGGTCAGAATATTTTTGTCCACTGATCAACACATAACCATGGGGACTTCCCTGGCGGTCCAGTGGTTAAGACTCTGCACTTCCACTGCAGGGGGCAAGGGTTCAATCCCTAGTCGGGAACGAAGATCCCACGTGTCTCGTGACCAATAAATAAATAAATACATACATACATTAAAAATTTGCTGTCACCTATTAAAATCTTTTAAAAATCAGAAATAAGTTATTTTTTAAAATACATAACCATGTTTTATGTCCTTCCGTTTTAACACACCTTATTTAATATATGCGGTTGATTCATCAATATTGAACTCACAGCCAACAGGACTATAACTCATGCTTGAAGAAGCTTATCTAACACACCTGTTTTCTCCCTAAGGCACAGCACAGCCTTCTAGCACTTCGGAACTCTAGACATAATTCCAGCACTACCCTTGGGGGCCATTTTAAACAACAAACTCACCAACCAAAAAAAGCTCAAAAATGCCAAGAGTTGCACTAATGAGACCACGAAGAGGACACCTCGTTATAGTAGGAGACCTGAAACAAGAAGGCAGAGCATCTCCCATCTGAGCTGGGAACATGCACATCAGTATCTCAAATTTTCCTCCACTCTGTGTGTGTCTACAAAGGGTCGCACAGTGCTATAACTACTGATTTGAGCGGTATACAAATAAGTTGTAAGAAGGAGGCAAATTTGCACATACAGAATCCGCAAATAATGAGGATCAACTGTACCAGACTCACAAAGTAGCTCTGATGATTCAATGACTGGATACAGATAAAGCACTGAAAACTTCCCCATGTGCAGGAAGCACTCCACAGATGTTCATTATTATTGGGGAGTCAAATATGTCCATAACATATCACATGGTGTAAAAGGCTTAACAACACTGTGAAAAAAGAACTTAGATGGTGGTAGAGAACCACAGGCGAGGGAGTATGGCATAGAATAAAGAAATCAAAAACCAAAACTCAGGAAATTTCTTCCCTAAAGCAATCTTCCACTTAACCTATTTATCTTTTTTTCTCTCCACCAAAAGGTTACACTCCCCAGGCCAGCCGTCTACACCTTTCTGCTCTCACATACATTCTCTGGATGCTTTGTCCTTTTTGCAACGTATGGTAGGAAACTACATTTCCCCAACTCCCTCACCAACTGGCTTCCAGGTAGGGTTGGCCTGCGGGAGACAGCAGCAGCAGCTGGGAGGACAGGCGCTGGGAAGAGGTCGGGGTCTCTCATCCACTTTCCATCCACCCACCAGCATCTCCTCCAAGGATGCAGCCCTTTCCAAAGGGTCTACTTCCTGTTTCTGGTAACACTTCCAACTCCCACGCTCCCTGCAGTCCTCGGGGTGGATTTCTTCTGGTGGCTGCACATCTCTGGGTTGTCACATGCTCTTTGGTACATCAATGTCACCTCTTCCGTCACCTACAAACCCAGTTTTCTGCAGTAGGTCCTCTGGTCACAATGCCTAGTCCAGTTATCCTGACTGACATGATACCACATGTGGCTCCAGAAGGATGCTAAACCTGCAACTCTCCTGCCAAGACCAGCTCCGCTACACACACACACACACACACACACACACACACACACACACACACACACACACACACACACACTGTCCTTCCCACAATCTCACCTCACATTCAGACTCTCTGGTTTGCTGCCGGAAGAAAGTGCACTTACAAAACTATTAGAGTTACTTCAGCTTTTTATCAAGTACGTTACCTCCCCCTTTCAACAAGGGTTACTGGCTGCCCCTGCTCCAACCGGCTCCTTCTGCTTAAGTGCTATTTACTTTTAAAAGACTAAGCAGTACTCTCCCCTCACACATACCTTGATTTAAAAAAAAAAAAAAAATCCAAATGCGGCCGATGGCACATGGTCAATTTCCTCTCACAGTCAGCACTAGTCATGGCTGCTGACAGCGGCCAGTATAATCAATGTACATTAATTCTGAGGCAATTTCCAATCTTCTCTTCCCATTGTTTCTTACTCAGGGCATAAAAATGCAACACCGGACCATAATCACGAACAGGCATAAAAGAGAAGTAAACAAGTTCACGTGGATAAAAGAATGCAAGAGTGAACAAGATTCTGATAAGTGAATGACAGAAGCAGGAGAAAGGGGGCCTGTGGGCAATGCTCGCTACTCACTGAATGCCTGTTCCCTTCTCCTCCCTAGACGCACAGGTGGATGACGTGTCCCAGCAAGGTGAGGCCAGGGGACCTGCGTCTGTGCCCCCTTCCAGGGGGCTAGAATGAACACCATTGCAGGGTGATCCTGGAGGGCAGGGGTTCACGAAGTCAGCGCCTATTTAGCCTTGGTCGCTAAATAACTTTTTTTTTTAATTGAAGTAGAGTTGATTTTAAATATTGTAATAGTTTCAGGTGTACAGCAGTGATTCAGTTATACATATATATGTATATATCTATATTCCTTTTTCTCTGATTCTTTTCCATTTTAGGTTATTACAAGATATTGAATATTGTTTCCCATGCTATACAGTAAATCTTTGTTGTTATTTTATATATAGTAGTATGTATCTGTTAATCCCATACTCCCAGTTTATCTCTCACCCCTCTCCTTTGGTAACCATAAGTTTGTTTCCTATGTCTGTAAGTCTGTTTCGTAAATAAGCTCATTTGTACTACTTTTTTTTAATTGTTTATTTTTTTTTGCTGTACGCGGGCCTCTCACTGTTGTGGCCTCTCCCATTGTGGAGCACAGGCTCCGGACGCGCAGGCTCAGTGGCCATGGCTCACGGGCCTAGCCGCTCTGCGGCATGTGGGATCTTCCCGGACCGGGGCACAAACCTGTGTCCCCTGCATCAGCAGGCGGACTCTCAACCACTACGCCACCAGGGAAGCCCCTTGTACTATTTTTTAGATTCCACATAGAAGTGATATAATATTTGCCTTTGTCTGACTTACTTGACTTAGTATGATAATCTCTAGGTCCATCCATGTTGCTACAAATGACATTATTTCATTCTTTTTTACGGCTGAGTGATATTCTGTTGTATATATGTACCACATCTTTATCCATTCATCTGCCGATGGACACTTAGGTTGCTTCATGTCTTGGCTATTATGAATAGTGCTGCTATGAACACTGGGGTGCATATATCTTTTCAAATTCGACTTTTTCCAGATATATGCCCAAGAGTGGGATTGCTGGATCACTCGGTAACTATTTTTAGTTTTTTAAGGAACCTCCATACTATTCTCCATAGTGGCTGTATCAAATTACATTCCTGCCAACAGTGCAAGAGGGTTCCCTTTTCTCCAAACCCTCTCCAACATTTATTATGCTAAATGACTTCTTAAAAGGGGTAATTTCCCCACCTCCACCAGCCTAAAACTATGAACTAGGAAAAAGAAACTTGCACTGGGTATGACTATACGTATAGACACACACACAGAGGTGCTTCTGTTACAGAAGGTCACAAATGCAGGACGTGTGCCTTTCAAATGAGCTGGGCAGACATCTGGTCAAGGTGGCCAAAGGTGTATATGAAATAACCCCCAGCAGGTCCCTCCCAGATGGATCTTTATAAAGAGAGATCACCATTTGGGTGAGGAACACAGAAATGGGCACTGTTCCTGGTTCCTCATCTCCTGTCGGGGAGAACAGTGCCCTGCAGACCAATAACACTTTCACTTTGTAGCATAAAAACCAGGATTCAGAGAGGTCAGGGTGGGCCCTCCAGCAGAAACAGAGCTGAGACCCCCATCTCCCAGGTCAGTGCTACTACTCAAAGCGGGTGGGAGCATCCACAGAGGGGGGCCAGTCCACCAAGTGCTTCTGGTCTTTGAAGAGCTAAGTACCAAAACTGAGGGTAAGTGTCCTTTTAACTTTTACAGTCAGTGGACAAGGTAACTCTATGTCTTTGAATCTCATAATAAAATTGAAGGCTAGTATTTTATACTTTTTTTTTTTAGATTAAGTTGTTTCAAACTAGTTTATTTAGGGGTTCCATTTTCACTCCTCAATAGATTTTACGTATTTCTCATATGCTTCTTCACTCATTAGTTCATCTAGTTCTGAAGAGTTACTGAGTGTCATCTTGATCAGCCAACCACCTTCATAGCAAGATTTGTTGACAAGTCCTGGATTTTCTGCCAGAGCTTCATTAATTTCAGTTAATTCTCCTGATAGAGGAGAATAGAGTTCACTAGCAGCTTTCACACTTTCCAAAACACCAAATTCCTCGTTTGTTCAATTTTGTCCCAACTTCAGGCAGACTACAGTAAACAACATCTCCCAAAGCTTCCTGTGCAAAATTACTGATTCCCACTGTTCCAACACCGTTTTCTGCTGTTACCCATTCATGTTGGTCTGTGAATTTACGACCCGACAGCAGAGCGGGCCCGGTGCGCAGCGCCCGGACGGCGCCCGCCCGCAGTCCCCAGGGCCGCGGCGGGCAGGGCACGTTGGGCGCAGAGACGGCGCGCAGGCTGCAGACCGCGGCCCACACGCTCCGTGCCACTCGCAGCGCCATGTGCGCAGGGGACCACTTTCTTCTTTCTTTAATCTCACTTTTTCTAGCAATTTATTTTTATGGTACCAGACCATGATGATTTAGAATTTTAAAAAACGGTTCCAGGCTTCCCTGGTGGCACAGTGGTTGAGAGTCCGTCTGACGATGCAGGGGACACGGGTTCGTGCCCCGGTCTGGGAAGATCTCACATGCCGCGGAGCGGCTGGGCCCGTGAGCCATGGCCGCTGAGCCTGCGTGGCCGGAGCCTCTGCTCCGCAATGGGAGAGGCCACAACAGTGAGAGGCCTGCGTACCGCAAAAAAAAAACCAAAAAAAAAAAGGTTCCATTTCTGCAGGCACCCAGGGTGCCCACACTCTTCAACCAAATTGCCATGGCCACCACACCCCCTTCCCCAATCCTTCCTGACTCACCCTCACCCAGGCTCTCCTGTACCTTTCACCCTTCCTTTCCAGCAGGCATCTCCCTTTAAATGGATGGTGGTAAACTTTCCGGTAGCCCCTCCAATGCATGCGCAGTGGGCACTGACTCCTGTGAGCCATCCTGAGCTCAGACCAAAAGGAAGAGTTAAAAGTAATCAGTCATCCATCCACACAGCCTAAATAACACAGGACTCCGGTCCCAGAAAGCCATCACGGTAAAAGAAGGAAAAAACCGTCCGTGGCCCTTACCCGCGTTAATTAACCCGAGGGAGAGCCTCAGCCTACCCAACAGATGCTCTCTATCCATCACCTAAGCCTGAGACGCAAAGTAAAGGAACCTTCGCCTGTCTCCTCCAGGGAGGTCGACATACGTGGAGAGATGCCACGCCGGCTTGGGGAGAAAGGAGAGGTTACTGACAGAGTGAGTCACGTGTGCGGCATCAGGTATGATGAAGTGTATTATGGGAAGGGGACGTGGAGACGGCATTAGCTCTGTCCAGCGGGACCCATTGAACTGCCCATTACAAGGGAGCCCTGAACTAGTGGAGGAGGAGGACTTGGGGAGAAGGATTTAAACACATACACCTCCTTGAAAATGAATGAAGAGAAACCGTCTAGACGACAATGACGGGACAGTGACGTAACGAACGAGACCATAGGAAAGGGCGGAGCCAGGCAGCACCAACCATCCCTGGAGCGTTCCAGGCAGGCCACGTGTTTTAGACTTTCCAGGGACAGAAGTATGGTAATTTTAACAGACGCCAACATCGGCACCTTTCACAGTTACTAAGACGTGTCATCCACGAGTTCAGAAAGGCAGGGACTCGAGGGGGATGTAAATGAGCAACTATTCCACTAAGTCTCTGCACTTGTCTGGGTATTTGAAATATTTAAACATTTTTCAGTATTTTTTTTCAAGTATCACCAGGGAACAGACACATGACGCTGTTTTGAGACGTCTTGGCACAAACCGGGAATTCTGATTAGATTCAGTCCAAACCAGGCATGCCTTGGGAAGACAACTGCTCTGCTGTTCCACGTCTGGCCTGGTGACAAGGGGCAGCCCCAGCCCTGACCTCTGCCCTGCACCCCACCTTTCCCTGGGGCAAACAGGGCATCGAGGTTAATCCAACATGCCCAGCTATCACTGGGCGGCAGCTGTCTAGACAGACTGCAGGCAACTCTTGGGCTTGGAGAAGGAGGGCCGAGATGGAGATCCAATGTGCACCAGAGGCAGAGGGCCGGGAAGGTGACAACCATCCTCAGCTGACTCTCTTCCCAAATCCTGTGGCCACCATCAAGAGCCTGTCCCTGCCCCACTCCAGGCAGGCCATGCAGTGGACGTGGCTGCACAGCACACAGCCAAGGTCAGGCACTGACATTTCCCAAGACGTGACTAACAGCCTGCGAACCACAGAAAGAAATCTGAGCACGGACAGTGAAGGCTGTTTCATCTTAATTGCATCCAAGACTTGCCATCTAAGCCCCCATTTGTGTTACACCTCTTCCAAGATTACTCATCTTTGATGCCAACAGGAGAACGCCATGAACTTGAAAACTCCATCATCTGGATTTGTTGATGACTGTATTTCAACGCCTGCATGAGCAGGATAAAAAGAAAATGAAACCAAATTTTTCCTGCCTGTAACACCTGTTCCTTCTTGACACTCATTGGCTCGGCTCATCCTACTGCCACATGCCAGGTTGTGTACTCGCCACTGATGGTGTGAAAAGGAATAAGGCCAACCCTCGTGCTCAAGGAATGTACAGTCTAGACAGACGCACAGTGAGGAACACGCCTTCTGCTGCCCTCCTGCGCCTTAGCCTTCTCCTCTGGCAGTGTATGTTCACGAGATCTGCTGGGGTGGCTATGGTTTTAACTTCCATTTTTATCAACACTGCATCCTTCTCTTCCGGTCAGGTCTCCAGAAATGAAACTCAGAGATGGTTCTTTGAGAAAGTAAGGCATAAAAAACCAGGTACAGATCTACCAACCTATGTGAGAAACATTTTCTGACACCCATTTCCCAGCAACACCCTTTCTTACCACAGACTCTGTAGCAGAGTTAGAGTCATTTGTTTCCAGCAGCCAGTCATTTTCCTGATCTAAACCGACTCAGGGTTACACGTAAACCCAAGCCTAAAGCTGGGACAACTTCTTTCCCGTTGAATCGGAAGAAAGACAGTTTTACAAAATGGCCAGGGGAGAAGGGTGACTGCTTCTCCACACCTTCAGGAAGACCCAACCACCTCCAAAGTCCTGGGTGTTGTCAAAGTGTGGAGAGTGTGCTTTATAATCTGAAGGCTAATTTAAAAGATGGTAAGACACGCAAACTCATCTGTGATACGGCTTTCAAGTTATAAATGTCAGTGACAGCCAGTCTGCTGCGTTGGGAACTCCTCCAACAGGTTGACAGCAGCCCAATTCCATGGTTCTGGAGGAGGCTGACAGACAGCTGCTCTTTCAGTAGTTATTCTGAAAGGAGCCAAGAGGCCCTTCCAAAGGCAGCTAGGTATTGGCGCGCTGAAGGGGGAAGGTGACACCATATCTGGTGGCAGGTAGACACAGCCCAGGAGTGCCACATGACGCCAACACATCTGCGTGCTCCACAAAGACCGTCAACCCCACACAGTGCAGGAAAAAAAGAAAAAGAAAATCACAGCAGAGGAGAGGCAGAAAGATGCACATCCTTCCCAGAGCATAAGCCATTGCACCTGGGTATCAGGGACCGCAGACCCAGCTCCTATTCTTCACAATGCCAGCCTGCTACAGCCCCAGCTGCCGTGCCTGGCATCTCTTGGGAGGGCAGTGAACGGACTTCCTTATCTGTCGGCACTTCACTAGTTTCAGAACAGACCCTTGAAGAGAGATGGTTTACTTGTCTGGTCCCTGAACTGAAAACCACTCCCTTTCAGTCATGTGTGTGATGTGGAGGTAGGGGGATGTGTAAGAGGGATTAAATATGCTTGTTCTTAGACAAAACCCTATGTCTTTAGACACGCAAAATCTCTGAGGTTCTGACAGAGACACTTCTTGTTTCTCTGGTTTCTCCCAGCGGGACAAACTTTCAAGGTGACAGCTAGAGAGAAGCCTCTGATAAAAGTCACATGGTCACATAATTTGAGTTCTAACTAAGGCTTTTATTCACATCAGACATTCATCTGCTTGTCAGTTGCTGGAATGGCTTTTCCTGTGATGTTGTTAGGGACAAAGTTTGTTCAAAGATCCACACACATAAGAGAAACAAGAATTATGAACGTTTCACGTTTCATTCTGCTGGTCCCATAACCGTGACACCCAAATCCTATTTGCCTGTAAAATCCAAAAATTCTGCTCCCAAGCTGAATGTCTGATTTACCAAGGTGACTCTCAAAGGTAGCTTAGACAGTGGTTTTAAGCACTCAGGACTATTCACACAGTTAGAACAAGGAAGCACTCAGCCAAGTGCTTCCTCCGTAAAATAGGTTCATAACTGGGAGCTTAGGAAAATGTACTCCGTGAACAATTCTTTGATACAGACACAGTTCAGAGATTGTGCAGTCATTCTGAGTCACACTCTCCACTTCATTGGCTTTGCTTATTTATGTTCACACCATGATCCTCTGTGTCTGAAGGGGCCAGCCCTTCCACCTAAGAGTATCAGGCCATAATCCAGCCCAATACATTTACGTTTGATAATGACTGAGTAATAAATGACCTTGTGCTCCAGTCACTTCACTAAGTCGAGGCAGATAAAACATTCTTGCCCAGCTAACCCAAAAGATAAATTCCACCAGGTTTCAACCAGATAGCCAGAGACGTACGTCTCCTTGGGATTGAGCCGCGCTAGAAGGGCAACCCCCTGGCCCTTTGGGACTGTGGTGCATTTTGATGGTTCCAAATGCTAACGTCTGACTCAAATCCTCGGTCCTCTCCCGCTAAGGGCAAATATCCCAGGTCTGTGCTTAGCCGGGTAAATATGTGCTTACTATGGTACTTACATGGCCCGATGGATCCGCCTCCAATGTCTACTACAGAGCAGTAATCACTCCTGCAATCACAAGAACAAAGACATTTTTAAGTTTCTCCCCTTTAAGAACTTGATCCATTGCAAACAGACAGGCTGACAAAGAGCTTCTGCGAACTAGGCCTCTCACATTTCGGAACCCGAATGCCTTTTAAGATAAATACCGAAAAATAGCTAGGTGAGCATTCCCTATCACTTCAACACCCAGAGGCATTTATCTAAAAAATTACATTATCTCACTTGTTAGGATCCAAATCCATCCATTATTAGTTCAGCAGGAGTAAGGCTACATTCGGCAAAGATGGAGCATCTCCACAAAACCATTCTTTGTTCCAAGTCTCAGGAGGCATTAAACCAAAGCTTTTACCAATCCTAATGCTTTCCGGACTAGACTACATTAATTTATACACACAGTCTCAAGTAGGTGTATACACATCATTTAAAAAATACATAGCTCTACGACAAAAAACCAAGGAGTCTGCAATACGAGATAAAGCCAGTTGAATTACAAGCCTGTTCATTTAAATATAACAGATTACTTGTACCTGCTTCACCTTGAATAAAACCAGAAAAGCAGTAAAAAGCCATTTTAGAAATATATCTACTATGTGTGCTTCTGATATCACTAATATTTTCCCTCTATAAAACTCCTTTACTGGGCTTCCCTGGTGGCGCAGTGGTTGAGAATCTGCCTGCTAATGCAGGGGACACAGGTTCGAGCCCTGGTCTGGAGAAAAACAAAAGGGGGAAAACATGTCCTTTTAACAAATACATACAGTGTGTTTCTGATATTCATGGAATTTATCAGCAGAGAATTATAAAACTGAAAGAGAGCTCAATAGAGAGGGAGGGAAGGAGAGGGAGGGAGGGAGGGAAGGAGAGGGAAAGGAAAAGAATAAAGACGATGCTGAACAGACCCATCTTCAAACTAACTGCCCAGAAGTCTTCTAAGACTAGCCAACTGGTCTACTTTTTACTTAAGACCCTCATGGAAGAACATGTACCATATTCTGCTGGAAAATGTCTGAAAGAGTTTTGGTTTTTTAATACAAAGATGATTCTCTCTTTATATGGTCTGCAGCATATAACTACCCTTCACAGCACTAACATTTTTGTCTGTGTCAACAGTCTCTGAACAATAGCAGAGGGTTGGTGCACCGGGGCAACTTACAAGAGCAGATTCAACCTGCTGTTATTCCAAATCCACCATCTCCATGAAACAGTCTGGCTTCAAATGCTTGCTAAGGAAGGGTAGAAGGCTGGAAGGAACTGAATCAATGCTGGTGACCACGGGGCCCCTTTTGTACCAGCTTCATTCTGAGATAGCTTTGAGGTGAAGGAATGGGTTATCATGATACAGAAAAAGCTACTAACTCCTGTAAGCAGCACCAAGATACATTCTCATGTAGTAGCGTCAGCTAACAAAATGAACACCCATGTGCCTCCGACTGAAATAATATCAACTTACTTTCAGCGCCTTAACTCTTTTCTGTATGTTTTCATAAACACCTAATTTGGTGTATTACCTGGCAATTTGCCTTTGAATGTTGCGATCAATTGCACAGGCCGTGGTGACTTAATGAATCATACCAGTAGTGACGCTGGTATGATTCATAAGTCAAAATGTTCATGATGTGCCAAAAGGAAGAGAAAAGTTCATTACCCTTTACCTCCCCCAACGCTTTCAAATCTGGATTTTCTTTAATAATACTCAGACTAATTAAGAACTCAATCTCGACTTCACTTTAAGCATCAGACAAGCTATTCCCTGAGTCATACACAAACTACTGCATTACGCTTGGCTCTATACATTAGCAAAATTCGTGGTCACCAAGAAACCCAAAGGCCATTCACTTTTATCCTCAGCAAAGCTTTAATGTTCAACTAATCTTAAATATCATTTCCTGCAGAGCCAGGTATATAAGATTAAAGTTTATAGCCATTTCTAGTTGCGTCTATAGATAAAGAAAATGTTGAAGGAAGTCCTTTCTCCTTCCTAATTTTCAAAACCAGCACCACTCCACAGCTTTCATCAAGATTTTACCCAAAGTATCTTTTCTAGGTATTAATAATAGGCTCCCTCAATCTCTTCTTGGGCTTATGCTTTGATTTTCCTCCCTTAATTATACCTAAACTTGTGAAAGCACTTGTAAATAGAGATCATGGGAATGC
This sequence comes from Neophocaena asiaeorientalis asiaeorientalis, assembly GCF_003031525.2. Lineage (NCBI taxonomy): Eukaryota > Metazoa > Chordata > Mammalia > Artiodactyla > Phocoenidae > Neophocaena > Neophocaena asiaeorientalis. The sequence continues at coordinate 5,414,623 of NW_020175078.1, forward strand.
AATTCAATCTAGAAAGAATAAGGTAGCAATCACTGGAGATAGCGAGTAGCTAGGAAAAATTGGAATCCCATTTTCAACCAACCTATACCCCTTTCATTTTATATTTTGGATAAAATATATTATAAATGACCCACAAACAAAACAATCTACTTGATGAGCTCTGCCCTCTAAAGTGGCATTCTATCAGAAGTCTGCATCTGCGTATCTTGCCTATCGCCCCTTCCCCATTCAAAGCATCTCTAAAAGTGAGCCATGGTAAACCCAGCTTGTTCAAGGACCACCTCTGCAGCATGACACAGGATAATGGAAGCCAATTCCAGACCGGTGGGTCTCACATCTCTTTGTCCCTAATGCCCTTCAGCACCTTCGTCTGTTGGGTTGATCCCTTTTCAGTTTTACACCCAAGTGTTCCATCCTCTTATTCCCTATGGACAATGTCTCTCCAAATAGAGAATCTCAGAATCTTTATGTGACCCGGGATACAACTCAAAGCAGGCTTTCCCTCTCTTCTTTTCCACAGCCTAAGCAAAGGTGGCTCATTGTGAACACCAAAGCTGTCCCGACATTGATTCATGTGAGCAAATAGTTGAAGGGAGTTTATGGCTCTGCTTAAAATATCTTCATATCTAGAAAAAAGACTTCCAACCATAAGGCCACTGAGAGCTTACACATTAGAAACAAATCATGACCATCGTTATAAGCATTTTTAAATTTTTTCCTTTAATTCTTTATTTTTTTAATTGAAGTATAATTGATTTTACAATATCGTGTTAGTTTCAGTTGTACAGCACGATTCAATTTAATATATATTTCTATATGTTATATATATATATTTTTTTCTTCTTCAGATTCTCTTCCCTTAAAGGTTATTACAAAATACTGAGTATCGTTCCCTACCATTATAAGATTTAAGTCATTCAGTCTTCCGTAAAGAACATCAGATAGTCACAGAGAAAAAAAGGCCCATAATTACAAAAGTGGTTTCATATATGGCTTTCACCTTAGGCTGGGCAGAGCAGCTAAATTTACCACATAGCAAAATTTTGCCGAGTTACAAAGATCTAGAGTGGTCCTTGACATCAGAACTTCGACAATTTTGACCTGATACGTTTGGTTTCATCCCATTTCAAACTTGCTAGCATCTTTCCATTTCGGTGAGGTCTTTCATCAAGGCTCCACTGAGAGCTTCCCAAAATAGACTCCAATCTAAATTTGCCTCACATGGCTCACACCGCCTGGACTCAAATGCAGAGGCCCAACCTCACAAAGCCAGTGCCTCTCCAAGCCTCTGTCTCCTTGTGTCTGAAGGAGAGAGAACCACAGCGCCTCAGTCAGAAAGGATGGGGGGATTCGCAAACTACTACGCCCAAAAAGCACAGCTGCCACATCAGAGAGGCAGTGAACCCTCTACAAATGTTAGCAATTATTATTACTGTGGCTGTTACTCCTATAAGAGGATAATAAAAGGGCAGTTCTAGAACCGGTCAGAAGCCTGGAACCACAGCCTGGTGGTGCCCGATGCATTACATTTTGATTTTGCTAACAGCTATTTTGTCAGGCAGGTGTGACAATTAACAATGATTTAGTGCCTTGGGCCCTGGAATACCCTTACCTAACATGACCGTTCTACAGATGGTCCCTAGGTAAAGTGCTCGATTTACAAATAAGAAAAAAAAATGCATTCCTTACGACTTCCGAATTCATCACTAACTTGGATTACAGAGAGAATACTTGTAGCCAAACAAGTTTACCCAAGATTTTACCAAGACACGGGCCAGGAGACCACTTACTAAGGTTTGCAACTATTTTTAACATTCATTGACGTCACAAAGAGCAGATCCCCTTTACAAAACTGGCACATAACCCCAAACAAAGCTCAGTATTTTCATCAAAATTATTTTTAACAGCCACCAGGGAATTAATCTTAAAATTCTGGTTTTGGAACCATCCGAGTTACACCTGTTTCTCTCCCCTAGCCTAATGGCTCTCAACGTACAGCCCTGGAAGCAGCAACATCACCATCACCTGGGGAAGTTGGGAATGCAAAAATCTCAGACCCCACCACGCACCTACCAATGAGAAACTCGGTTGGGGTCCCGCCATCTATCTGAACAAGCCCCCCCGCCCCCCCAGGAGTCTGGGATGTAGTCTCAAGTCTGAGAACTGCTGCCAAAAGGCTATTCACATGTGGCCTGGGACATCACTTCAGGCAGCTCTTTTCCTTAAAAACTATCTGGCATTTTTCTGTTCCTTAAAAACCTGCTATAGGATGATGTCAACTGCTCCTTTCTATTTTTAATTCCTCATGATGAGGCTAAGGATGATTCATTCAGCACCTTATGTGATCACTTAAATAAGTAAGGCTCCTTCTCTCCCACCCCTAATGGAAGGTGACTGATGCCTGTTAGTTCTGATGTAATTACAGGAACAATTCAGTAACAAAAGCCTGTCCTTTATCAACCTCGGCGAAAGCTGTAACAGAGAGTTATAATCATAATGCTCCATTCTTTCCCACAATGTGTGAATAATGTATCCTTTGAAACTAATCATACTGCCTGTCATAACAAGGAAACACAGAGCCCGGGATCAAATTTAGTTTATTGCAAATAGAGATCAAAACTGCAAGTGTTTGGGGAAACCTTTTCAACTCACAGGAAACAAGTATGCATTAACCATCTGGCTTGGTCTCATTTATCTAAGTGAAACATGAAAAAAGAACGTTGATTTGGATGCTTTCCGTGGGTCTCAAGGCGACCTCACAATACAGAATGGGTCTTATCACCAGACACCACCCATCATCTAACTAATTATCAAAGTGGGAAGCATTAAGGGGCATTTCCTAAATAATAAATAACCCTTCTCTATACCTTTAATTTGTTGAAGCGTGTGTTAATTCGAAGTTAATTTCATACCGCTGTGAGGTATCCTGATGAATTGTGACTACCAACCGTATTATTAATTTCCCTTTCCTTTTTGATTAATTTCACACTTAGGCCGGGTAAGAAAGGCAAGATTAATGATGTCTGGAAGACAACGTTTGGTTCTTGTAAGACACTAAATCAACCTCAAGTGTTGAAGTAAACAGAGAAGCCAGATAAGGAAATGATAATGGAATCATCTCCGGGAGGGGGTCCAAGGTGCCATGCAAATAAATGCCCAGAACCCCAGAGAGTGTTTAAGCTGTACACTCCAGTTAATACTCTGCTGGGAGGGGAGGAGAATGAAAGTTGGAACTCTGAAGATTGCAAGACACGCTGATAAACTTGTGCCCTTACCAGTGACTGCAGCGACGGGTTTATTTATCACACTAGAGTTCTCAGTTTGGCAAGGGTCCCTCTGTGTACTACTTAGCCTCTTCACAGCCTTCTTGCCTTCTCCCCACTCTCTCTGTGACAGTCTCTGGACTCCTAGCTCAACGTGTGAAGAGACAGATCTCCTTCATCAAAGGATATAAAGAAAAGGAGTATAAACTCAATCGCATCATGCAATTTTCAACAGTCAGGGACCTTTGCGTATATATGCTAATCCTATTTCCAATAATAACACCTACATTCATTGAGAACCCGCTATGTTCCAAGACACTAGGAACTCTGTATAAGTTATCCAACCTAACAAGAGCTCTTGGAGGTACTATCACACACATTTTACGGATCAAGAAACAGAGGCTTAGAAACCTAAATATCTTGCATAAGTGAACCCCATCTTCACAGAGATCTGTCAGGCTCCTAAGCCTGGAGTCTTCCATACCATACTGCTTCCCTGGGCGCATGAGTGAAGAGAACGTTTACGGCTGTGTGGAAATTATTCCAGAAAACCTGAAAGCTATGGGCATGCCATTCTCCTCTAAGAAACTTCCCTGCCTACCCCAGCTCCAATGATCCAAAGTCTTCTTTGAAGTCCAACATTTTTTCTTTTATACTGGAGTATAGTTGATTAACAATGATGTGTTAGTTACAGGTGTACAGCAAGTTATACCCATACAAGTATCCATGCTTTTTCAAGTTCTTTTCCCATTTAGATTATTACAGAATATTGAGCGGAGTTCCCTGTGCTGTACAGTGGATCCTTGTTGGCTATCCATTTTAAATATAGCAGTGTGTACATGTCAATCCCAAACTCCTAGTCTACCCCTCTCCCCCCACCCACCCTTTTCCCCTGGTAACCATAAGTTCATTCTCTAAGTCTGTGAGTGCTTCTGTTTTGTAACTAAGTTCATCTGTATCATTTTTTTTAGATTTTTGAAGTCCAACATTTAAGTACAATTCTATGCTATCTCTTAGACTTTCTAATGTCCACTAGAGTACCCTGTATCTTACATCTCCCTCACAAACAAGCCTGCCCAAATAAGACCTATATCTAAGTTTTAAACACGGCCATCGGTCATCTCTGACCATTGTCTAGAGCATCACCAATACAGGAGTAGCCACTTGCTACATGTGGCAATTTAAGTTACAATAAAATAAAAAACTCAGTTCCTCAGACACACCAGGCACATTTCAAGTACTCCACAGCTTCATGTGGCTAGTGGCTACCATGTTGGACAGCAGAGATACAGAACATCTCCATCGTGGCAAAGCTCTACCGAACAGCACAGGGGTAGAGATATTTCAGGACAGCATCTTTTCATCTAAAATCCTTCTGACACTGTACAGAAGGACACAGCCTCTTCACAGAACTAATTAAGGGCTTCACTAGGCTAACTGAGGCCATACCTACATGTCCTCAGATGTCATCTTTTAGGAATAACACTCCTTGAGAAGTTAGGTCACTGGATAAACTTATAAAGCAAGCAGACCGACCTCATACAACACAAAGTGTCAGAAACTAGAGGTGCTAAGAAACAATCATCGTAATAAGGCCTTCCATTCGGGAATAACCACCCTATGGAACCACAGGTCGGGATTCACCAGGAACAATCACACAGACACACGCATGGCCACCCACACAGGGGCATCCCTAGGCTCTATCCTCACCAAAGCCCTCTCCGCTATGCTTCCTGGGCAAGACAAGGTCCCCACGTTTGGTCTCTTGTTTCTAATTATTAAGTAAATCAATGCAAGAAAATCACCTTTCAATCAGATTGGTATTTCCCACCAATCACTCTCAATTGCTTCATTAAAAGCTGGAGAATCAGCAATGAGACAGGCTTTTGGTGACAATGACAGTCTGACAGTAGGCTAGAAAAGAGAGCCTCAGTCCCCTCAGTGGCATCTGACCTGGAAGGAGTTACTTAAAAGACTTCCAGAGGGCTTCCCTGGTGGCGCAGTGCTTGAGAATCTGCCTGCCAATGCAGGGGACACGGGTTCGAGCCCTGGTCTGGGAGGATCCCACATGCCGCAGAGCAACTAGCCCCGTGAGCCACAATTACTGAGCCTGCACATCTAGAGCCTGTGCTCCGCAACGGGAGAGGCCGCAATAGTGAGAGGCCCGCACACTACGATGAAGAGTGGCCCCCGCTTGCCACAACTAGAGAAAGCCCTTGCGCAGAAACGAAGACCCAACACAGCCATACATACATACATACATAAAATTAAAAAACAAAAAGGCAAAATTCCTTAAAAAAAAAAACTTCCAGGGGCTTCCCTGGTGGCGCAGTGGTTGAGAGTCCGCCTGCCAATGCAGGGGACACGGGTTCGTGCCCCGGTCCGGGAAGATCCCACATGCCACGGAGCGGCTGGCCCCGTAAGCTACGGCCGCTGAGCCTACACGTCCGGAGCCTGTGCTCTGCAACGGGAGAGGCCACAACAGTGAGAGGCCCACGTACCGCAAAAAAAAAAAAAAAACTTCCAGGAATTAAAAAACTTGAGAAACTCTGGGTATAGCTCCACTTTGGGGGAAGATCCTAAAATACAGTGTTGGTTACTGTTGGATTAGAACAGCCCTGGGTGGGACACACAGAGTGATAAAGAGGCAAGGTCACTGATCTGACCTTCGACTGTTCCAACCTGCAAGTGCCCTACAGGAGGCATTTCTTCTCTCTCTCCATTCTTCACTTTCTCCTTCCTCCCTCCCCACTGCTGTCTATGCACCAGGCCCTTAAGATTGAACTCCACGCCCAAGATACGCCAGACATCATATCATGGCTGCCGATACTCGTCTATAAAGTGGTAGACCGACAATTGAATGCCACCTCCAGTGCGAACTCCTTTAGGTAACTACAGTAACCCCTTGACAGTCCCAGACTCAAATCAGCACGCAGGTCAGACCTGGGGCTCTGTCACCACAGTAATGGATGGGAACTTTGTAAAGCTAAGACAAGAAATCGAGGAGGAGAGTTTTCTAAGAAAAATGCAAATCAATTCATCCTCGGTTGGGGGAAGGTGATGATAAACTAACATGTTCCTCTCTTAGAGCCTATGAAAGTCATCTCTGAACTCCCAACTCCATCACATGAGTAAGGCTGACTTCTGCCTCTCTTCTTGGCATTACTCACCTTTGCTTAAGGACCACAGCCAACGGAATCACTACCTCCAAGGAGAGGTCCAGCATTAACCCTTTCCTGCCCAATAGCTCACAACAGCTTTGTAACCTGGGGGGCCTTTCCCTAGCCTCAGCCCTCCACCTCCCAATCCATTCCTGACCACCTGCCAGGTGAGCCTTGGGAAGCAACCCGTAGGCCAGGCCTCTCCACATCAATAAGGTGGGTCAGGTGCCACCATCTCTAAGATCCAACCCTGGCCTTGAGGCTCTCCTGAATCTACTTTTTCTCCCTCTTGTTTTCAGGTCTTCCCTGCCCCCCAGTACATTCAACTTACCCTCCATAACACTGACAACATCTGCTCTGGGAAATTTTCCCAGGCCTGAAATGCCCATCCCCTTTTGGGTGCAGTAACATGAATAACCAGTCATCTCCTCTAGAACAGGATACGTCCTACACTTCCCGGTATCTCTGAAGAGCGTTTCAGAGCCAGACTCTTACACAAAAATCATCGCTCTGCAAGTATTTGCTAATCCACTGAAAACAGCTGCTATCCATGCTGGTAAGTTCATTTATTTCGACAGTGGATTCTCAGACCATGAAGACTCCTTCCACATCCAGTTTGCTCACTGTGAGCCCATGGAGGCTCCAGACTCTGTCTTGTGATTCCAGCTCCACCATTTATCAGGGAAGGCACTTAACACCTCTAAGCCTCAGTACTGTCTTTTGTGAAACCAAGGTCATAAGAGTACCAATCCTCCACCCACACCCCCTGACCCCAGGCAATGTGGCCTGGAGACAAAGGTAAAGCACTTAGCATAGGGCCTAGCACACAGCAGGCATTCAGTAACGGTTACCTTTACCCTCTCCCTTTCTCCCAGTTATTAGTAAGTCTCCTTACGGGGACATGCAGCATAGTAGAAATAACACGGTCATGGGAACAAAAGAAACCTGTGTTCAAATCCCAACTTAGTTCCGATCCCAGCTGTGGACCCTTGGAGAAATTATTTCACCACTCAGCTTTAGTATCTTCATCTGTAAAACGGGGTTAGCAATCAACCTTAAAGGGCTCATCTAAGAATTATACAAGGGAACATACGTGAAGTTCCCCGTACCTAGTCAGCAATTCACTCTGTGTCGTTTATTAAATATGATTTTAATTCAGTCAAAACACAACCGAAAAGGAAACAAACACCCATGTATCCTCACATCACTGTCACCCGCTTCCAGTCACATTCTTTAAGTCCATAAACCAGGCCCGGGCCATTTGGAAACAGAGCAGGACCCTGGAGGGTGCTCTTGGGCACAAAAGCCTTGCCATGTGCCCCGTTTCTTGTTTGCAGGAAAAAGGCTTCAGCCTCCCAGACCTTTTCTGAGTTCCAAAGGGCAAACAGTTACTAATTAGGGAGTGAGGGAATACAGGAAACAAAGGAAAGGCAGTCAAACAATAGTGCAGGATGGGGCC